>NC_090442.1:37203192-37512399 GCF_031143425.1 Pleurodeles waltl
GTCGCATCTTTCTTAGCCATTAGTTGTAGTTGTCACATTAACTTAAATGTAGAAAACATGTCCCTTGCGCTAACGTGTTGCCAGGGAATGCGACCTGCATTCAATGTTTGAAGTGTCCAACCCAGCTCTATAATAGACCTTAGTTGACTCTGTCCATGGTGTAAAGAAGACATATCACTTTGTATTATGTCTATTGCAGAAGAGACAATGTTATTTAGGGTCCATATATCCAGTCGGACAGCGTATTAATCCCATTATCTACAACAGCTAATGCCTTCTGTAAATTATCCTGGTCTATTTGCCTTAACCAGGCAGCAGCTTCTTGTTGGGAAAGGTTACAAATTTCATTATATACTTTATACAAGAAGCGCTTTCTGCGTTGTTTTCTAGGGCCTAACAGAAAGTCCTGTAAATCAGTCTTATTAGACAGGAGACTGAGGTGTTCCATAACAGCATCTAGTGAGGAACTCTCCAACCATTGCTGGCATAGTTTCCCTACACTGTATGTTGTTACTATACCTGCATGTTCGAATGATACATAGCAAGGGTCCGGCCTATTAGTTCTAAACCCCAGTGAAATTTATAAAACGTTCATGACACCCATTGGTATCTATTGGCCACAATAACCACCCGCCAGGACGTACCAGTGAAGCATTAAACGTGCCATTCTGGACCCATTCATCAAGCTGATCTTCAGTTGCATTTATATATTTTTGCTATTTATGAAATTTGTCAGGGGCAGGAATAGTGGGCGCATTCAGGCCCATATTTATTCTTTTTTAGTGCCGCATTTGTGTCATTTTTTGACGCAAAAGCAGAGCAAACTTACAAATACAATTGTATTTTGTAAGTTTGCACTGATTTTGCATCAAGAAACACCGCAAATGCTGTGCTAAAAAAGTATAAATATGGGCCTCAATTCCTTAATCTTTGCTCTGCCTAAACAACTTGTTTGTTGCACAGTGTCATTTAAAAATATAATTTGAACAGGTATCAGACATGCTCTAAATAAAGCTTTCTTCCCCCCTGTTTGCCAATTTCATGTTCCCAACACACTTTTTAAATCAATCGATATCAGCCAATATTGATAGCCTTCTATAGCCAACCAGGAAACAAAGGAATCCGAATAAAAAATGTTCCTATCTGTTAATAATATGTGTACATTTTCCATTGATACCAATTTAAAATAATATTACTCAGCATTTTGAACATTGTGCCCAGAGAAATATGTAAACTTTGAAGAGTATGTTTTAGAACTCCCCTATAGTGGAGTTGGACAATGTTCCTATTGTGTATAATTAAAAATAGTCTTTGGGGTACTTGCTCTGTGAATGAAATGGTGCCCATAATAATTATAGTAAAACATGACATCCATAATTCTCTTTAGAATGATAAACATTTTCATTTTCAAATACAATATGATACTGCAATTCAGTTATCATAGAATCAACTGTTTTCACATCCCAATCATCAGAAACAACTCAGTGTATTAATACATCGTTCATTGAAAGTTTAAACACATATGGTATTTGAATGACCTCTGTGGGGCCATATATATCAAATGTTACTTTATCCCAAACAATCCCATCAGGAATTGGTGTAGCGGAAATGTTCACAAAAGACAAGTCTCTGCGGACCTTGTAAGAAGAAGAATCCACCAGTTTAACTGTTGATCTTTCAGGAAGAAAATGACTATGTATTAATAAAAAGAATGTTATAACAAAACCAATCCAAATTAGGAAAGCCAGTATAGTCAAGGAAAGCCACTGATAATTCCATGGGATAATAAAGTAAGTTGCTTTAAACCAGTTTATCAGCTTACGTGTTTTTGACAATTCAGATATAGAAGAGGTGAATGAGTCTGAAACGGTGTAGTTGATGTCGGCAAAGTATCCAGAAGCAGTTTGTGCAAAAGCTGGAGCCGTGTTTGAAGGTGGAGAACCGGTGGGTGTTTCCTGTGGTGGTTCAGAATAAATTATGCCATCCATCTGTGTTGAAGTTGTGTCAATTCAATCAATTATTTCTGTATTGTTTGTTGAAAAAGATGTCAGTGGAACTAATGCAAGATCATTTTCCACCCTCCCCAAGCTCGGAGAGGTATCAGTGTTGCTGCTTGCAACTTGTAGAGGGCCTTCTTGGCCAGTAGTGAGAGGGATTCGGGAACTACTGGCTGTTCCTCTTGGTCTGCTGTGTAGGATCGGCCACATGTTGTAACTTGACATTGTCGATAGATACAAAGCTGTTTTCTTTAGCAGCAGCTAACGTGGTAGAATGACAGTTCTGGTACCATGTATTCCCAAGATTGGAACCGGTGCACGATAAGAAGGACCAAACTCTTTTTTCACAGCAATCTTTTGACATACTAGATCCCCAGCTTTAGGAATCCAGCCGGTAGGTGGTATTACTGGCACATCCTTAATTCCTGTGGAGGCAGCACTGGAAGAAGCATTGTCGTCATGGAACTGTTGTAATTCCTGCAAGACAGTGACATGTTAATTTATGTCAAAAGGTGTTTCTGCCGCCTCCACGCCAGGACCATCAAGATCTGTAACATACATATGAGTTCCAAACAGGCACTCGTATGAAGTACGACACCCCCAGGGACCTTCTAGTCAGATTATTAAGTGCTCTCTGGACTCCATACAGGTGATTAAGCCAACTACGACCCATACCTAAGACTCTGGCTGTTAAGGACTGCTTTAAATCACGGTTTTGTCGCTCCACAACACTATTTCTCTTGGGATGAAATAGAGACAAGTAATGGAGTTGGACCCCTAAAGAGGCAATGGCGTCCCTGAATGCCCTTGAGACAAAAGCAGAGCGTTCTGGTAAGAGTGGAAAGCCGCAACTGCATATGTACCAATAAAGACTTGAAAATCTTTAATAACAGTCCGAGTGTCAGCCGAGCATTGTGGCCACACCCATAAAAATCTGGAGCAGGAGTCAACAGCGACTAAAATGTATGTGTATGCACTGTCCGGTTTTAGAGGACCACAATGGTCCAAGTACACACATTGTAATGGTTTGTTGGAAATTAAGAAGGGTGTCTGCGGTGGGCGTCTAGCAGTGGAAACTTTAATTTGTTGGCAGATGTCACAGCAGAGAACATACTGCTTGGTCTGTTTATATAGACCTGACCACCAATAACGTGCTTGCAACAATGATATTGTAGCCGCCACACCAGCATGGGCCAATGCAGCCCCCCCATGCGCTGCTTTAATCAACTCTGATCTTTTATCTTTGTTGGGAATAGATCGAACCCCTACGCCTGGTATTTTTACCTCAGCATTTAGGCAGCCTCCAATTCGGTAGGAATATTTACCAGGGAATGCTTTTGGGTAGGGCATACCTTCAGCCGTAGCTTTCACGGCAGCCCATATGTCATCATCCAGTTTTGCTCCTGAGCAGGTTACTGCAGCAACAGTGGCCGTAGCTACTGCGGACTTGGCGGCTTCATCAGCCAGTGTATTTCCAGCAGCGTGTATTCCAATGTGCTAGAGTCCAAGTGTATGTACAACATGGACATTTGGTAGCGTTTTCTTGAGATTCGCTACTTTCCCCCACAGAAGTCTTTGTTTAATGGTGTTGCCTTTAGAATCTCTGAACCCATTCTGGCCCCAGTAATGCAGGTATTCATTGAAGGACTGGACACAGTAGACGAATCACAAACAATCAGGGTTAACTGTGCAGGATCCGTATGTTCCAGTGCCATCACCAGAGCCCTTAGCTCTGCTAAGTGTGCTGTGCAATCTCCTAGGGTTTGCGTGAACGTATGTTGGGGACAAAATGTATTATCCTCCATAAAACCGCTTACGACTGCCCAAGCAGCGAAGTATTGATGCTTTGTGCCAATTGCAGGTTGCGCTGAGCCATCAGTGTACATGACTCTTTGATACTGATCAATAGGCAGTGTTTTTGCTGGAACTGGGTTTTCTAGTTATATTGCAAAAATTATTGAGTTTGTAATTTTGGGTCAAAGACATACGTGGCTGTCAAAGACGTTGCCCATTGAATCCAATGTGAATGTAATATTTTAGCGTTTGGAACGCTGGCTTTGGTAACAGCCTCAAGGGCTGGGATTGGAGAAACAACAATTATGCGTTTACCTTGGGATAGAGATCTTTAGATAGACAGCCATCTGAACAGCAGTGAGAATTTTCTCAGTGGGAGCAAAGCGTTGTTCTGCTGCTGAGTACAAATGTGATTTGTATGTGTTAGACCTGACAGCCTTAGTGTAGTCACCCCTAACTTTTTGCCTGCCTCCCCCCACTTTTTGGACACTGTTTTTGCTGGTTTATAGACTCTGCGCACTTTACCCCTGCTAACCAGGGCTAAAGTGCATATGCTCTCTCCCCTAAAACATGGTAACCTGGAATCATACCTGATTGGACTATTTAATTTACTTATAAGTCCCTGATAATGTGCACTACCTGTGCCTAGGGCCTGTAGATTAAATGCTACTAGTGGACCTGCAGCACTGGTTGTGCCACCCACTCAAGTAGCTACCTTAACCTTGTCTCAGGCTTGCCATTGCAAGGCCTGTGTGTGCGGTTCCACTGCCACTTCGACTTGGCATTTAAAAGTACTTGCCAAGCTAAGAACTCCCATTTTTCTACATATAAGTCACCTCTAATGTGTGCCCTAGGTAACCCCTAGAGCAGGGTGCTGTGTAGGTAAAAGGCAGGACATGTACCTGTGTAGTTATATGTCCTGGTAGTGTAAAACTCCTAAATTCGTTTTTACACTGCTGTGAAGCCTGCTCCCTTCATAGGCTAACCTTGGGGCTGCCCTCATACACTGTTGAAGTGACAGCTACTGATCTGAAAGGAGCAGGAAGGTCATATTTAGTATGGCCAGAATGGTAATACAAAATCCTGCTGACTGGTGAAGTCGGATTTAATATTACTATTCTAGAAATGCCACTTTTAGAAAGTGAGCATTTCTTTGCACTTAAATCCTTCTGTGCCTTACAATCCACGTCTGGCTGGGCTTGGTTGACAGCTCCTTGTGCATTCACTCAGACACACCCCAAACACAGGGTACTCAGCCTCACTTGCATACATCTGCATTTTGAATGGGTCTTCCTGGGCTGGGAGGGTGGAGGGCCTGCTCTCACACAAAGGACTGCCACACCCCCTACTGGGACCCTGGCAGACAGGATTGAACTGAAAGGGGACCTGGTGCACTTCTTAACCACTCTTTGAAGTCTCCCCCACTTCAAAGGCACATTTGGGTATAAAACAGGGCCTCTGCCCTACCTCATCAGACACTTGCTGGAGAAGAAACCTGAACCAGAAACTACATCCTGCCAAGAAGAACTGCCTGGCTGCTCAAAGGACTCACCTGTCTGCTTTCTACAAAGGACTGCTGCCTTGCTGTTGCCCTGCTGCCTTGCTGAACTCTTGTCTGGCTGTGAAAGTGCTCTCCAAGGGCTTGGATAGAGCTTGCCTCCTGTTCCCTGAAGTCTCAGGACCAAAAAGACTTCTCTCTTTTACTTGGACGCTCCGTGCGCCGAAACTTTCGCTGCACAGCTTGTTCCGTGGCGAGAAAAACGCCGCACACCGACGCTGATCGACGCGACGCTCTTGGGACGATCGAAAATCCGACGCACAGCCTCGCAAGGACAACTCCGCCCGACCTCTAGAGGAGAAATCGACGCGACGCCTGCGTGAGATCGTAATTTCGACGCGCAGCCCCGCAGATCGGCATCCAGAGGAGAAATCGACGCGACGCCTGCCGTGAGATCGTAATTTTGACGCACCGCCCCGCAGACCGACGCGCAGCCGGAGAACAAGCAGGAAACTCCACGCACAGACCCGGGACATCTGGTAATCCCCGCGATCCACAGAAAGAGACTGTCCGAGCGCCGGAAAACGACGCCGACTTCCCCGCGTGGAAAATAACAACGCAAGTCCGTGTGTGCTGGGGAGAAATCGACGCACACACCCTTTTTCCATGCACCTCTTCTCTTGTGGCCCTCTGAGGAGATTTTTCCACTCCCAACCAGGTACTTGTGCTTGAAAGAGACTTTGTTTATATTCTAAAGACTTAAGACACTTTATATCACTTCCCTGTGATATTTCTACAATTTTCCATTGCAACTTTATTCTTTTTGACCTACAATTATCCTGATAAATATTATATATTTTTCTAAACACTGTGTGGTGTATTTTTGTGGTGCTATATGGTGGTATTGTATGATTTATTGCACAAATACTTTACACATTGCCTTCTAAGTTAAGCCTGACTGCTCGTGCCAAGCTACCAGAGGGTGGGCACAGGATAATCTTGGATAGTGTGTGACTTACCCTGACTAGAGTGAGGGCTTTTGCTTGGTCAGAGGGTAACCTGACTGCCAACCAAAAGCCCCATTTCTAACAGTATGCTATTGGGACTTTCTCACCCTCGTTGAAAGTTAAATAGGTGAATCCAATGGCACCAGCAATTACTCTGATGACCAAGTGTGTTTTGTTGTCCCTAGTGTGTAAGTGGTGTGCTGCAAGCATGTCTGTTTGCAAAGCTCTTAGTATGCATGCGTGTTCAACAGTTCACAATTTACTTGAAAAGTCAGGACATATTAAGTCATATAAAGGTTTTATGTGCGATGCATAATCAGGAATGTATGTTCTGCCAAAAATTTAGGAAACCCAATATAGATTGGAGTTTTTTAATGATATTTGGTGGTTGTAACTGTGCGCATTTCTCCAAGAATTGTGGTGCTAGGCTCTTTCCTTCACTTGACAGCTCATATCCCAAAAACAGCATGCTAAGGAAGGCTATTTTTGTTTTTTTTAAATTGAATTTGTAGATGAACTCGGCAAATCCTACAACAATGCGGGCTACCTGTCTTAGATATTGCAGTAGTTCATCATCTTTGAGATAAATATCATCTACATAGGACAATGCTTCAGGGTCAGTGTTGTGCAATATTGAAGTCACATGAGCTGCGAACAGTCCTGGACTGTTCTTGTACCCCTGGGGTAAACAACAGAATTTTTTCAGGGAGCCTAGTGTGCTGAAACTGTTTAAGTCTCTACTCTCAGGTGCTATATTATGGCAGAAAAAAAAATTGGAAATGTCCAGTGTTGTTTTTTTTGTGCACTATGTTGTTCATAGGTGCTGTGCTATGTGAGTTTGTCACATATTCTATACATATGTGCATGTATGACTGTTTAAGTGTCTATAATCTAAGACAATTCTGTACGAATGGTCAGGTTTAGCTACTGGGAATAAGGCATTATTCACAGGTGAGACATAGGGTTCAATTATGCCCTGGTACTCCAATTGTGTGAGGATTTCCCTAACAGGTGCTTTAGCATCATGTTTCATTGGATATTGGGGTTGAGGTTGGGGTTGATTTTTAATAGGAATTACATGGTAGGGGGAATCTTTGTCCCATCCAACGTGGTTGCGATATAACGTGGGTACCTGCGTCAATGCGCAATCAATGGAGTAGGATTCTGCGAGCTCCTCGGAAACAAGGGGCGAGAAAGAAGGTTTAATAACATCTTTCCCATATGGGCATGTATGGACAAATTTAGGTGGCTAATCCTGTTCGGCCAGCAAAATATCATAAATATTTACCACGCAATCCCAAAAGATTGTGTCTATTGTGCGTTCAATGTCTCCTTCTAACTGTAATGTTACTTTGTACACTCTGTCAGGCGTGGAGACAGAGTGTAGAAAGTCATCAGTTCCTTTCACCTCCAGATGCTCTAGAAGATTCTGGTGAACTATTGTGACCTTGGCTGCGCTGCCTAGTAGCGCTAGTGCCCATTCCTTGTTCTTCAAGAGAGCCCTCTTCTTGAGTGGCATGTCGAACTGCAACTGCTGCCAGATTGGCGTGTATCAGTATATTGATATCTATCAGGCGTTTTTACATTATCTCTATTTCTGAGATTATATTTATTCTGTGGGGTCTCCGTGTGCAGAGATTCACCCATTTCTTTTTTAGAAGTTTGATGTTTTTTATCCCAGCGTTTCTTATTACCCTCAGGAGCTTGCTTGGTAAAATCTTCATAAGATTTACCTTGAAATTGTAGTTTTGTTAGTCTGGCCCCCAGACTATCTCGACCAATACTAGAGTAGGTCTCCGCGATAATCTTTGGAAGCTCGCGTTCTTGATCCTGTGGAAGAACGTCCCAGACCTGTATGCGCACCACTAATGCGACTGCTTCCCCTTTAAGGTTACCTAATATAATTGAGGATACTGTGGCAAAGTTGCCCATTGATTGCATCCCCAAGTCCAGGGATGGGGCACCCGGTATTCATCTTGAATTTATTTCAACACTTCCTGTAAATTGGCAAGTGTCGGTGTACCGTGTGCAGTAGTATAGAACGTGGCAAATACCGGGCCCCATGTATTACAGTTAACGACTGTGGGAACCATCCCAAATGGTAAGCATATTGCTAATATTCTGTGTTTATCCTGAGGTCCCGTATGGGGAAATACTGCTTCCAGCGCATTTATTTTTTGAGCTAACCAAAATGGAATTTCTTCTCGTTTGGCGGGTACCTTACCCATGATCGAATGTACAGTTGCAGGGTTAATGCCTGGCACCACTGCATGTGGCTGCACTGTTGCAGCACGTGCTGGGTTTGTGTTTGATGTTTGCATTACAAACTGTACTAATCGTCTGTATATTGCCGTCAGATCAGCATATAAGTGACAGTCTTCAGTTACCGTTAGGTTCGCTGCAGCAGGGTGAGGTGTACAAGTGGACAGTAAAGGCCAGGTAGGACCATCATTACTTAGAGGACCTAACCTAACGTGCAAAATTGTGTGGGGTAGGGTGCCATTAAGCCAATTATTATGTTCTTGATAAGATAGAGGTATTTCTAAATATGCATATGCTCTGTATTGTGCAGGTACGTTTGTAGGTGTATAGTGATGAAATGTATTTGTGTTCCCATCAACTGCTGGAAATGTGACCCAAGAATAAAAAAGTTCTGTTCTATAAGCTGCATGCGCGTCAACAACGAATGTGACTGGACCCCCCTGGGCAGTTAGGCCATGTGCCAATAAATGTGCAGTAAGGGCTGGTCTTATATTGACTGCAATTGCTACCTGTTGTGGATTCATCGTATTAAATGGTAAATTTGTTCAGAGATAAGCACGCCAAATGGGGATTATCCTTTTAGAGTTCAAGCTTGAACAACCTACAGCTTTAGTTAAGTTTTCCCTACTTAGCTGAGGGGGAAATCCTCAATACCACGGATGTCTCCGTACATAGTACTGAGGTGTATTCGTATATAGTGAGACAGAGATACTCAAGAGGACCCAAAAAGTAGAGCCTGACCAAATGTTAGAGGCGCCATGTCGCGTAGGCTCTCATAATTCTAATGAGACTACTGGATTTGAGCGGCACAATCGTCAGCACATCTGCATTGTGGGAGACTGAATCTTAACCCACTACAGGTGACACCTGTAGCACTAATCTGGGTTTTGCTCCAGCTAACTAGCAGTGCCTCATCTCTACCCAAGAGCAGGGATGATTGGGCAGCCAAGCGCATGACACAATTGACTTCTCAAGGAAATCGTGGTTACTCAGGTCTCATCCGTTTCTCGCAGTTACATTAGTCTCACATATAAAAGGACAAACAGAGGCAGTATATGTTTCAATAAGGTTTTTAATGAAGCAACTGCATCTTAGATACTAAAGCATGTACTGCAATAACCAAGACGATAAAGCATGACAGGATTAAAATAGTGACAAGGAGAGTGAAGCATAGAAATAACTCTACCATATTGTCACTAGAGTCAATAGACTACTTAGGCAATATTAGAGCACAGCATGTTAAGCTCTAGTTCTGTCCTTAAGGTTCCCCTGGGAAGACATCATCCCCATACCTGAGCTAATGCCTGAAGTCTGCATAAGCAACTGATGTTCTGAGAAAATGGCCCTACGTAAGGATGTGTATTTTTCTATGAATACCAGAGACAAAACTTTACTGCAGCCTTGAAAGAAGCACAGAGTGAACAAGAATGTCTTGTTTAAGAATGTAGTGCTGGACTAAGCAAGAACAGCTAGATGGAGAAAAATAAAACAAGACCGCAAAAAGTGCCTATTGTTAAAATAATAAACAAAGCTGAATAAAATATATCTAGGTTAAAGTGCACAGCGGTAGGCCTAGTGTGCTAAAATAACATGCATGGAGCTAAAACTAAAATGGCTACACAACACTGTAGCACACATAAGAGAGGCACAATGCCATGGATGTTTGTTCATGTACAGGATGGTGTCCCTGCTTGCCCAGAAACAATCAGCCTCCTCAAAGCAGATACCCTTGCACTATGCCGCATGCAGCTTACTTCAGCACAAGCACAGGGGGAATCGCAAGGGTGAGCCATATTCCTGTAAATAAGGCCCATCCCTGCATTTCAAAAAGTGGCACTGCTATTTTTGGTGCAGCAGTGCGCTGCACCACTTTGTCATGAATATGAGCTTAAGTTGCTAGGAGGCTGTATGTGTAAAGGCCGCCCACTTCCATCACACTGTGAAAACGTGTGGTGGGATGCAGACATGAAGGGCCATATTTATACTTTTCGACACACAACTGCGCCAACGCAGTTGTGCGTCAAAAAATCTAACGCCGGCTAACGCCATTCTGAAGCGCCATGCGGGCGCCGTATTTATTCAATGACGTTAGCCGGCGGCGCTGCCTGGTGTGCGTAAAAAAAAATTACGTACACCAGGCAGCGCCGGCGTAGGGGAATATGGAGCTTGGGCGCCAAAAAATGGGGCAAGTCAGGCTGAGGCAAAATTATCGCCTCAACCCGTTTTGTGCCATTTTTTTCGACTCCCAACCCCCATTGAAATGACTCCTGTCTTAGCAAAGACAGGAGTCATGCCCCCTTGCCCAATGGCCATGCCCAGGGGACTTCTGTCCCCTGGGCATGGCCATTGGGCATAGTGGCATGTAGGGGGGCACAAATCAGGCCCCTCTATGCCACAAAAAAAAAAAAAAAATTACTTACCTGAACTTACCTTATGTTCCCTGGGATGGGTCCCTCCATCCTTAGGCGTCCTCCTGGGGTGGGCAAGGGTGACAGGGGGGGGTCCCTGGGGGCATGGGAGGGCACCTCTGGGCTCCTTCCGAGCCCACAGGTCCCTTAACGCCTGCCCTGACCAGGCGCTAAAAAACGACGCAAAAGCGGCTGGATGACATTTTTTTTTCCGCCCCCTCCCGGGCGTGATTTTTGCCCGGGAGTGTAAATACGGCGCACATGCCTCGGAGTAATTTTTTAGACGGGAACGCCTACCTTGCATATCATTAACGCAAAGTAGGTGTCCACGCTAAAAAGTGACGCAAACTCCATGGACTTTGGCGCTAGACACGTCTAACACCAGAGTATAAATATAGAGTTAGTTTTGCGTCGAATTTGCGTAAAAAAAAACGACGCAAATCCGGCGCAAACGGAGTATAAATATGCCCCGAAATATTTTGAGGCTTGTTGATGTATGGATGCATCATGTTGGGACACCACATCAAGGGTGGCATTGTGGTGGTACCGAGAACAGACATTGTAGTAATCCTATTGTGGACTACTTTCAATGTGTGTTGCAATCATCGCCAAACATTGTAAGCAGCAGATAGCATTCCTGTTGAAGATTTAGCAGGATGTGTTCCTTCCTGCAGATGTGCATTAGGACAGACAAGAGGAACATCCCTACACCCCTACACCATGCAGGTTGTGTGGCAATGTTGGTAAGGTCCCTAATATTTTCGGAAATTACCAAGGTTAGTATAGAAATGCATTGACTACCTGTGAGAAGCACACATCCCTGGACATCAGAATTGATGTTGCACAGTGAAGCAAGCAGAACTGTTCCACTGTTTGTTTCTTCATCAATGGGTATGTATGTGCCAGTATATCCAGACACAGACATCATAGTGCTGTACCCAACCATCTAAACTTTCATACTTGAACATTAGTGGTAGATAGTGATAGGTCATACATAACATGCCAACATCCTGGCATATTTTCCATGTGCCCCTCTCACATCTGACACTGTATGTAATAGGCATTCCATGGGTAATTTGTGACCCACCCAGCTTCTGATGCCTTTGAAAAGGTCAGCACATCTGGATTAGGTTTAGTGTAGTCCAAGAACTCAGGGTGGTGTGGGAGTGACAAGTAGGTGTGTGGCAAGTTTGTAATTCTACAGGTTGTAGTTGTTTATTATGTGTTGCATTGTGCATCACACATATGGCAACCTTTCAAGGTATTTGGTGCATTGACCCCACGCCACCATTTTCCTTGCAGGCCCCTTGCCCCAGCCACTGACACCATGGAAGCACATCATTTACATGACTGTACATCATGGTGGACATTTCCACAGTAGTCTAATAAGTTTTGTCACTATTTTGGTGCATAACTGCATTGGCACCATGAATGATGTCACTAGTGCAGCAAAGCACAGAGAGGTCCACTGCTTACAATTCTTGTGTTGCGTTGTCATCTGCCTTTAGCAGGCCTCACACATGAGATGGCACCGTGCAACCTTTATGGATTGTCAGCCCCATTACTTTTTCCCTCCCTGCGCAAGGGATATTTCCTTACATACAGCATATCTGCCACAGGCATATAGTGATGTAACGATGTACAAAGTGGATCAATGCATGCTTTGTGTGACTTTGTTGATGTGGTACAAAGGGGAATGGGCAGCTTATATCCACATTGGGAACAATTTGTATGATGCTAATGTTGCATTACAGGCCTGTAACACTGTAACGTAGTGCGACATGGATGCCACTTGTGCCTGTTCTTACGCATGAAGGTGCCCCTTTGTGTACAACACCAACCATTCCTACAACATATTTTTTTTAAAGGAAATTTGCCATTGGGGATCCGATTGGGGCCCCCTGCATGGCACAGGGTGCAATGGCCATGCCTAGGGGACACGTGTCCCCTGTGCTGACCATTGGGGTGGTGGGCATGACTCCTGTCTTTCCTAAAACAGGAGTCATATTTTTGGTGGTGCACCAGAAAATGGCGCTAGTCTGGTTAGTGGCATTTGTTTTGCCTCCAACCAGGCTAGTGGTATTTTTGGATGCACAACCCCCTCCTTCCCTACTGCCACCCCCACCCAGCTAGCATCTTTTTTTGAGACGCTAGCCCAAGTTTAACAGGGGCTTGCACCATTCTATAAATACGGTGCCCGGCTGGCATTGAAAAATGGCGCAAGCCGGTGCTAATCTTTATGCCGCAAAACTGCGTTAGCACAGTTTTGCAAAAAAAGTCTAAATCTGGGCTGAAATGTTGCACACTGAGGGGCTGATTTAAGAAAAGTGGTGCTTCACCCAGTGCAGCTCCATTTTCCCTGCAGCCCTTAGCGTCCCCCTACCGCCACCATGTGTGCTCCATATTTAAAATACAGCACAGCATGGTGCTGGATAAGGGGCAATAGCATCAGAATTCCTGTCGCTATTGATGTACTCTGCAAGAGTAGTGCCAAACGTTTTGCACTAGTCTTGCAGAGTACATAGGGGCCCATTGTATTCAATGGCATGCCCCCTTTTAATGCCTCCTCTGAGCAAGCGTTAAAAGTGCTGAAAAAATGGCTCAAGGAAATCTCTCAGATTTCCTTTCGCCATTTTTTCACCCCTCCCTAATTTGGGAAATGCCTCTTACATACATTATGCTTTGCGCAGGCATAATGTGGGCCAAGGGTTTACAAAGTGGTGCAATTCATGCATTGCGCCACTTTGTAAATAATGTACGTGTAAAAAGCCACTTTAGCACCGCCTTAGCATTAAAAAACAATGACGCTATGGTGACACTAAAGTGGTGCTAGGACTAATTAAATCAGGCCCGAGTGTTACACATAGGCAGGTGGATCAGTGTCAAGAGTGCAGCGATTCCTGGGATGTTCAGAAATGTTTCGTTGCATATAGGTGGGAAGGTGTGGGTGCATCTGAAGTGTTGGCCATTATTGCCATGGTCTCAGGGAAAATGACGGAGCACAACGTTGCGCCACGTTTGGCATTGCCACACTCTGTCATTTTCAATACGCTTGGATGCACCATTTAAAGCATATATGGCACAGCCCTGTGTTGGCTCCTGTATCAGCGCCATATTTGCTGCTGAGTGCCAACGCACACAGCCTTGCACCATGGAGCAAGGATGGCTGCACTGCAGGGGAGATTGTTTTTGGACAGGAAGGGACACCTTCCTGCAGAAAATACAATCTTCTTTGGGCATTTGCACTTTCTATGTGTGCTGCAGGATGCAGCTCACAAAGGAAGAGCAATAACACGAGGAGGAAGGAAAGCATTTCTGCTTGTTGCGCCATTCTAACACCATCCCTGGGGTGGTGTTGTATTTAGACACAGCCTCAGGTCTACATAAATTCTTAAATCTTGTGCAATAACAACATGCAATAGGTGTTGCTGTGGCAAAACCACAGTCACCCTGATTGCACGCACCCTCCAGGCAAAGTGTTGCAAAGTGTGAAGTGGCAATATTTACAAGATGGTGTTATGCCACAAAAAGTGCTATAACGCCATGCTGTGAATATGGTGGAGTCCACAGCGCCACCAGAGCGTCATTAAAAGTGAGGCTCTGGTGGCGATAGGGCCTTTTGATTTTGGCACTATGACCCATAGTTATGCTTTTTGCTGCAAAACTGGGCTAACACAGTTTTGCCGCAAACTTTTTAGCACCATTCCATAGCAGCAGCCGTGCACCACATTCATGGAATGGCACTAAGGATAGGCTAGTGTCATAAAAAATGACGCTAGCCGGGGGGGATGGCGATAGGGGAACAGGCGATAGTGCATCAGAAAATTATGCTAGGCTGGTTAGCGGCAAAAAATATACCACTAGGCAACCAAGAGTCATTTTCTGATGCACTAGCACCCAAAAATGCCTCTTGTCTTAGTAAAGACCGGAGTCATGCCCACCACCCCATTGACCACCACAGGGGACCAGTGACCCTTTACAAGGCCATAGCACCCAGTACCAGGCACGGGCCCCATGTAAGGGGCCTCCAATAGCACATAAAAAAAAAATACTTACCTATACCTACCCAGTATGGGGTCCCCCATCCTCTGGTGTCCCTCTGGTGTGGGTGAGGGTGTTGCTGGGGCTTGGGGTTGGCATCTGTAGGTCCATTCCGTGGTGTTTGGCCATGGAAATGGGTCCACAGATACCGTAATGCCTGGTCTGACCCAGGCGTTACATAATGATGCTAAGCAGGCGTAGCGTCATTATTTTGGTCCGCCTCCCACCCGTCTGACATTTTTGCACTATGGGGTTAGCGTCATTTTTTTTTTACGGGAACGCCTATCTTGCATCTCATTGACGCAAGGTGGGTTTGCGCATTCAAAAAATGATGGTAACTCAAATATTTTGATGCAATGGGTCAAAATATAAATATGGAGGTAAGCTTGCTCCATTTTAATGTAAAAATATGACGCTAAAGCAGCGCAAACAGACCATAACTATGGGCCTATGTGTCCCGATGCATTCAGTGTGTCCTATGTTCCTCCTCCTTCTGCCATTTGTAAATTTCCAGATACTTCCCCATTGCAACTTACTCTGCATTTGTGGCAGGTCTTGTTAGTCTGCGCTGTCCTGTGATTCCAGTGACCAGCACCTCCAGGATGACCACTGCCACCATCTCCTTGGAGCTCATCCAGGTCCTTCTATGGTGGGGAACGTCCACCTCCAGTCTGCAATGCTGTCTTTTGGTTCCTGGCTAGTTTATCTTTAGTCCTGCGCTTGCAATTGTGCCAGTGCTTCTTACAATCAGTGACAGTCCTCTTCACCTCTGCGACAATGTTGATTTTATCTACTGTTGCCTGCCGTATTGCCTCTCTCCTACTTACTGGCAATTTTTAGGTGACTAAGAGCTAGTGTTGGTGCTCTTTCACCTCTCTGACCAGGATGTCACGCTCCTCCTCACTAAAGCAACACTTCCGCTTCCTTTTCTCCTTCTCCTGGGACTTTGCTGGTCCCTCTGGCTTGTACTGGGCTCATTGGGATCTCTCTGTGGTCTCTCCTGGCCTGTCTTTTCCATCGCGTCTCCCTATATTTTTTCCTTGCTTGTGCTTTTTTTTTACAATAATGCTACTAAATATGGCGCTAACACGATTTGTGTGAAAAAACGTGCAGCAAAACAGCCTAATGCCACTTTTCCAGCATTAGTGCCATTTTTCTTTCCGGCATATTGCAAGGGTTAGCATAATTTTTTTACGCTAACCTTTCCTTAGTGCCATGTTGCGTCATTTTTTAAATATGGCGTATGGATGGTGCTAAGGAATGGCGTTAGCCAGAGGTAATTGTTTTGATGCAGAACAGCGCTAGTGCAGTTGTGGGTCATTTTTGTTAAATCAAGGCCATAACATTTTTGTTTTCACTTAAGTTGGGAACACCTGCACTTGCGTTGCCCCCACCAGACCGAGCAAATGGACGTGTAGCCATTCTTCACAATAACAGTGATAATTAATTTTGCATTTGTGGTTTGTTACATACTTGCAAACATATTACACCTGCCTTAATCATCTTGCAAAATGTAAAGATGCCAGCTCTGGTGACTGGTTGTTATAACCCTCTAACATTTAGGGTTGCAATTGTGATGGACATTTCTATCATTATTATAAATATCAAAAGTTTATACGTATTTAGGGGCATATTTATACTCCGTTTGCGCCGAATTTGCGTCGTTTTTTTCGACGCAAATTCGACGCAAAACTAACTCCATATTTATACTTTGGCGTTAGACGCGTCTAGCGCCAAAGTTCATGGAGTTAGTGTCATTTTTTGGCGTGAACACCTTCCTTGCGTTAATGATATGCAAGGTAGGCGTTCCCGTCTTAAAAAATGACTCCGATGCATATGCGTCGTATTTATACTCCCGGGCAAAAATGACGCCCGGGAGTGGGCGGGTCTAAAAAACCCGCATTAGCACCGGATTTTAGCGCCTGGGTCAGGGCAGGCGTTAAGGGACCTGTGGGCTCAGAATGAGCCCAGAGGTGCCCTCCCCTGCCCCCAGGGACACCCCCTGCCACCCTTGCCCACCCCAGGAGGACACCCAAGGATGGAGGGACCCACCCCAGGGACATTAAGGTAAGTTCAGGTAAGTATTTTTTTTAATTTTTTTTTGTGGTATAGGGGGGCCTGATTTGTGCCCCCCTACATGCCACTATGCCCAATGACCATGCCCAGGGGACAGAAGTCCCCTGGGCATGGCCATTGGGCAAGGGGGCATGACTCCTGTCTTTGCTAAGACAGGAGTCATTTCAATGGGGGTTGGGCGTCGTAAAAAAGTGGCGCAAATCGGGTTGAGGCGATTTTTTTGCCTCAGCCTGACTTGCACCATTTGTGGACGCCCATACGCCATTTTCCCCCTACGCCGGCGCTGCCTGGTGTACGTCGTTTTTTTTAACGCACACCAGACAGCGCCGGCGGCTAACGCCGGCTAACGTCATTCAGTAAATACGGCGCCCGCATGGCGCTTCAGAATGGCGTTAGCCGGCGCTAATTTTTTTGGCGCAAAACTGCGTTAGCGCAGTTTTGCGTCAAAAAGTATAAATATGTCCCTTAACATTTATGCCTTCTGGATCATACAAAGATTGTGCCTCTTGTTGTGTATTTTTGTCTATTTCTCTCATACTTCCCAGAAAGGGGATGACACAAAGAGAATTTCTTCTGCCTGATGCTCGGGTGTACTTTTGTTTTTGGAGTTTTCATCCTTCAGGGATAAAGTTTCCATCTCTGACAGGTCAGGCAGAGGGTCAAAGTGTTTTTTGTTGAGAGATGCGCTCGATTTCTTCTTAGTTTGGGTGTGCTGTGCACCAAAAAGACAGGAAGGGTTCCAGCTCATGGTATAACCTGGATAAATCGTCCAAAACATGGCTTAAAATAGCAGAGGACCTACATTTTATGGACCTGTTTGAAGAAACCCCCCCCAAAAAAAGTTTTGGGTCTGACATGGAAATTGGATAAAGTTGACACTTCCTCAAGAATAGGTTTTATTTTTGCGTCCAAATCAGTTTCCTATAGAAGCTTTTTGTACAGAAAACAACTCGCTATCAGACCACAACACACTAATAATAGAATGTGTCCTTGACACAGAAAATATCAGTGGTCCAGGTACGTGGAAATTATGGCCCAGATTTAAGAGGGCACAAGCCTCCTTGCGCCACATTAGGGTAATTTGTCTTACTCTAATGTGGCTCAATGAAGCCAAATTCACCGCACCACATTTATGATTGCATTGCGCCACTTTGTAATCTCTTGCGCCACATTATGCTTGTGCCAGGCATAATGTATGCAAGGGGAGGCGATCTCCCATTGGGAGGGGTGAAAAAATGGCACAGTGGAATGGATGAGATTCCTTTGCGTCATTTTTAACGCCATGTTTAACGCCTGCTCAGCGCAGCCTTTAAAAGGGCGCATACCATTATTTATAATGGGCTTTTGTGTGCTTTGCAGGATTAGCTTTAAATTTTACATCAATAGCGTCAAAATTGTTGATGCTATTGCCCCTACCCTGCGCCATGGTGCACCGTATCTTAGATATGGCGCACATATGGTGGCGGTAGGGGGCGCTAAAGGCTGCATGGAATTCTGTGGAATTTTGGTGTATTCATCTCCGCGCACCTCATCGGCCACATACTGAGGTCCAGTGTCGGGGGCCAGAATGAGTTAAATCACCAAGCAATGGGTGATGTTCAAGATGGGACATGAAACCAAGAGTCACCAGAAAACTACCTCTCTCCCCGTGGACTCCAGAAGAATGAAAACAAAGCTCGGTCTTGTTAACCTGCACTAGATACATTCATTTATTTCAATGTTTTCTCACAATGACCCGTTTATTTCACCAGTGGTCGAGTTTCTTTAACTCACAATCCCCACAAACACTGGGCACAGTCCGTTCATCATCGCCATGTGCAGAGCAAACAAAACACTGAGGTCCATACTTATAGTTTTGCGTCAAAATGTTTTTCCCCGGCTTGCGTCATTCAAGAGCGCCAGCCAGGCAACATATTTATGGAATGGCGCAAGCCTGCGCTAACTATGGGCTAGTGTAAAAAAAAAAAAGATGCTAGCCCCGTGGGGGTGGCAGTATAGGAAAAGGCGATTGCGCGTTAGAAAATGATGCTAGGCTGGTTAGCAGCAAAAAAAAAATCGCTAACTAGCCTAGCGTCATTTCATGACGCACAACCACCCAAAAATGACTCTTGTTTTAGTAAAGACAGGAGTCATACCCACCACACCAATGACCGGCAAAGGGGACGAGTGTCCCCTGGGCATGGCCATTAGACCCTGTGCCAGGCAGGGGGCCCCATGCAAGGGGCTCCCAATGGCACTTAAAAAATCATTAAAATACTTACCTAAACTTACCCGGGGTGGGGTCCCCCATCCTCTGGTGTCCCTCTGGTGTGGGTGTTGCTAGGGCTTGGGGTGGGCATCTGTGGGCCTATTCCATGGTTTTTGGCCATGGAAATGTGTCCACAGGTACCTTAACGCCTGGTCTGACCCAGGCGTTAAAAAATGGCGCTAAGCAGGCTTAGGCCCATACGTAAACTCGGTTTGCGCTGAATTAGCGTAATTTTTTATTTACGCTAATTCAGTGCAAACCTAACTCCATATTTCTACTTTGCCATTAGACACATCTAGCGACAAAGTTATGGAATTTACGCCATTTTCTGGACGTGGAAACCTACCTTGCGTCAATGAGATGCAAGGTAGGCGTTCCCTGCAGAAAACGTCGATATGGCATAAGCGCCATATTTTTCCCCATGGCACCATGGACACTCACACCCACACCAGAGGGACACCACAGGATGGGGGGCCCATCCCAGGTAAGTCCCGGTAAGTATATATTTTTTTTCCCCGCTCAGGAGCCCTGACTTGGGGCTCCCTGCATGGCACTGGCCCCAAATGGACATTTGTCCCCTGGGCATGGCCATTGGGGTGGTGGGCATGGCTCCTGTCTTTACTAAGATAGGAGCCATGTCCATGGGGGTTGTGTGCCAGGAAATGGTGTTGCACTGCTTAGAGGCATTTGTTTGCCTCTAAACAGTGTAGCGCCATAATTTGGCGCACAAGCTCTGGTTTCCCCTACGCCTCCACCACCCGGTTAGCGTCCTTTACAAAGACGCTAACAGGGCATTAGCACCGGCTAGTGCCATTCCATGTATATGGCGTCCAGGAATGGTGCAAGCTGGTGCTATACTTTTACACGCAAAACTGCGCTAACGCAGATTTGGGGGTAAAAGTATAAATATGGGCCTTATTGTCATTATTTGGGTCCGCCTCCTACCCGTGCGTCATTTTAGCACCGGGGCCTAAATATGGCGCTAAGGGGTTAGCGTAATTTTTTGGATTGGAACGCCACCTTGCATCTCATTGGTGCAAGGTGGGTTTGCGCATCCAAAAAATGATGCTAGCTCCACAGTTTTGGCACTAGACAGGTCTAATGTCAAAATATAAATATGGAGTTAAATTTGCGCCGTTTTAACATAAAAAAAAATATTGGCCTGAATGAATAACTAAGGGTCTGTCTCTTCTAAGGCTGATAAAAATACAACTCACTAATCCTAGAGCAACTTTAAAATGTCTGCGTTTTATGCTATATTATGAATGCCGTTGGATATATAACCACAGCTACTCCCTTCAGTATTAAACACGTCTGTTTCCCCTGTGGTCATGATCCGGAAGTATTCACGATGATGGCTTTTGGTTATTCAGCTTTCTTTCCATCGGCACGCGCCCACAGTACACCCAGTACACCTGCTGCAGTGCAAGGGGGAGGGGCTAATGACGTCCACCTGCTGCAGACCCTGCCCTCTCCTGGTGACGTCCTCCTGCAGCAGGCCCACTTCTTCCTGGTGATGTCCTCCTGCAGCTGACCCCACCTCTTCCTGGTTACGTCCTCCTGCAGCTTGCTCCGCCCCCTCCTAGTGACATCTTCCTGCCCCTCCTATGATGTCCTCCTGCAACAGGTCCTGTCCTTTCCTTGTGACGTCCCCATGCAGTAGGCCCTGCCCGTCCTACTGACGTCCTCCTGCAGCAGGCTCCGCCCCTTCCTAGTGATGTCCTCCTGTAAGCGGGCCCCTGCTCTTTCCTGTTGATGTCTAACTGCAGCAGGCTCAGTCTCCTCCTGATGACATCCTCCTGCAGCAGGCCCCGCCCTTTCTTGGTGAGGTCTTCCTGCAGCAGGCTCGGCCCCATCCTAGTGAGGTCCTCCTGCAGTAGGCCCGCCCCTTCCTAGTGACGTCCTCCTGCAGCAATCCCAGTCCCTTACTAGTGAGGTCCTCCTGCAGCAGGCTCTGCCCCCTCCTGGTGATGTCCTTCTGCAGCAGGCCCCGCCCCTTCCTAGTGATGTCCTGCTGCAGCAGGGCCAGTCTTTTCCTGGTGACGTCTGCCTGCTTCACACTTTGCCCCTTCAGAATGACGTCCTCCTGCAGCAGGCCCACCTCTTCCTGGTGACGTCCTCCTGCAGCAGGCCCAGTCTCTTCCTGGTGTCATCCTCGAGAAACGGGCTCCGCCCCTTCTTAGTGACGTCCTCCTGCAGCAGGTTCTGCCGTATCCTAGTGATGTCTTCCTGAAGCAGGCCCCGCTCCTTCCTAGTGACGTCCTCCTGCAGCAGGCCAAGGGGCTTATTTAAATTTAAGGAAAGTGGCGCTGCACCCAGTGCAGCGCCACTTTTTCCTGCCCCCTTACAGCCCCCTACCCCCACCATGTGCATGCTGTATCTAAGATACAATGCACCAAGGTGAAGGGTAGGGGGCATTAGAGTAATTTTTGTTAATGCTATTGATGTATTCTGCAGGAGTAGGGCCAAAATATTGGCACTACTCCTGCAAAGTACATAGGGGCCCATTAGAAATAATGGAAGCCCCATTTTGTCGCGTAGGCTCTCATTATTCTAATGAGACTACTGAATTTGAGCAGCAGAATTGCCTGCAGTGTTTGGAACTGAGTCCAAACTACTACAGATGACACCTGTCGGCCTAATCTGGGTTTTTTGCTCCGGCTAACTAGCAGTGCCTCATCTGTACCCAAGACAGATATGATTGGGCAGCCGAGCGCATGACACAATTGACTCTTCAGGGAAATCATGGTCACTCTGTTTCACTCAGTTACATTAGTCTCACATATACAAGGACAGGAAGAGGAAGTATGGGCCATATTTATACTTTTTGACGCACAACTGCGCCAACGCAGTTGTGCGTCAAAAAGTTTAACGCCGGCTAACGCCATTCCAAAGCGCCATGCGGGCGCCTTATTTATGGAATGACGTTAGCCGGCAGAGCTGACTGGTGTGCGTCAAAAAAAATTACCCACAACAGGCAGCCCCGGCGTAGGGGAAAATGGAGCTTGGGCGTCAAAAAATGGGGCAAGTCGGTCTGAGGCAAAAAATCTGCCTCAACCCGATTTGCGCCATTTTGTTTTACTCCCACCCTCCATTGACATGACTCCTGTCTTAGCAAAGACAGGAGTCATGCCCCCTTGCCCAATGGCCATGCCCAGGGGACTTATGTCCCCTGGGCATGGTCATTGGGCATAGTGGCATGTAGGGGGCCACAAATCAGGCCCCCCTATGCCACAAAAAAATAAAAAAATATATACTTACCTTCACTTACCTTAATGTCCCTGGGGTGGGTCCCTCCATCCTTGGGCGTCCTCCTGGGGTGGGCAAGGGTGGCAGGGGATGTCCCTGGGGGCATGGTAGGGCACCTCTGGGCTCCTTCCGAGCCCACAGGTCCCTTAACGCCTGCCCTGAGCAGGCATTAAAAAATGACGCAAACGCGGCTGGACGTCATTTTTTTTTACCCGCCCACTCCCGTGCGTCATTTTTGCACGGGAGTTTAAATAAGGCGCACAGGCCTGGGAGTCATTTTTTAGATGGGAATGCCTACCTTGCATATAATTAACGCAAGGTAGGTGTCCATGCTAAAAAATGACGCAAACTCCAAGAACTTTGGCACTAGACGCGTCTAACGCCAAAGTATAAATATGGAGTTAGCTTTGCGTCGGATTTGCTTAAAAAAAACAACGCAAATCCGGTGCAAACAGAGTATAAATATGCCCCTATATGTTTAAAAAAGGTTTTAATGAAGCAACTGCATCTTAGATAATAGAGCATGTAGTGCAATAACCAGGATGATAAAGCATGACAAGATTAAACTTGTGACAAGGAGAGTAAAGCATAAACATAACGCTACCGTGTTGTCACTAGAGGCAATAGACTAATTCCTACCTAAGCTATATTAGAGCACAGCATGTTAAGCTCTAGTTCTGCCCTTCAGGTTCCCCTGGGAAAACATCATCCCTCATACCTGAGCAGGAGGCCTGAAGTCTGCATAAGCAGCTGTAGCAAAGCGTTCAGCAATCAGCATACAGTCGTGTCATCTGGCTGGAATCCCCCACTAATGTGTATGGGACAGGGAAATGTTTTTATAATAAAACAGCTGATGTTCAGAGAAAATGTCCCTACGTGTACGTTTCTATGAATACCAGAGACAAAGCGTTACCACGTTTACTGGCAACCTATCTTACTGCAGCCTTGAGAGAAGCACAAAGTGAAAGAAATGTCTTGTTTAAGAACGCAGTGCTGGCCTAGGCAAAGAACAGCTAGATAGAGAGAAATAAAACAAGACCGCAAATGTAGCTATTATTAAAATAATAAACAAAGCTGAATAAAATATATCTAAGTTAAAGTGCACAGTGGCAGGCCTACTGTACTAAAATAACGTGCAAGGAGCTATAGCTAAAATGGCTACACAACACCCTCCCCATGCCGGTTCAAAGGTGGTTCAAAGCCTAATTATATATTAAAGCTACTAAAATTCAACCAAAGGTATATATAACAAATGTCAATAATGACAAGTTAAAAAAGAGACTTGAGCATATATAAAGGACAATTTTAAAATGTAACTTGTGGCATAAAAAAGGCCTCATTTCAAGGGTCAGAGTCATTTTGGAAGTTGCCAATAGAATCCGGGACAATTGAAGAAAGGAAATATTCCACTTCTGCAGGTGGTACAGTAGGAAACTCATCGCCAAGAAGAACCATAGAGCATTCGTGTTCCGTAGCCTGAGAGTCAGCCGAGGCAGCAGCATTCCGCAGTGTGCCCAATGATGAGTTCAGAGCTGCATCCTCCATGAAAGGCAACTCATAAGCAGCTTCCCATAGCAAACGCACCCAGAAAACATGCATGTCCGGAAATGAACCCTCAGCAAGAACATCAACAGATCAGCGTCCAATGAAAGCTAGCGCTGTGTAGAAAGACATACTTTCAGGGCATGTTTGAACAAGCAGCGGAGACACCGAAACACGGGCTGCACACAATACAAAACCGGTCTTAATGACAGAGACCAGTCACACTCCAATTGCTCCAGTAGTGTTGCTCCGAAGTACTGCATCATCCATTTACGACACAGCTGCGCTGGTGGGAGCACTTTCATTCCTCCTTGTTGCGGTGGGACAGCCAATCTGCAGAAAAAGTAGCAATAGCAAAATGCCACCTATTATACCCAAAGTTATTGGAAATCCCCCGAAAATACTGCGGAATATTGACTGGGTGGCTGATGGTATCAAACCGAATATAGAGGAGAAGGTGTAAAGGAAACCAGAACCAACAGCCTTAAAGAAATTTGTGATTCCAGTAGTACTGGACACATTAAATATTCGTCTCACGAGCTCACCAAAGTGTCTGGTACTTATAAGGGATTGTATCTCTGCTGATGACCTTGTCACCTGAAGTGTGTAGGTCTCACAAGCAGATGTGAGCGCCACATGTTTTTGGAACAATAAAGCCTTGATTCTGCTCAACTTGTCAAAATTCACATTAGAAGTAGCAATGTGGGGCCAAATCTCAGCTACCTCTTTTTGTCTAGTGGGAAGAAAGAGTACGTTCCTGCGGCATGTAACAATCTTAGAGACCAAAACAACATAAACTATTCCGGCTCGCATCCCACAACAGTTTTCACTATTGAGGAGAACATAGCTGCCATTTGAACGCAGGTCTAATTAAGGGGACTGGAACTCCCTTCAGATAACAAGCCAAGTTCGCTGCTGAAGCGTTACACGCCCCATGCAAGGACAGCTGTTTACAAACCATCGAATGGCTGACAGAAGTCTTGGATTCACTACAGCTAAGAAAGACCTCTTTCATGCCACTGAGACATTTGTACGAGAAGGGCGGTTCCCACACCTCATGGATGTAACTATATCCCAGCCTTTCTTATCTGCCTACTGGAATGTGTTTTAAACAGGACGTGAATTGGAGTGTGGAAATAGGCAGATTAATGACCCTGTGTATTAACCACTCAGCAGAACGTATTGCGGCCACAGTAAAACCTTTTGATATTTATTATGACATAAGTTGCTTCTTTCTTAGCCATTAGTTGCTGTTGTCGTGTTAAATTAAATGTAGAAAATATGTCCCTTGCGCTAACAGGTTGCCAGGGAACGCGACCTGCCTTCAGTGTTTGAAGTGTTCAACCCAACTGCATAATGGACCTTAGTTGACTCTGTCCATGGTGTAACAAAGTCATATCACTTTATATTATGTCTATTGCAGAAGAGACAATGTTATTCAAGGTGTACATCCGGTCGGACAGGATATTAATCCCATTGTCTACAACAGCTAATGCCTTCTGTAAGTTTTCCTGATCTATTTGCCTTGACCAGGCAGCAGCTTCTTGTTGGGAAAGCTTCCAAATTTCATTATATACTGCATATAAGAAGCGCTTTTTGCGTTGTTTTCTGGGGCCTAACAGGAAGTCCTGTAAGTCAGTGTTATTAGACAGGTGACTGAGGTGTTCTCTAACAGCATCTAGTGAAGAACTCTTTAACCATTGCTGGCATAGTTTCCCTACACAGTATGTTGTTACTATACCCGCATGTTTGGATGACACATAGCGAGGCTCTTGCCTACTAGTTCTAAAACCCCCAGTGGAGTTTATAAAATGTTTATAACACCCTTTGGTATCTATTGGCCACAATAACCACTTGCCAGGACGTGACAGTGAAGCATTAAACGTGCCATTCTGGACCCATTTATCGAGCTGATCTTCAGTTGCATTTATATACTTTTGCCATTTGTAAAATTTTGTACTGGCAGGAATACTGGGCGCATTCAATTCCTTAATCTTTGCTAAGCCTGAACAACTTGTTTGTTGTACGGTTTCATTTAAAAATATAATTTGAACAGGTATCAGGCATACTCTAAACAAAGCTTACTTCCCCTGTATTTGGCAATGCTTAGTTCCCAAGACACTTTTTAAGTCAATCGACTTCAGCCAATATTCATAGCCTTCTATAGCCAACCGGGAAACAAAGGAATCCAAATAAATGAATTTCGTATCTGTCAATAATATGTGTACTTTTTCCATTGATGTCAATTTAAAATAATATGACTCAGCATTTTTAACATTGTGCCCAGAAAAATATGCAAACTTTTCAGAATATGTTTTAGAACTACCTTGTGGTGGAGTTGGACAATCGTCCCATTGTGTGTAATTAAAGATAGTCTTTGGGGTACTTGCTCTGTGAAAGAAATGGTGGCGATAATTATTATAGCAAAACATATCACCATAATTCTCTTTAGATTGATAAACATGTTTGTTTTCAAAAACAGTATAATACTGCAATTCAGTCATCATAGAGTCAACTGTTTTCACATCCCAGTCATCAGAAAGAACTCTGGGTATTATTACATCATTCATTGAAAGTTTAAACACATATGGGCCCATATTTATACTTTTTGACGCAAAACTGCGCTAATGCAGTTTTGCGTCAAAAAAATTAGCGCCGGCTAACGCCATTCTGAAGCACCATGCGGGCGCCGTATTTATTGAATGACGTTAGCCGGCGTTAGCCGCCGGCGCCGTCTGGTGTGCGTTAAAAAAAACGACGTACACCAGGCAGCGCCGGCGTAGGGGGAAAATGGAGTATGGGCGTCCAAAAATGGTGCAAGTCAGGCTGAGGCAAAAAAATCGGCTCAACCCGATTTGCGACATTTTTTTTTCACTCCCAACCCCATTGAAATGACTCCTGTCTTAGCAAAGACAGGAGTCATGCCCCCCTTGCCCAATGGCCATGCCCAGGGGACTTATGTCCCCTGGGCATGGTCATTGGGCATAGTGGCATGTAGGGGGGCACAAATCAGGCCCCCCTATGCCACAAAAAAAAATTAAAAAAAATACTTACCACAACTTACCTTTTCTTCCCTGGGATGGGTCCCTCCATCCTTGGGTGTCCTCCTGGGGTGGGCAAGGGTGGCAGGGGGTGTCCCTGGGGGCAGGGGAGGGCACCTCTGGGCTCATTCTGAGCCCACAGGTCCCTTAACGCCTGCCCTGACCCAGGCGTTAAAAAGAGGCGCAAATGCGGGGTTTTTTGCCCCGCCCACTCCCGGGCGTCATTTTTGCCCGGGAGTATAAATACCACGCACATGCCTGGGAGTAATTTTTTAAGACGGGAACGCCTATCTTGCATCTCATTAACGCAAGGAAGGTGTTCACGCCAAAAAATGACGCTAACTCCATGAACTTTGGCGCTAGACGCGTCTAACGCCAAAGTATAAATATGGAGTTAGTTTTGCGTCAAATTTGCGTCGAAAAAAACGACACAAATTCGGCGCAAACGGAGTATAAATATGCCCCATGGTTTTTGAATGACCTCTGTCGGCCCGTATATATCAAATGTGACTTTATCCCAAACAATCCCATCAGGAATTGGTATAGCGGAAATGTTCATGAAAGACAAGTCTCTGTAGACCTTGTGAGAAGAGAAATGGGCTTTTAGGACCTCATCCACCAGTTCAGCTGTTGATATTTCAGGAAGAAAATGACCATGTATTAAAAGAATTTTTTTAATGGCAAAACCAATCCAAAGGAGGAAAGCCAGTATAGTCAAGGAAAGCCACAGATAGTTCCATGGGAAAATACAGTAATTTGTTTTAAGCCAGTTTATCAGCTTATGTGTTTTAGATAGTTCAGATGTAGAAGAGGCAAATGAGTCCCAAAAAGTGTTGTTGATGTTGGTGAAGTTTCCAGAAGCAGTTCATGCAAGAGCTGGAGCCATATTTGTAGGAGGAGAACTGGTAGGGGTCTCCCGCGGTGGTTCATAGTAAATGACGCCATCTGTTTCTGTTGAAGTTGTGTCAAATCGATCAGTACTTTCAGTATTGTTTGTTGTAACAGATGTTAGTGAAAGTAATGCAAGATCATTTTCCACCCTCCCCAAGCTCGGAGAGGTGTCAGCGTTGCAGTACCAGTAGTGAGAGGGATTTGGGAACTACTGGCTGCTCCTCTTGGTCTGCTGTGCAAGATCGGCCACATGGTGTAACTTGACATTGTCGATAGGTACAAAGCGGTTTTCTTTATCACTAGCCAATGGTGGTAGAATGATAGTTCTGGTGCAGTGTATTCCTGTGAGAAAGTAGCCTCTTTTTAGTATGGTTACCCCCACATTTGGCCTGTTTGTGAGTATGTGTTAGTATGTTTTTACTGTGTCAATGGGATCCTGCTAGCCAGGACACCAGTGCTCGTAGATAAACACCTATATGGCAGTGTGTTTTGCCTGTCTCACTGGGATCCTACTAGCCAGGACCCCAGTGCTCATGGTTTGTGGCCTAATGTGTATGCTTGTGTAGTGCCAAACTGTGTCACTGAGGCTCTGCTAATCAGAATCTCAGTGCTTATGCTCTCTCTGCTTTTAAATGTGTCACTGTAGGCCAGTGACTACACTTACCAATCTCAATTGCCATTCTGGAACCCCCTTATAAGTCTTTATTATATGGTACCTAGGTACCCAGGGCATTCGGGTTCCAGGAGATCCATATGGGCTGCAGCATTTCTTTTGCCACCCATATGGAGCTCAGACAAACCCTTACACAGGACTGCCATTGCAGCCTGCGTGAAATAGTGCACACACAGCCAAGGTTAGGTGCGAAGTTACTAAGTGTGAGGTCACCCTTGCACTAGCAAAGGTGCCCTCATATAGCTCAGGGCCATTTCTCTGGACTTTATGAGTGCGGGGACATCATTACACCCGTGCACTACATATCGGTCAATACCTATATGCAGCTTCACAATGGTAACTCCGAACATGGCCATGTAACATGTCTAAGATCATGGAATTGTCCCCCCATTCCAAATCTGGTATTGGAAAGCCAATTCCATGCATCCTGGGGGCTCCACCATGGACCCCAAGTACTGCCAAACCAGCTCTCTGAGGCTTGCACTGCAGCTACAGCTGCTGCCACCTCACAGACAGGGTTCTGCCCTCCTGGGGTCTGGACAGCTCAGTCCCAGGAAGGCAGACCAAAGCATTTCCTCTGAGAGCAGGGTGTTACACCCTCTCCCTTTGGAAATATGTGTTAAGGGCTGGGGAGGAGTAGCCTTCCCAGCCTCTGGAAATGCTTTGAAGAGCACAGATGGTGCCCTCCTTGTATAAGCCAGTCTACACCAGTGCAGGGATCCCCCAGCCCCTGCTCTGGCATGAAACCGAACAAAGGAAAGGTGAGTGGCCACTCCCCTGTCCATCACCACCCCAGGGGTGGTGTCCAGAGCTCCTCCAGTGTGTCCCAGACCTCTGCCATCTTGAATCCAGAGGTGTGAGGGCACAGTGGAGGCCTCCGAGTGGCCAGTGCCAGCAGGTGACATCAGAGACTCCTCCTGATAGGTGCTTACCTGACTATGTGGCCATTCCTCCTCTGAGGGCTATTTAGGGTCTCTCCTGTAGGCTTCTCTTCAGATAACGAATGCAAGAGCTCACCAGAGTTCCTGTGCATCTCCCTCTTCGACTTCTGCCAAGGATTGACCACTGACTGCTCCAGGACGCCTGCAAAACTGCAACAAAGTAGCAAGAAGACTACCAGGCTTTCTAGACTGTTTCCTGGTGGTGCATGCTCTGGGGGCTGTCTGCCTTCACCCTGCACTGGAAGCCAAGAAGAAATCTCCCATGGGTCGACGGAATCTTCCCCCTGCTAACACAGGCACCAAACTTCTGCTTCACCGGTCCTCTGGGTCCCCTCTCATTGTGACGAGCATGATCCCTGGAACACAGGAGCTGGATCCAAGTGACCCCGACAGTCCAGTGGTCCATCTGTCCAAATTTGGTGGAGGTAAGTCCTTGCCTCCCCACGCCAGACAGTAATCCTGTGTACTGCGTGAACTGCAGCTGCTAGGGCTTCTGTGCACTTTTGTAAGGAATCCTTCATGCATAGCACAGCCCAGAACCCCAGTACACCGTCCTGTATTGCTCAACTCGCTGAGCTGACCACCGCCTTCGTGGGACCCTCTTTTGTAGTGTTGAGACGACCGCTGTGCTCAGTTTTCTTGAACCCGTGTTCAAGTACTTCTGCGAGTGCTGCCTGGTTCTGCTTGGGCTCTCTGTGTTGCTGAGCACCCCCTCTGTCTCCTCTTCCAAGTGGCGACCTCCTGGTCCTTCCTGGGCCCAGGCAGCACCCATTTTCTTCAACCGTGACCTTTGCAGCTAGCAAGGCTTGTTTGTGATCTTTCTCCAAAGAAACAACTCTGCATCCTCCAGCACGCTGTAGGACACCTTCTGTGCAAAGGAAAAGTTCCTGGCATCTTCCGTTGTTGCAGAATCTTCAGCTTCTTCCACCCAGAGGCATCCCTTTTGCACCTTCATCCGGGGTTTAGTGGGATCCTGCCCCCCTGGACACTTTTGTGACTCTTGGACTTGGTCCCCTTCCTTTACAGGTCCTCTTGTCACAGGAATCCGTCTTCAGTGATTTGCAGTCAGTTGTGGTCTTTGCAGAATCTCCTATCACGACTTTAGTGTGTTTCTGGGGAAGTAGGGTAACTTTACTCCTACTTTTCAGGGTCTTGGGGTGGGCTATCTTGGACACCCTTAGTGTTTTCTTACACTCCGAGTGACCCTCTACACACTACACTAGGCCTGGGGTCCCTAAGTGGTTTGCATTCCACTTTCTTAGTATATGGTTTGTGTTGCCCCTAGGCCTATTGCATCCTATTGTATTCTACAGTGTTTGCACTACTTTTATAACTGTTTACTTACCTGACTTTGGTTTGTGTGTATATTTTGTGTATTTCACTTACCTCCTAAGGGAGTATATCCTCTAAGATATTTCTGACACATTGTCACTAAAATAAAGTACCTTTATTGTTAGTAACTCTGAGTATTGCGATTCTTATGATATAAGGCTATATGATATGTGGTATAGTAGGTGCTTTGCATGTCTCCTAGTTCAGCCTAAGCTGCTCTGTTATAGCTACCTCTATCAGCCTAAGCTGCTAGAACACTACCAATGTACTAATAAGGGATAACTGGACCTGGTACAAGGTGTAAGTACCATCAGGTACCCACTATAAGCCATGCCAGCCCCCTACACCAGGCTTAAACCTTCCCTTTTTATATATGTAAGGCACCCCTAAGGTAGGCCCTAGGTAGCCTCATGGGCAGGATGCAGTGTATGTAAAAGGTGAGACATGTACTTATGTGTTTTACATGTCCTCGTGTTTCTCTGTTGCAAGGCCTATCTCTCTCACAGGTTAACATGGGGGATGCCTTTAAATATTATTAAAGTGTATATTCCCTTTGGGAGCAGATAGAAATATGGAGTTTAGGATCTTTGAACTCACAATTTAAAAATACTTCTTTTAGTAAAGTTTTTTTTTATATTATGTGTTTCAAAATGCCACTTTTAGAAAGTAGGCATTTTTTGCTTAAACCATTCTGTGACTCTGCCTGTTTGTGGATTCCCTGTCTGGGTCAGTTTGACAGTTGGGCTGTTTGCACCTCTCCTCTAGACAGTGACACAAAGGGAGCTGGGGTGTAGCCTTCATATCCTGATGAGCCATCTGTGCTAGGAGGAAGGGGAGGAATGGTCACTCACACCTGAAAGGGTTGTGCCAGCCCCCACACAATGCAGTCTCCAACCCCCTGGTGTGTGTCTGGGTCCTAGTCTGGGCAAGGCAGGACCTTGAAAACAACAGAGACTTTGCTTTGAAGTAGGCCTACTTCAAAGGCAGAAAGGTTTATAAGAAGGGCACCCAAACCCCCTAAAAATTAGATCACTTCTGGAATCTCTGCCAAGGAGAAGAGCTGAAGTGCTGAGGAGAAGTGCTGCCCCTGCCTGTGACTGTGCTTTGTTGGGCTATCTTGCAGTTGCTGCTTCTGCTTTTGAAAGGGGACAAAGACTAGAATTTGTTGTGCATTCCTGCTTGGGAAGAATCTTCAAGGGCTTGGACTGAGCTTGCCTCCTGTTGTTGAAATCGCAGGGACAACAAAGACTTCTCTCAGCTAGCACTTGGGCTTTCTGCTGAGAGTCCTGCCTGCCAAATGGTGCCCTAACCAGTCTCTTTGCCCTTGAAAGGTGCAGCCTGCCTCGCACTTAAAATCCACGCTCCATCTGCATTGCGGCTGGAAGATCGATGCAACGTGGCTGGAGAAACAATGTGCAACACCCACAGCGGCTGCTAACGATGCAAGCCCCCATGCAGCGCTGTTTCTTGACACCGTGCAACCGGATTTCAAAGCAACATTGCTGGGCGCGGAAAATCAACGCAAAGCCTGCCCGGACCCAAGGTGCCCGTTCGGATCAATGCATCACTGTCTTGCAGGAGAGGAGAAATTACGCATGCTGACTCGACTGAAGGAGGAACGACGCCCATTCTCGCTTACGGGTGAGAAATTGACGCATCAATGGCCTTTTTCGATGCACACTCGCCCATGCGGCCTTATTTTGATGCTGCCCAGGTACTTTTGTGAAATAACAGCGTTTTCACTGTTTTCTCAGGATTAAGACTCCTAGACCCTCATTTATACTTTTTGAAGCAAACGTGTGTTAGCGCAGGTTTGCGTCAAAAAGTTTACAGCTGGCTGGCGCCATTCCTGGACACCAGCCAGGCATCATATTTAAGGAATGACGCTAACCGGCGGTAAGGCCTGATTTGTGTCAAAATAAATTATGCTACCCGGGTGGGGGAGGCGTAGGGGAAACAGGAGGTTGTGCGTCAAACAATGGCGCAAGTCAGGTTAGAGTCAGAAAAATTACGCTAACCTGACTAGCGTCATTTTTTGATGCACAAATCTCATGGACATGACTCCTGTCTTACTAAAGGCAGGAGTCATGCCCCCCTCCCTAATGGCCATGTCCAGGGGACCTATGTCCCCTAGGCATGGACATTGGGCACAGTGCCATTTAGGAGGACCTAAGTTAGGCCCCCCTAAGGCACTTTAAAAAAAACTTACCTGGGATGGTGTCCTCCGGGTGTGGGTGTCCCTGGGTGCACAGAAGGGCACATGTGAGCTGTTTCCATGGCCTCTGACCATGGAAAACGGCCCACAGGTCCCCAAACGTCTGCCCTGACCCAGGCGTTAAATAATGGCGATAAACAGGCTCAGCGCCATTAATTAAGGCCCTCCTCCTTCCATGCGTGATTTTTGCACGGGAGGATAAATAAGGCGCAGAATAATTTTTTGCCTGGGAATGGCTACCTTGCATCTCATTGACGCAAGGTAGTTTTCCGCAGACAAAAAATGATGTTACCTCCAATATTTTGAAGCTAGACAGGTTTAGTGTCAAAATATAAATATGGAGTTCAGTTTGTGGCGGATTTGCATAAAACAATATGACGCAAATCCGGTGCAAACAAAGTATAAATATGCCCCTTATTCTTTTTAAAAATTCATAACTTGACTTGTGTATGTTGGATTTTTATAGTTTTAGACTTGTTTTGTTTAGATAAATATTACCTATTTTTCTAAACCTGTGTTGTGTCATTTTGTAGTGTTTCCACTGAGGTCCTGTGTGTGATGGTACAAATACTTTACACATTGCTTCTGCAGTTAAGCCTGCCTGCTCGTGCTGAGCTACCAAAGGGGTGAGCAGGGGTTAACTGAGTGTGATTCTCCTTTACCCTGACTAGAGTGAGGGCCCTTGCTTGGACAGGAGGTAACCTCAGTGCCAACCAAAAACCCAGTTTCTAACACCTATCCCTAAGGAATGTCAGCAGCTCGGTTACAGCTACATCAGGGGGACAGCAGTGTCAGCTTCAGGATAGAGCAGGGTAAGGGGGACGGCTTAGAATTTGGACTATAAGAGCTCTAAACCATCAGAGCATTAGTTCAGTATTTGAACATGCATAATAAACTCAGAAAATAGTAAAATACCAAGACGTCAGTAGACTGACTGGTAAAGCATGAAATGTCAAAGTGACAAATCACCATGAGAATCTGTCAGTGATTAATTAGGGAACTCTAAGTGCATGGCGTAGTGCAGAGGGCTGCTGTGTCTGTAGTGTCCGCCAACGGTAGCGGTGTTGCATGCAATGAACATGTCTTTCTACTTTCTTTTTCCCCCTTTTTGTGGTCTCCCTGTTCCTGTGTGCATTAGCATCATCACGCGGAGTAGCAGTGCCACCGGAGCAGGAGGGAGCTGGAGGGCGAGACTACGGACTCCGAATTCACCAGTGGGATGGAGGGCGAGGGAAGCTCCACGGCGGAGACAGGAGCTGAGACCAGCGACAGCTACTCCTCTTCTGATGGGAGCTCCCTTGCGGTGGCGGGCCCTTCTGTGCCCACCGCATCTACAGGTACAGCCGCCTACCAGCACTGCCCTCCCCGCAGCCCCTCAGCGTGTGTGCCCTGTGGCCACTCACCCAGGAGGGTGGGCATCTCCTTCGCCCCAGGCACCTCAGCCCCTGCCCCTGTCAGCCCTCCATTGACCTCCTCAGATCCCTCACTGTTGGGCAGTATACCATTCTGAATACTATCCAGGGCGTAGAGAGGCAGTTGCAACAGACAAATGCATACCTGGAGGGCATTCATTCTGGTCAGGCAGCCCAACAGCAAGCTTTTCAGACTCTGGCCTCAGCACTGATGGCAGCCATTGTCCCTGTGTCCAGCCTCCCCCTCCAACTTCCTCCACCCAGCCCCAATCCCCAGTACCTCAGCCTATCCCAAGCACACCATCAGACCAGCATGCACACACCTCAACACACAAGGGTAGCTCTGGCAAACATAAGCACCACACATCCCACAGGCACTCACACAAGCATCATACCCATGCACACATACCAACATCCACTGCCTCCACTGTGTCCCCCTCCTCCATGTCTCCCTTCTCCCTCCCTGTCACGTCTCCACTCACACCTGCATGCACTACATCTTCAGCCACTACGTCCATCACCAGCACGCCCATCACCACACACCCCTCACGTGCACTCACCACCCCCACTACTATTCACACATCCCCTGTGTCCTCTCCCAGTGTGTCTGTGAGCCCACCTCCCAAACTACACAAATGCAGTCACACACCCACCCAACAGCCATCCACCTCACGACAGCCTCCAGCCCATGCACCTTTACCCAAAGTCAGCAAACACCTCCTACAACCACTACCTCTTCCTCCACTCCCAACCCCCCTCCATCTACCCATCCCAGTGTGTCTAAAAAACTTTTCCTGTCAAACCTTGACCTCTTCCCTTCACCTCCCCCACCCCTTCCGTCCCCTAGGGCCCGCCTTTCCAGGTCCCTACCCAGCACCTCAGCCACCACATGACTGGGAACAGTGGTGCCAGCAGTAACCGGCTTCTGGAGTGCGCCAAGCAGCAGGGCATCCATTGTGCCAAGGAGCCAGGCCAAGGACAGTCCCCCACCTCAGAAACATAAGAAGGTGGTCACAGCCCGGAGGGAGAAGGGCAAAACACCTGCCACCAAGGGCTCTCCCAGGACTACAGTTGGGAGTGGCAAGACAGCTGCGCCACCATCCAAGGTGGGGAAGGGGCAGAGAAAGAAAGGTAAGTCGCCGGCCAACCTGCACGGCGGACAAGACCGCCACCGGCACCGCCACATGCACCGCCGCCACCAGCACCGCTTCCCAGGACATCACTGCGGCCACCAGCACCGCTGCCCAGGACGCCGCCACGACCAGCACCGCTGCCCAGGACACCGCCGCCACCAGCACCGCTGCCCAGGACACCGCCGCCTGTTGCACGCTCACTGAGCCACCCACCAGCACCGCTGGCCAATGAGTGCCGCAAGCACCGTAGATACTGAGGCCGCCGCAAGCACCGCCAGCGGCCACGCCACATCATGTGCCAGTGGCACCACCGCAGACATGGCTGCCATCCCCAGTGGTCAGTCGCACAAAGCTGGTGGCCAGTTCCAGGGGCCTGGACAGCTTCCATGTAGGCCCACCGTCAGTGGAGTGTCACATCCACTACCTCAGTCCTTGGCAAGATGAAGCACTCTGGGCAGAAAGCCCCCTCCAGAACCAGTGGAGAAAGGCATCTACTACCTCAGTCCTTGGCAGGATGAAGCACTCTGGACACAAAGCCCCCTCCAGAACCAGTGGAGAAAGGCATCCACTACCTCAGTCCTTGGCAGGATGAAGCACTCTGGGCACAAAGCCCCCTCCAGAACCAGTGGAGAAAGGCATCCACTACTTCAGTCCTTGGCAGGATGAAGCACTCTGGGCACAAAGCCCCCTCCAAAACCAGTGGAGAAAGGCATCCACTACGTCAGTACTTGGCAGGATGAAGCACTCTGGGCACACAGCCACCTCTAGAACCAGTGGAGAAAGGCATCCACTACCTCTGTCCTTGGCAGGATGAAGCACTCTGGGCACAAAGCCCCCTCCAGAACCAGTGGAGAAAGGCATCCACTACCTCAGTACTTGGCAGGATGAAGCACTCTGGGCACACAGCCCCCTCTAGAACCAGTGGAGAAAGGCATCCACTAACTCTGTCCTTGGCAGGATGAAGCACTCTGGGCACAAAACCCCCTCCAGAACCAGTGGAGTATCACATCCACTACCTCAGTCCTTGGCAGGATGAAGCACCCTGGGCACAAAGCCCCCTCCAGAACCAGTGGAGAAAGGCATCCACTACCTCTGTCATTGGCAGGATGAAGCACTCTGGGCACAAAGCCCCCTCCAGAACCAGTGGAGAAAGGCATCCACTACCTCAGTCCTTGGCAGGATAAAGCACTCTGGGCACAAAGCCCCCTCCTGAACCAGTGGAGAAAGACATCCACTACCTCTGTCCTTGGCAGGATGAAGCACTCTGGGCACAGAGCCCCCTCCAGAACCAGTGAAGAACCGTTATCCACTTGAGAGTTTGTGGCTTTGCACTCCCCAGGATAAAGCAGTGGGCAACCCACCCACTGGAGAGACTTGAGATACTGTGGCTTTGCACTCCCCAGGATAAAGCAGTGGGCAAACCACCCACTGGAGAGACTTGAGAGACTGTGGCTTTGCACTCCCTAGGATACATCAATGGGCATGGTGCCCCCTCGTGGAGCTGGCATTGTGCACTCATCCAGCTGAGGTGCCCCCCTTCCCTTCCCCCTGAGTTGCCTGTTTTATTTCAATCTGATGCCCCTGCAGTGTTGTCTCCGTTTGGATTGGGTATCTTGTGTGGGCCTCGCCCATGCATTTTGGGCCCAGTGGTCCACGTACTATGTAGGTGCAGTACATGGACTTGAATTCTTGGAGTATATATTTGTTAATAGTGTATATATATTTTTGAGTAATGGATTTTTATTGATTACATTCGTTCAACTCATTTCCTTTTGTCCTGGAGTTCTTCCAGGGGGTTTGGGGGGTGTAAATGTAATGTATGAATATGTATTTGTGTGTGTGTTGTTGTGGTTGAGGGTGGGGGTGGGGTGTTGTGTGTTGCGTGTGTGTCACTCTCTTTTCCCTCCCCCCTCCCCTGTGTCATAGGTGCAGTACTCACCGTGGTCGTCGCCGCTGGCGTTCGTGCTCCTGGTAGAGGAGCAGTAAGACAATGGCAGGTAGAATTTGGAGTTTTGGCTCCATGGCGTCCTGGTTCCTCGTGGGGTGTGTAAAGGTGAGTGTTTTCCTTTCCAAGTCCTGTTCCTGCCGTGTTTTTATTCACGGTGAATCCGCCCCGGAAAAGGTGGCGGATTGGCCTCTCATGATACTGTGGGCGGTACATTGTCTTCCGCCTGTCTGTTGGCGGTGACCGCCACGCTGTTTGTTTGTACCGCCGTGGCAGTCGGAGTGTTAAAGTGGCTGTCTATGTTGGCGGGTTCCGCCACGGTCGTGATTCCATTTTTTTTTTACCCCTGGCCTGTTGCTGGTTCTACCGCCGCTTTACTACCGACCGCCAGGGTTGTAATAAGGGCCTAGGTCTGCCTTTCAGGTTCCCTATGAAGACATCATCCTCCATACCTGAGTAAGAGGCCTGTAGTTTACAGAAGCATTCAGCAATCAGCATACAGTGTTGGTCATCTGCCTGGAATCTCCCTCTAATGTGTATGGGACAGAGAAGTGTTTTTATAATAAAACAACCGATGTTCCAAGAATGGATCCCCATGTAAGAGTGTGTATGTTTCTATGAACTCTAGAGACAAAGCGTTATCACGTTTACCCGCAACCTATCTTACTGCAGCCTTGAGAAAAGCACAGAGTGAAATAGATGTCTTGTTTAAGAACGCAGTGCTGACCTACGCAAAGAACAGCTAGATGGAGAGAAATAAAACAAGACCGCAAATGTGTCTATTTGTTAAAATAATAAACAAAGCTGAATAAAATATATCTAGGGTAAAGTGCACAGCAGCAGGCCTAGTTGCAAAAATAACGTGTATGAAGTTATAACTAAAATAGCTACACAACACCCTCCCCTTGCCGGTCCAAAGCTTAATTATATGCTAAAGCTATAAACATCTGTCCTAAGATATATATATTAATATGTCAACAATGACAAGTCAAAAAGACACTTGAGCATGTATAAAAAGGACAATTTAAAAAGTTAACTGTGGTGCAAAAAAACAGAATTTCAAGAGTCAGAGTCATTTTGGAATTTGCCAATTGAATCCGGGATAATTGAACAGCCAAGGCAGCAGCATTCCGTGGTGTGCCCAACAATAAGTTTAGAGCTGCATCCTCCACGAATGCAGCTTCCCGTAGCAAACGCACCCTCAACTTGCATGTGTGTTAATGAGCCCTCAGCGAGAACATCAACAGATCAGCGTCCAATGAAAGCAAGTGCTGCGTAGAAAGACAAACTTTCAGTGCGTGTTCACACGAGCACCAGATGCACCGAAACACGGGCTGCACACAATGCAAAACTGGTCTGATTGACAGAGACCAGTCACACTCCAATTGCTCCAGGAGTGTTCCTCCAAAGTACTGCATTATGCGTTCATGACACAGCTTTCAGTCTTCCTTGTTGCGACGGGACAGCCATTGCGCAGAAAAAGTAGCAATAGCAAGATGACACCTATTATAGCCAAAGTTATTGGCAATCCCCCTAAAGTACTGGAGAATATTGAGTGGATGGCTGAAGGTATTAAGCCGAATATAGCGGAGAAGGTGTGAACGAAACCAGAACCAACAGCCTTAAAAAAGTTTGCTATTCCAGTAGTACTGGACGCATTAAATATTCGTCCCACGAGCTCACCAAAGTGACTCGGAAAGTTAGTACTTAAAAGGGACTGTATCTCTACGGACGACCTTGCCACCTGAAGCGCGTAGGTCTTGCGTGCAGATGTGAGCACCACATGTTTTTGAAACAATAAGGCCTTGAGTCTGCTCAACTTGTCAAAATTCACATTTGAAATAGCAATATGGGGCCAAATCTCAGCTACTTCGCTTTGTCTTGTGGGAGGAAAAAGTAAGTTCCCGCAGCATGTAACAATTTTAGGGACCAAAATAACGTAAACTATTCCGGCTCGCATCCCACAACAGTTTTCACTATTGAGGAGAACATAGCTGCCTTTGGAGAGCACCTGGAACGCAGGTCTAATCAAAGGGAATGGAACTCCCTTCAGATAACAAGCCAAATTCGCTGGTGAAGCGTTACACGCTTGTGCAAGGACAGCTGTTTACAAACCATTGAATGGCTGACAGAAGTCTCGCATTCACTACTGCTAAAAAAGGCCTCTTTCATGCCACTGAGACATTTGTATGAGAAGGGCAGCTCCCACACATCATGATTGTAACTATCTCCTAGCCTTTCATATCTGCCCACTAGAATGTGTTTTAAGCAGGACGTGAATCAAAGTGTTGAAATAGGCAGATTAATGACCCCGTATATTAACCACACAGCAGATGGTATATCAGCCACAGTAAAAGGCAACCTTTCAATATTTAACAAGACATAAGCTGCTTCTTTCTTAGCCATTAGTTGTTGTTGTCATGTTAAATTAAATGTGGAAAATATGTCCCTTATGCTAACGTGTTGTCAGGGAATGTGACCTGCATTTAGTGTTTGTAGTGTCCAACCTAACTGCATGATGGATCTTAATTGACTCTGTCCATGGTGTAGTGAGGACATGTCACTTTGTATTATATCTATTGCAGAAGAAACAATGGGCCTGATTCTAACTTTGGAGGATGGTGTTAAACCGTCCCAAAAGTGGCGGATATACCACCTACCGTATTACGAGTTCCATAGGATATAATGGACTCGTAATACGGTAGGTGGTAAATCCGCCACTTTTGGGACGGTTTAACACCGTCCTCCAAAGTTAGAATCAGGCCCAATGTTGTTTAAGGTGTATATCCGGTTGGACGGGGTATTAATCCCATTATCTACAACAACTAATGCCTTCTGTAAGTTTTCTTGATCTATTTGCCTTAACTGGGCAGCAGCTTCTTGTTGGGAAAGCTTCCAAATTTCATTCTAAACTTCATATAAGAAACACTTTCTGCGATGTTTCCTCATGCCTAACAGGAAATCCTCTAAGTCAGTGTTATTGGACAGGAGACTGAGGAGTTCTCTAACAGCATCTAGTGAGGAACTCTTCAACCATTGCTGGCACAGTTTCCCTACATTGTATGTTGTTACTATGCCTGCATGTTCGGATGACACATAGCGAGGGTCCGGCCCACTTGTTCGAAAACCCCAGTGGAGTTTACAAAATGTTTGTGACACCCATTGGTATCTATTGGCCACAATAACCATCCGCCAGTACATGACAGGGAACCATTAAACGTGCTATTCTGGACCCATTCATTAAGCTGATCTTCAGTTGCATTTATATACTTTTGCCATTTGTAAAATTTTGCTGGGGCAGGAATACCGAGCGCATTCAAATCCTTAATTTTTACTAAACCTAAACAACTTGTCTGTTGTACAAATATCATTTGAACAGGTATCAGGCATGCTCTAAACAAAGCTTCCTTTCCCCTTATTTGCCAATGCCTTATTCCCCACACACTTTTTAAGTCAATCAATTTTAACCAATATATATATAGAGCTACAGCTATATATATAGCCTTCTATAGCCAAACAGGAAACACAGGAATTGTGTGTAAACACAGGAATTGTGTGTAATTAAAAATAGTCTTTGGGCTGGTTGCTCTGTGTATTAAGGCGGTCATTATGAACACGGCGGGAAACACCGCTGACCGCCGTGGCGACGGTGAACAGAAGACCATCATTGGCGGTCAACAGAAACCCACAATATAATGACCCAAAAAAGAGATTCCGTCAAAAATCACCAGTCCACCAGTCTCCACCAGGACCCTGTCGGCAGAAAGGCTGGACCTCCCACCCCACAACCGCCGAGCACACCCACATCCCGCCCTCCAAATAATGATGCACAAATCACCTTGGTGGTCAGTGGAAGCCAAACGACCAACAGTAAGAAGTACACACATTGGATAAGTTAGAAACCCACAAACCTGACACACATCCACAACACCATTAAAACACTCACAGACACACCCCACAATCCTTTCCAATGAAAGTAGGCCAACAAAGACAGAGAACACCAGAAGCAGACACCGAATGCCACAATACACGAGACTCACACCGAACCACAGAAGAGCACCCTCACCGCGTTTCCATCCCCGACACCATTCACCACACTCACCATGTCACCCCCCCAAACATCCACACTTCACAGAAAGGGAGCTAAGGACCATGGTGGATGAGATCCTGAAGGTGGAGCCACAACTATTCGGGTCTCAGGTGCAGCACACACCCATCGCCAGGAAGATGGAGCTATGGCAGACCATTGTCAACAGGGTCAAGGCAGTGGGACACCATCCATGCACCAGGGACGACATCCGCAAGAGATGGAACGACCTGTGGGGGAAGGTCAGGGCTATGGCATCCAGGCACCACAACGCAGTCCAGAAGACTAGGGGGGGACCTCCACCAACACCACCCGACTACACTGACTGGGAGGAAAAGGTACTGGCCACCCTCAGGGACTCACTGGAGGAATGGACTCGGTTAAGTCATCTACAATTACCCCATATCCATCACACCTGGAATGCATGCACCACCCCACCCCTCCAACACCTACCAGGACCAACACCCCACCCAGACCACAGGCAATGAATCCAACACCCATGCATGATCACAAACCCACTAACAGGCTCACATCCCTCCCCCGGTGCACAGCCACCCACCTCTGCAAGGCAACACAATGGCCTATAACACCCACAGTGCACATCCACACCCTAAGTTAAAAGCAGTGTTAACCCCAATAAAGCATCCTGCATGTTCCCAAAGTGTGTAAGCCGCACAAACCCGCCCAGGCCTCTGCACCCCATCCGACTATGCGAATGTATCAGACATGCCCATTTCCCCCAACATGCACCACCACCCACGCCAACCTGACGGACAGGACAAGGAGTGCCAGTGCCCCCCAGGGAGACAGAGGCACCTCACAGGACACTGGGGATGGAACCCTGGACACTGATGAGCAGGCTGGCCCCGCACACAGTCCTGGACTGTCACCATCCAGCAGCCCCACCCAGACAAGAACAGCAGCCCAGGGCAACCGTCCACACACCTGTGTATCCAGGCCACAGACTGGTGGAACACAAGTACAGAGGCCACAGTCACCCCCTACCAACAGTCAGGAAGACGATGGCCCCAGTACAAGTAGCACCGCCGGCCCTGTGCAGGGGACACAGGCACAGGGGGCTAGGCCCAGTGGGAGGGCATCAGCGGGCCAGGGGGGAGGCCACAGGATGGATGCTGCAGCCCAGCGCATGATCTGTAAGGTCGTGGGGGCCTACCAGCATACCCATGACAGATTGGCTCAGATAGTATCCACCCTGGAGCAGGGTCAGAGGATGCAGCAGGAACACCACCAAGAGGCCATGGAGCAGTGGAAAATGCACAACGCCGCAATGGCCAGCATAGCACGTGCACTGCTGCAGCTTGTACAAACCCAGTCTGAGACCCACACAGTACAGGAAGCCCCCACTACAGCACAGGAGACAGACCAGACAATGACTGCATCAGCAGCAACTTCCCACGAACTACCCTCAGAGGCAACTCAAGGAACAACCATTTCATCCATTATAGGACAACAACAGGTGCCCAAACGGACCTTCAGGCCAAGATATGTGACTGGAACACCTGCCAAAAACAAGGCCCCCTCAAATAAGTGACTCTGCAACAATCTGTCCACCAACTATCCCACACAATCAACCACTAAACAGTGCTAACAATACATAAGAACTCATGTAAGCATTGATGGACCTACCAAGACTTACAACAAGGCTGCCACTATGTTGGCATTTAGGATAACCACCCATGACCAACTGCCATCACTGTAATTTGCACAATTCAATCCCTGCACCAAATAAAGCATTTATCACACCTGTAACACTGTCCCCTGTCATAAAGTGAAGGATGGATGCAACTGGCTGATAACTACTTTATTTGTACCTGCGCAGCATAAAAGTACACACTCACCTTACATGTTGTTGTGCCTAAATATGTTGAGAAAAAGAACCACTAAATTGTATTCTGTCCTATGCAGACCTGGACATAGTTGCAATTAGTACATTCAAACCCCACCTAGATGACAAGGCACACTGGCAGTATGTTTCACAAACACCAATCTCAGTCATTAGTCGCACATAGTTACTGGAAGTATAGTTGTATAAGTTGGGTCCTGGAATTGACATCTTCCCCTTCCTCATCATCACCATCACTCTCGTCCCCTCTGCATCTGTCCCAGGATTCCTCACTGGTGTCAGGAGCCAACGCAAGTTGGGATATCCAGAATCATCTAGAAAAAGGTGCAAAACAGAACTGTCATTGACAAGCCTCAGTGTCAGACAGCCTGGCTGTCTGCTAGGTGGCAGTTAGTGACAGAAACACCAACCTATGAACCACCCTCTGTCCTCTTGTAGTTGTTCCATCTTGTGTGGCACACTACTGTTCCTCAGCACAAAGGAATCATGGACTGAACCGGGGAACATGGCATTCACATGTGAGATGTACTGGTCTGCAGTACATACCAATTGAATGTTCATGGAGTGAAAGTTCTTCCTGTTTCTGTACACCTGTTCACTGACTCTTGGGGGGATTATAGGTATGTGGGTGCCATCTATGGCACCTATCTCATGGGGTATGTTGGCAAAGGCATAGAAATCAGACTTGATGGCAGGGAGGTCAGTACTTTGGGGAAACCTCACATAGGGCTGCAAGTGTTGTACAAATGCATTCAGAAATCTTGTCAGTATCAAGCTGAACATTGGCTGTGAAAATCCAGCACCCATGCCCACTGTCACTTGAAAAGAGCCCGTGGCCAGGAAATGGAGTGCAGAGAGCACCTGCACTTCAATAGGGATGGCATGCTAATTACGATTTGCCGGAGTCAGTGCAGGATCCAGTAATGCACAAAGTTCGAGAATAGTTGCACGGGTGAGTCTGTAATTAATTATGATGTGACGCTCCACCATGGTCTGCAAATCCACAAGTGGTCTGTACACCGATGGGGCCCTTCCTCGCCACAAGGGCCTGTAACTAGGAAGAATTTGAAACTTGTGTGAGGAAGACACATACATCGGCAAACATTGTCAGTCATTTAACACTGCTGACTTGATTGTAGGGACTCAACTGATAAATGTTTTTGACCTAACATCAACTAGACCATAATTATTGATCAGGGTTTGTCATGTGTGGTATTGTTAATGGTCACATGCATAGGTGTGTTAGGTGAACATTAGGGCCTGCATTGTGCAGATAGCAGTATTATAAATGCGTAGTTTTTGGCAAAATATCAAATGCAAAATATCTGCCCGCTGTAATCCTGAACTGTTGTGGTGGAAGTGACCTCATACAGCTAGCGGTTGACATAACAGCGTAAAGCGGTGTTTACCACAGTGAGTACAGTCATTGGTTTACATCGATGTCAATGGGGAATCCTAGCGTATCATGATCACCGCCGGAGGTGACGGTGCACACCGCTGCGGTACGTACACAAAGTTGTCACCCCAACTTCACTTGACTACCTGATCTCGTGCAAGCAGGTACTCCACTGAATGTACTGCTGTGTCCTGCCTCTGGTCATGGAAGTGGCTTGTGTTGCAGGGGAAAGGGCCCCGGCCTTCACCCAGGAGGAATTGGAGAGGCTAGGACGGGGTCCTGCCCCTGTACACCAGGCTCTACGGACAGCCAGAGGTACAGGTGAGTCAGGGGATTGTGGGCAATGGCTGTGTGTAATGGATGGTGTTGGCAGTACATATGTGTGCACCTCTCACCCTGGATGGGCCATGGTTTATGACATGCTGCATGCGTATGTGCTGTTAGTCTGTTTGTACTGTCTGTCCCATAGTGGACGTATAGCCAGCTGCATATATTTGCCAGGTGCCTGACCTCTGTGTATCATTTCTGTGTGTCCCTTTTAGGTCAGCGCCCACCAGACGAGGGCACTTCGGCATGACATCGCCAAGGAGGTGTGGACCCTGGGGGTCTACAACCAGCAGAGCACCCACTGCCGGAAGAGGTGGGAGGACCTGCGACACTGGGCACGAAAAATCTGCGAGGCCCAGCTGGGGAAGTCCTCCCAGCGGGGAAGGGGTGCCCATTGGGCACTGATCCCGCACATGCTACGCATGTTGGCAGTGGCATACCCAGACCTAGATGGGCGCTTGAAGGCTGCACAGCAGTCACAAGGGAGTAAGTACAAATACCACATTTTTGACCCTTGATGGATGTCTGTGTGTGCATTCGGGTTTATGCTGCTTAGTTGCAGGGACTCTGACTGATGTCCATCTACATTATGGCCCCTGTAGGGAGTAGGGGTGTTTGGGTCAGGTCTCCTACAAGTTGGGTCCTTAGGTTGTTTAGGGAATGGGTGCAGGGTTCTGTTCACTAGTCAGGGGCATGGCCATAGGTATAGTGGAAGGTGCTGCCTGTTGGAGGGTCTTCTGGATGGGTGTATGTATGACCACTTTGTTCACTGCTTTCAGCTATTTACAAGTTTCTCTCCTGTTTTGTCTCCCCATCCCTGTTCTCTTTTGTTGTGTACATCAGCATCATCTGGCGAGGGAGCTGAGACACCGGCGAGTGGGGATGCAGTGGCCCACGGATCCTCGGAGGCAGAGTCATCTGACACCAAGGGGACCAGTGGGATGGAGGGCGAGGGGAGTACCACGGGGGAGGCAACTACCACCGGAGGTAGTGACTCCGATACCTCCTCGATGGGGGCTCCCTGGCAGTGGCGGACCCTAGTGGGACCACCCCTGCTGTATCATCTTCCGCCACCCCCTATGCCATTATCGGCCTCCCATTTGCTCCCCACCAAGTTGACCGGGTCCGCTCACCCAAAAGGGTGGGCGTCTCCTTCGCCCCAGGCACCTCCTTCCCCTGCCCCATTCAGCCCTCCTGCTCTCATGGATGAGGCTATTACCTCCTGAGAACCATCTCTGTAGGGCAGACAACCATTGTCAATGCCATCCAGGGGTTAGCATCAGAGATGCAGCAGACCAATGCCTATCTGCATGGCATTCACTGGGCCGTGTCTGGCCTACAGAGATCTTTTCAGGCTCTGGCCTCCTCTTTGTTTCCCTGGTCATTCCGTCCCCCCTCCAACCTCCTCGACCACTTCCAGCACCCCACTCCCTTCACCTGTCCAGAGCACACAATCTGACACGCAGTCACACACCTCAACACACAAGAAGCACACTTCTAAACACAAGCACCACACCTCCCACCACAAGCATTCACACAGCCAAAATACATATGCACACACAGCAACATCCACTTCCCCCAGTGTGCCATCCACTTCCCCCAGTGTGCCCACCTCTTCCGCCTCCCCGTCTGTCCCCTCTACATGCCCACGCTCAGGCACTGCACCTTCATTCACTGTTGCTGAGCCTATTCCTGCACTCACCACAATAGCACACATCCATACATGCACCCCAGACATCACACCTGCACTCACCACAACTACTTTAGTTGACACATGCAGCACACTCACCAGACTTGCAGACACCCACACAACATACATTCACACTGGCAGCCTGTCTTCTCCCACTGTGTCCACCCCCCTCCAAAAGCACAGACACACATGCCAAAACACCCACCCATCACACATCCACCACACCTCAGCATACTGTCCAGTCACCTGCACCCACAACACGCACCCCTACACCACTTATGTCCACACCCTCTGCCTCCACTCCCACGCCCTCCTCCAGGTCCAACCAAATTGCTCCCAAAAACGTTTCCTCTCCTGTGCTGACCTCTTCCAAACCACTGGCCCACCCTGTCTTGTCCCTAAACGTGCGCACCTCCTTGCCCTTTCCACTCCTTCCACTTCACAGCCCGCCCCTGTCTGCCCTTCACATTCCCATGCCCCTTCCCCAGAGAGGAAGAAACCCTGTGCAGAGACAATTCCATCTGGCTCCACCCAGTCCAAGCACACACACCTACCTTCCATGGCGAAATGCAAATCCCCTCCACCTTCTGAGCGCAAATCCCCACCCCCACCCCCCCTGCCCCTGTTCCCTGAGGTGCCTGGATGCCCCATTGTTGCCCCTATAGGGTGGACTACCATAGCACTTTTGGGAGTCAGGTTTGGGCCATAGTAGCCCATTAAACTCTAGCACTCTGGACTGGCCATTGGCCTTACTTAACAATCGTTTGCTCAGAAAGCTGCATTAAACATTTATGTTTTGGCAGTACACTCTTGATCCCTTGTCTCTCTTTTAATTGTTTGTGGGTCTGGGGCATTTGTAGGTACTATGGTCAGGTTGGATTTGCCTTGTGTCGGTTAAGTACCTCTTGCTGTGGGATTTATGGGTTGTGCTGTTGTGAAGGGTTCTGGGAGTGTTGCAGGGTGGGTGGAGTGGGTGGGCATGTAACTGTGCCCTTTCTTCCCTTGTTTCATAGATTGTGGTACTTACCGTTGTCGTCTTTGTCTGCGGTCTCGGTCGTGGAGGTATATGGCAAGGAGAAGGGCTGGCATGATCTGCAGCTCTCTATCCATGTCTGCTTCGGCGTGTTGTGTGAGCCTCCGGTGAGTGTTTCCTTATATTTGGTTCGTTTCTGACCGGCTTTGCGTGGCGGTGGTTCCTGCCCCGGAACTGAGGGCGATCTAGTGGTTCATTTTTGATGGGTGAGTTGGGCCTTTCCGTCGGCCTGTCTTTGGCCTCTGCCGTCGTTTTTGGCACTTCCTTACTGGCGGTGAGTGGTTTTCAGGATGCCTATGTTTCAGTTGGGTCATTATTTGGCGGTCCGGACCGCTCCTCTGTTGGCGGTTTTTACTACCGCCGCTGGCGGAGCAGTCTTTCCCGCCGTGATCATAATGAGGGCCTAAATGTTGTCCATAATAATTATAGCAAAACATATTACCATAATTCTCTTTTGATTGATATGCATCCTCACCTTCAAATACAGTAAAATACTGCAATTCATTCATCATGGAATCAACTGTTTTCACATCCCAGACATCAGAAACAACTCGGGGTATTATTACATCATTTGTTACCTGTGTTATTACTAACTGTCTCACTGAGGCTCTGCTAACCAGAACCTCAGTGGTTATGCTCTCTCATTTCTTTCCAAATTGTCACTAACAGGCTAGTGCCCAATTTCACCAATTTACATTGGCATACTGGAACACCCTTATAATTCCCTAGTATATGGTACTGAGGTACCCAGGGTATTGGGGTTCCAGGAGATCCCTATGGGCTGCAGCATTTCTTTTGCCACCCATAGGGAGCTCTGACAATTCTTACACAGGCCTGCCATTGCAGCCTGAGTGAAATAACGTCCACGTTATTTCACAGCCATTTACCACTGCACTTAAGTAACTTATAAGTCACCTATATGTCTAACCTTTACCTGGTAAAGGTTGGGTGCTAAGTTACTTAGTGTGTGGGCACCCTGGCACTAGCCAAGGCGCCCCCACATTGTTCAGGGCAAATTCCCCGGACTTTGTGAGTGCGGGGACACCATTACACATGTGCACTATACATATGTCACAACATATGTATAGCGTCTCAATGGTAACTCCGAACATGGCCATGTAACATGTCTAAGATCATGGAATTGTCACCCCAATGCCATTCTGGCATTGGGGAGACAATTCCATGATCCCCTGAGTCTCTAGCACAGACCCGGGTACTGCCAAACTACCTTTCCCGGGGTTTCACTGCAGCTGCTGCCAACCCCTCACACAGGTTTCTGCCCTCCTGGGGTCCAGCCAGGCTTGGCCCAGGAAGTCAGAACAAAGGACTTCCTCAGAGAGAGGGTGTTACACCCTCTCCCTTTGGAAAAAGGTGTCAGGGCTGGGGAGGAGTAGCCTCCACCAGCCTCTGGAAATGCTTTGATGGGCACAGATGGTGCCCATCTCTGCATAAGCCAGTCTACACCGGTTCAGGGATCCCCCAGCCCTGCTCTGGCGCGAAACTGGACAAAGGAAAGGGGAGTGACCACTCCCCTGACCTGCACCTCCCCTGGGAGGTGCCCAGAGCTCCTCCAGTGTGCTCCAGACCTCTGCAATCTTGGAAACAGAGGTGCTGCTGGCACACTGGACTGCTCTGAGTGGCCAGTGCCAGCAGGTGACGTCAGAGACTCCTTCTGATAGGCTCTTACCTGTGTTGCTAGCCTATCCTCCTTCCTAAGTAGCCAAACCTCCTTTTCTGGCTATTTAGGGTCTCTGCTTTGGGGAATTCTTTAGATAACGAATGCAAGAGCTCATCAGAGTTCCTCTGCATCTCTCTCTTCACCTTCTACCAAGGAATCGACCGCTGACTGCTCTGGACGCCTGCAAAACCGCAACAAAGTAGCAAAGACGACTACTGCAACCTTGTATCGCTGATCCTGCGGCCTTCTCGACTGTTTTCCTGGTGGTGCATGCTGTGGGGGTAGTCTGCCTCCTCTCTGCACTAGACGCTCCGAAGAAATCTCCCGTGGGTCGACGGAATCTTCCCCCTGCAACCGCAGGCACCAAAAGATTGCATCACCGGTCCTCTGGGTCCCCTCTCAGCACGACGAGCGTGGTCCCTGGAACTCAGCAACTCTGTCCAAGTGACTCCCACAGTCCAGTGACTCTTCAGTCCAAGTTTGGTGGAGGTAAGTCCTTGCCTCACCATGCTAGAATGCATTGCTGGGTACCGCGTGATTTGCAGCTGCTCCGGCTCCTGTGCCCTCTTCCTTTGTGCACAGCCAAGCCTGGGTCCCCGACACTCTAACCTACAGTGCACAACCTCCTGAGTTGTCCTCCGGCATTGTGGGACCTTCTTTTGTGACTTCGGGTGAGCTCCGGTTCACTTGTAGTGCCTGTTCTGGCACTTCTGCGGGTGCTCCTTGCTTCTGAGTGGGCTCCTTGTCTTGCTGGGCGCCCCCTCTGTCTCCTCACGCAATTGGCGACATCCTGGTCCCTCCTGGGCCACAGCAGCAACCAAAAACCCTAACCGCGACCCTTGCAGCTAGCAAAGCTTGTTTGCGGTCTTTCTGCACGGAAACACCTCTGCAAGCTTCTTCACGACGTGGGACATTCATCCTCCAAAGGGGAAGTTCCTAGTCCTCTTCGTTCTTGCAGAATCCACAGCTTCTACCATCCGGTGGCAGCTTCTTTGCACCCACAGCTGGAATTTCCTGGGCATCTGCCCACTCACGACTTGAGTGTGACTCTTGGACTTGGTCCCCTTGTTCCACAGGTACTCTCGTCTGGAAATCCATTGTTGTTGCATTGCTGGTGTTGGTCTTCCTTGCAGAATTCCCCTATCACGACTTCTGTGCTCTCTGGGGAACTTAGGTGCACTTTGCACCCACTTTTCAGGGTCTTGGGGTGGGCTATTTTTCTAACCCTCACTGTTTTCTTACAGTCCCAGCGACCCTCTACAAGGTCACATAGGTTTGGGGTCCATTTGTGGTTTGCATTCAACTTCTAGAGTATATGGTTTGTGTTGCCCCTATCCCTATGTGCCCTCATTGCAATCTATTGTGACTGTATATTGCTTGCATTGCTTTCTATTGCTATTACTGCATAATTATGGTATTGTGTACATATATCTTGTGTATATTTGCTATCCTCATACTGAGGGTACTCACTGAGATACTTTTGGCATATTGTCATAAAAATAAAGTACCTTTATTTTTAGTATATCTGTGTATTGTGTTTTCTTATGGTATTGTGCATATGGCACCAGTGGTATAGTAGGAGCTTCACACGTCTCCTAGTTCAGCCTAAGCTGCTCTGCTAAGCTACCCTTTTCTATCAGCCCAAGCTGCTAGACACCGCTTCTACACTAATAAGGGATAACTGGACCTGGTGCAGAGTGTAAGTACCCCTTGGTACCACTACAAACCAGGCCAGCTTCCTACATTGGTTGTGCAGCGGTGGGATAAGTACTTGCAACTACTTACCACTTTGTCATTTTGTACTTTTCATAAGAGAAAAATATAGAAAACAAGTTCAGTGTATGTACACCTAACCAAAACGTTTTGCTTTTCTCCCCTTACTCTATTGCTAAGTGCTGAAAAGTACCTCTAAAACTTTCAAAAAGTTCTAAAAAGTTAAAAAAGTGTTTTTTCCTGTTCTTTAAAAAGTTCTGAAACTTTTTCTTTCTTTTTCTGTCCCTTAAACCATTTTCTATCATGTCTGGTACAGGTCAAACTCTGGATCTGGCCAGCACAGCTTATGACCACCTTAACTGGAAAGGTGTAAGGAGTCTCTGCATTGATGGAGGTTTAGGGGTAGGGAAGAATCCCTCTAGAGAATTGTTAGTTAATATGCTCATTGAAAATGATAAGGCCTTAGCTGGCACATCTGGTGACAAATTAGCTGATGGTTCACACTCTGATTCTGGGGTTGCCCCAGTAAGAATGATAGATGGTATTCTTTCCAACCTGCCCCTTAGCAGGCCACCTAGCATGGCTGGGACTGATGTGAGTTCTCATCATAGTATAGAGGTTACTCCTTTAGGCCAGGTTGTTAGAGTGCCATCTGTTAGGGACAGGTCTCCCTCTGTTCATTCACACCATTCTTCTGTGTCAAGGCATGCCCAACCCACCCTCCCTGAAGACAGAGTGTTAGAAAGGGAACTCAATAGATTGAGTGGAAGAATCCAGACTGAAGCTCAAGAAGCAACAGCTGGATTTAGACAGACAAGCATTTGACTTAGAAAAAGAAAGACAGACGTTGGGGTTTGGACCCCATGGTGGCAGCAGCAGTATTACAGATAGTAATCCTGTAAAAGAGCATGATTCTAGGAATCTGCACAAGATAGTTCCCCCTTACAAGGAGGGGGATGACATTAACAAGTGGTTTGCTGCACTTGAGAGGGCCTGTGTTGTACAGAGGGTCCCTAAAAGGCAGTGGGCTGCTATCCTATGGCTATCTTTCAGTGGAAAGGGTAGGGATGGGATAGGCTCCTTACTGTTAAGGAAAGTGATGCCAATGATTTTACAGTTCCTAAGAATGCACTCCTAGATGGTTATGGCTTAACCACTGAACAGTACAGGATCAAGTTCAGAGAAACCAAAAAGGAGTCTTCACAAGACTGGGTAGACTTTGTTGACCATTCAGTTAAGGCCTTGGAGGGGTGGTTACATGGCAGTAAAGTTTCTGACTATGAAAGCCTGTATAACTTAATCCTGAGAGAGCATATTCCTAATAATTGTGTGTCTGATTTGTTACACCAGTACCTAGTGGACTCAGATCTGACCTCTCCCCAAGAATCGGGAAAGAAGGCAGACAAATGGGTCAGAACAAGGGTGAACAGAAAAGTTCATGCAGGGGGTGACAAGGATGGCAAGAAGAAGGATGGTAAGTCTTCTGACAAGGGTGGGGACAAATCTAAAAATGAGTCTTCATCAGGCCCACAAAAACACTCTGGTGGGGGTGGTGGACCCAAATCCTCTTCAAATCAAGTTAAGAAACCATGGTGCTATTTATGTAAAGTAAAAGGCCATTGGACAACTGATCCCAGTTGTCCAAAGAAAAGCACCAAGCCTCCTACCACTACAACCCCTGCTGCTACACCTAGTGCCCCTAGTAATAGCAGTGGTGGTGGGAGCAAACCTACTAAAAGCCAATCCAAGGGAGTAGCTGGGCTCACTTTTGGTAATTTAGTTGAGGTTGGTCTTGTTAGGGAGACCACAGAGGCTGTATTAGTCTCTGAGGGGGCCATTGATTTGGCCACCTTGGTTGCTTGTCCCCTTAATATGGATAAGTACAAGCAACTTCCCCTAATAAATGGTGTTGAGAATCAGGCCTACAGGGGCACAGGTGCCAGTGTTACAATGGTAATAGAGAAACTGGTCCACCCTGAACAACACCTACTTGGTCACCAGTACCAAGTGACTGATGCTCATAACAACACTCTTAGCCACCCCATGGCTGTTGTGAATCTCAACTGGGGGGGGGGGGGTTTACTGGTCCAAAGAAAGTTGTGGTTGCCTCAGATTTACCTGTAGACTGTCTACTAGGGAACGATTTAGAGACATCAGCTTGGGCAGAAGTGGAGTTGGAGGCTCATGCAGCAATGCCCGGCATTCCTGGGCATATTTTTGCTTTGACAAGGGCTCAGGCCAAAAAGCAAAAAGGACAGGGTGACTTGGATCCTGGAAGAATGGACCAAGTACTCCCTAAAGCTAGGGTTAGTAAAGGTAAAATACTACCTACTATCCCTCCCTCTACAGTGGATTCAACTTCTGAGGAATAAGAATTTCCACCCTGTACAGAACCTGCACCAGAGGAGCTGGAAGCAGACACTGCTGAGCTTTTGGGTGGAGGGGGGCCTGCCAGGGAGGAGCTGAGTGTGGCACAGCAGACCTGTCCCACACTAGAGGGTCTAAGACAGCAAGCTGTCAAACAGCAAAATGGGGATGTCAGTGACTCTCACAGAGTTTACTGGGAGGACAACCTCTTGTATACTGAAGCAAGGGATCCAAAACCTGGAACAGCCAGGAGATTGGTGATTCCTCAGCAATACAGAGAGTTCCTCCTAACTCTAGCCCACGACATTCCCTTGGCTGGACATTTAGGGCAAATGAAAACTTGGGACAGGCTTTTCCCCTTGTTTCATTGGCCTAGAATGTCAGAGGACACAAAGGAATTTTGTAAGTCTTGTGAAACCTGTCAAGCCAGTGGCAAAACAGGTGGCACCCCAAAGGCTCCCCTTATTCCACTACCTGTGGTTGGGGTTCCTTTTGAAAGGGTAGGAGTTGGCATAGTTGGCCTCCTTGACCCTCCTACTGCTTCAGGCAATAGGTTTATCTTGGTGGTAGTTGACCATGCCACCAGATATCCTGAAGCAATTCCTCTAAGGACCACTACAGCTCCTGCAGTGGCAAAGGCCCTCCTGGGAATCTTTTCCAGGGTGGGCTTCCCAAAAGAGGTGGTATCAGACAGGGGAAGCAATTTCATGTCTGCTTACTTAAAGGCCATGTGGAAGGAATGTGGTGTGACATACAAGTTCACCACACCCTATCATCCACAAACAAATGGACTGGTTGAGAGGTTTAATAAAACTCTCAAAGGAATGATAATGGGACTCCCTGAAAAACTCAGAAGGAGATGGGATGTCCTGTTACCTTGCCTCTTTTTTGCTTACAGGGAGGTACCCCAAAAAGGAGTGGGCTTCAGCCCCTTTGAACTCCTATTTGGACACCCTGTAAGTGGTCCTCTAACACTTGTAAAGGAGGGTTGGGAACAACCTTTAAAAGCTCCTAAGCAAGGCATAGTGGACTATGTACTTGGCCTAAGATCTAGAATGGCTGAGTACATGAAAAAGGCCAGTAAAAACCTTCAGGCCAGCCAAGAGCTCCGAAAGCAATGGCGTGACCAGAAGGCTGTTCTGATTCAGTACCAACCAGGGCAGAAAGTGTGGGTCTTGGAGCCTGCGGCCCCAAGGGCACTCCAAGACAAATGGAGTGGTTCCCACATTATTGTTGAAAAAAAGGGAGAAGTCACCTACTTTGTTGACTTAGGCACTGCCAGGAGTCCCCTTAGGGTACTCCATGTCAATCGCCTAAAACCCTACTATGACAGGGCTGATCTCACCCTGCTCATGGCAACAGATGAAGGACAGGAAGAAGACAGTGACCCTCTCCCTGATCTCTTCTCTTCCACAGAACAAGATGCTCTGGTGGAAGGTGTAGTTCTGGCATGTCTTACTGCTGAGCAGAAAGACCACTGCATAAATCACCTAGGTCAGTTTTCTGAACTCTTTTCTACTGTGCCAGGCACCACTTCTTGGTGTGAGCACACTATAGATACTGGAGACAGCTTGCCTTTCAAAAGTAAGATCTATAGGCAGCCTGACCATGTCAGGGACTGCATAAAACAAGAGGTTCAGAAAATGCTTGAACTGGGAGTGGTTGAGCACTCTGAAAGTCCATGGGCCTCTCCTGTGGTACTTGTACCAAAACCTCATTCCAAAGATGGAAAGAAGGAAATGAGATTTTGTGTAGACTATAGAGGTCTCAATCAAGTAACTAAAACTGATGCTCACCCTATACCCAGGGCAGATGAGCTAATAGATACACTGGCATCTGCCAAGTATCTAAGCACCTTTGATTTGACTGCAGGGTATTGGCAGATCAAGTTATCAGAGGATGCTAAAGCAAAAACTGCATTTTCAACCATTGGAGGGCACTACCAATTCACAGTAATGCCTTTTGGGTTGAAAAATGCACCTGCCACTTTTCAGAGGTTGGTGAATACAGTCCTGCAAGGATTGGAGGCTTTTAGTGCAGCATATCTAGATGATATAGCTGTCTTTAGCTCCACCTGGGATGATCACCTGGTCCACCTGTGGAAAGTTTTGGAGGCCCTGCAAAAGGCAGGCCTCACTATCAAGGCTTCAAAGTGCCAGATAGGGCAGGGGAAGGTGGTTTATCTGAGACACCTGGTAGGTGGAGAACAGATTGCACCACTTCAGGGGAAAATCCAAACTATTATAGATTGGGTTGCCCCTACAACCCAGACCCAGATGAGAGCCTTCTTAGGCCTCACTGGGTATTACAGGAGGTTCATAAAGAACTATGGCTCCATTGCAGCCCCTCTTAATGACCTCACATCTAAGAAAATGCTTAAAAAGGTATTGCGGACAGCTAACTGTCAGAAAGCTTTTGAGGAGCTGAAGCAGGCCATGTGCTCTGCACCTGTCCTGAAAAGCCCCTGTTACTCCAAAAAATTAATTGTCCAAACTGATGCATCTGAATTAGGGGTAGGGGCAGTCTTATCACAACTTAATTCTGAGGGCCAGGATCAACCTGTTGCTTTTATCAGCAGGAGGTTGACCCCTAGAGAAAAGCGTTGGTTTGCCATAGAGAGGGAGGCCTTTGCTGTGGTCTGGGCACTGAAGAAGTTAAGGCCATACCTGTTTGGCACTCACTTCATTGTTCAGACATACCACAAACCTCTACTTTGGCTAAAACAAATGAAAGGTGAAAACCCTAAATTGTTGAGGTGGTCCATATCCCTACAGGGAATCGACTACACAGTGGAACATAGACCTGGGAGTACCCACTCCAATGCAGATGGACTCTCCAGATGTTTCCACTTAGACAATGAAGACTCATCAGGTCATGGCTAGTCTTATTGTCCTTCGTTTGGGGGGGGTTGTGTAGGAAAGTACCATCTTGCCTGGCATGTTACCCCCATAATTCACTGTATATATGTTGTTTTAGTTGTATGTGTCACTGGGACCCTGCCAGCCAGGGCCCCAGTGCTCATAAGTGTGCCCTGTATGTGTTACCTGTGTTATGACTAACTGTCTCACTGAGGCTCTGCTAACCAGAACCTCAGTGGTTATGCTCTCTCATTTCTTTCCAAATTGTCACTAACAGGCTAGTGACCAATTTCACCAATTTACATTGGCATACTGGAACACCCTTATAATACCCTAGTATATGGTACTGAGGTACCCAGGGGTATTGGGTTCCAGGAGATCCCTATGGGCTGCAGCATTTCTTTTGCCACCCATAGGGAGCTCTGACAATTCTTACACAGGCCTGCCATTGCAGCCTGAGTGAAATAACGTCCACGTTATTTCACAGCCATTTACCACTGCACTTAAGTAACTTATAAGTCACCTATATGTCTAACCTTTCCCTGGTAAAGGTTGGGTGCTAAGTTACTTAGTGTGTGGGCACCCTGGCACTAGCCAAGGCGCCCCCACATTGTTCAGGGCAAATTCCCCGGACTTTGTGAGTGCGGGGACACCATTACACGCGTGCACTATACATATGTCCCGACATATGTATAGCGTCACAATGGTAACTCCGAACATGGCCATGTAACATATCTAAGATCATGGAATTGTCACCCAATGCCATTCTGGCATTGGGGAGACAATTCCATGATCCCCCGAGTCTCTAGCACAGACCCGGGTACTGCCAAACTACCTTTCCCGGGGTTTCACTGCAGCTGCTGCTGCTGCCAACCCCTCAGACAGGTTTCTGCCCTCCTGGGATCCAGCCAGGCTTGGCCCAGGAAGGCAGAACAAAGGACTTCCTCAGAGAGAGGGTGTTACACCCTCTCCCTTTGGAAAAAGGTGTCAGGGCTGGGGAGGAGTAGCCTCCCCCAGCCTCTGGAAATGCTTTGATGGGCACAGATGGTGCCCATCTCTGCATAAGCCAGTCTACACCGGTTCAGGGATCCCCCAGCCCTGCTCTGGCGCGAAACTGGACAAAGGAAAGGGGAGTGACCACTCCCCTGACCTGCACCTCTCCTGGGAGGTGCCCAGAGCTCCTCCAGTGTGCTCCAGACCTCTGCCATCTTGGAAACAGAGGTGCTGCTGGGACACTGGACTGCTCTGAGTGGCCAGTGCCAGCAGGTGACGTCAGAGACTCCTTCTGATAGGCTCTTACCTGTGTTGCTAGCCTATCCTCCTTCCTAAGTAGCCAAACCTCCTTTTCTGGCTATTTAGGGTCTCTGCTTTGGGGAATTCTTTAGATAACGAATGCAAATGCTCATCAGAGTTCCTCTTCATCTCTCTCTTCACCTTCTACCAAGGAATCGAGCGCTGACTGCTCTGGACGCCTGCAAAACCGCAACAAAGTAGCAAAGACGACTACTGCAACCTTGTATTGCTGATCCTGCGGCCTTCTCAACTGTTTTCCTGGTGGTGCATGCTGTGGGGGTAGTCTGCCTCCTCTCTGCACTAGAAGCTCCGAAGAGATCTCCTGTGGGTTGACGGAATCTTCCCCCTGCAGCCGCAGGCACCAAAAGATTGCATCACCGGTCCTCTGGGTCCCCTCTCAGCACAACGAGCGTGGTCCCTGGAACTCAGCAACTCTGTCCAAGTGACTCCCACAGTCCAGTGACTCTTCAGTCCAAGTTTGGTGGAGGTAAGTCCTTGCCTCATCACGCTAGACTGCATTGCTGGGTACCGCGTGATTTGCAGCTGCTCCGGCTCCTGTGCACTCTTCCAGGATTTCCTTTGTGCACAGCCAAGCCTGGGTCCCGACACTCTAACCTGCAGTGCACGACCTCCTGAGTTGTCCTCCGGCGTTGTGGGACCTTCTTTTGTGACTTTGGGTGAGCTCCGGTTCACTCTTCTTCGTAGGGCCTGTTCCGGCACCTCTGCGGGTGCTGCTTGCTTCTGAGTGGGCTCCATGTCTTGCTGGGTGCCCCCTCTGTCTCCTCACGCAATTGGCGACATCATGGTCCCTCCTGGGCCACAGCAGCATCCAAAAACCCTAACCGCGACTCTTGCAGCTAGCAAGGCTTGTTTGCGGTCTTTCTGCACGGAAACACCTCTGCAAGCTTCTGCACGACGTGGGACATCCATCCTCCAAAGGGGAAGTTCCTAGTCCTCTTCGTTCTTGCAGAATCCACAGCTTCTACCATCCGGTGGCAGCTTCTTTGCACCCACAGCTGGCATTTCCTGGGCATCTGCCCACTCACGACTTGAGTGTGACTCTTGGACTTGGTCCCCTTGTTCCACAGGTACTCTCGTCTGGAAATCCATTGTTGTTGCATTGCTGGTGTTGGTCTTCCTTGCAGAATTCCACTATCACGACTTCTGTGCTCTCTGGGGAACTTAGGTGCACTTTGCACCCACTTTTCAGGGTCTTGGGGTGGGCTATTTTTCTAACCCTCACTGTTTTCTTACAGTCCCAGCAACCCTCTACAAGGTCACATAGGTTTGGGGTCCATTCGTGGTTCGCATTCCACTTCTAGGTTTGTGTTGCCCCTATCCCTATGTGCCCTCATTGCAATCTATTGTGACTGTACATTGCTTGCATTGCTTTCTATTGCTATTACTGCATAATTTTGGTATTGTGTACATATATCTTGTGTATATTTGCTATCCTCATACTGAGGGTACTCACTGAGATACTTTTGGCATAGTGTCATAAAAATAAAGTACCTTTATTTTTAGTATATCTGTGTATTGTGTTTTCTTATGATATTGTGCATATGGCACCAGTGGTATAGTAGGAGCTTCACACGTCTCCTAGTTCAGCCTAAGCTGCTCTGCTAAGCTACCCTTTTCTATCAGCCTAAGCTGCTAGACACCTCTTCTACACTAATAAGGGATAACTGGACCTGGTGCAGAGTGTAAGTACCCCTTGGTACCACTACAAACCAGGCCAGCCTCCTACAGTATGCTTGTTTTAGCCCTTGTGTCACTGGGATCCTGCTAGGCAAGACCCCAGTGCTCATAGTATGTGTCCTGTATGTGTTCCGTGTGTGGTGCCTAGCTGTATCACTGAGGCTCTGCTAACCAGAACCTCTGTGTTTATGCTCTCTCTGCTTTCTAAATTTGTCACTGCAGGCTAGTGACTAAATTGACCAATTCTCATTGGCACACTGGTACACCCATATAATTCCCTTGTATATGGTACTTAGGTACTGTGAGAAAGTAGCCTCTTTCTAGCCTTGTTACCCCCACTTTAGGCCTGTTTGTGAGTGTATGTCAGGGTGTTTTCACTGTCTCACTGGGATCCTGCCAGCCAGGGCCCAGTGCTCATAGTGAAAACCCTATGTTTTCAGTATGTTTGTTATGTGTCACTGGGACCCTGCTAGTCAGGACCCCAGTGCTCATAAGTTTGTGGCCTATATGTATGTGTTCCCTGTGTGGTGCCTAACTGTCTCACTGAGGCTCTGCTAACCAGAACCTCAGTGGTTATGCTCTCTCTGTACAAATTGTCACTAACAGGCTAGTGACCAATTTTACCAATTTACATAGGCTTACTGGAACACCCTTATAATTCCCTAGTATATGGTACTGAGGTACCCAGGGTATTGGGGTTCCAGGAGATCCCTATGGGCTGCAGCATTTCTTTTGCCACCCATAGGGAGCTCTGACAATTCTTACACAGGCCTGCCACTGCAGCCTGAGTGAAATAACGTCCACGTTATTTCACAGCCATTTTACACTGCACTTAAGTAACTTATAAGTCACCTATTTGTCTAACCTTTACCTGGTAAAGGTTAGGTGCAAAGTTACTTAGTGTGAGGGAACCCTGGCACTAGCCAAGGTGCCCCCACATTGTTCAGGCCCAATTCCCCGGACTTTGTGAGTGCGGGGACACCATTACACGCGTGCACTACATATAGGTCACTACCTATATGTGGCTTCACAATGGTAACTCCGAATATGGCCATGTAACATGTCTATGATCATGGAATTGCCCCCTCTATGCCATCCTGGCATAGTTGGCACAATCCCATGATCCCAGTGGTCTGTAGCACAGACCCAGGTACTGCCAAACTGCCTTTTCAGGGGTTTCACTGCAGCTGCTGCTGCTGCCAACCCCTCAGACAGGTTTCTGCCCTCCTGGGGTCCAGCCAGGCTTTTCCCAGGATGGCAGAACAAAGGACTTCCTCTGAGAGAGGGTGTTACACCCTCTGCCTTTGGAAAATGGTGTGAAGGCAGGGGAGGAGTAGCCTCCCCCAGCCTCTGGAAATGCTTTCATGGGCACATTTGGTGCCCATTTCTGCATAAGCCAGTCTACACCGGTTCAGGGACCCCTTAGCCCTGCTCTGGCACGAAACTGGACAAAGGAAAGGGGAGTGACCACTCCCCTGACCTGCACCTCCCCTGGGAGGTGTCCAGAGCTCCTCCAGTGTGCTCCAGACCTCTGCCATCTTGGAAACAGAGGTTCTGCTGGCACACTGGACTGCTCTGAGTGGCCAGTGCCACCAGGTGACGTCAGAGACTCCTTCTGATAGGCTCCTTCAGGTGTTGCTAGCCTATCCTCTCTCCTAGGTAGCCAAACCCTCTTTTCTGGCTATTTAGGGTCTCTGTCTCTTGGGATTCCTTAGATAACGAATTCAAGAGCTCATCTGAGTTCCTCTGCATCTCTCTCTTCACCTTCTGCCAAGGAATCGACTGCTGACCGCGCTGGAAGCCTGCAAAACTGCAACATAGTAGCAAAGACGACTACTGCAACTCTGTAACGCTGATCCTGCCGCCTTCTCGACTGTTTTCCTGGTGGTGCATGCTGTGGGGGTAGTCTGCCTCCTCTCTGCACTAGAAGCTCCGAAGAAATCTCCCGTGGGTCGACGGAATCATCCCCCTGCAACCGCAGGCACCAAAGAACTGCATCACCGGTACCTTGGGTCTCCTGTCAGCACGACGAGCGAGGTCCCTTGAATCCAGCAACTCTGTCCAAGTGACTCCCACAGTCCAGTGACTCTTCAGTCCAAGTTTGGTGGAGGTAAGTCCTTGCCTCCCCAGGCCAGACTGCATTGCTGGGAACCGTGACTTTTGCAGCTACTCCGGCCTCCGTGCACTTCCGGCGGAAATCCTTTGTGCACAGTCCAGCCTGGATCCACGGCACTCTAACCTGCATTGCACGACCTCCTAAGTTGTTCTCCGGCGACGTGGGACTCCTTTGTGCGACTTCGGGTGAGCACCGTTTCACGCATCCTCGTAGTGCCTGTTTCTGGCACTTCTCCGGGTGCTGCCTGCTGCTGACAGGGCTCCTTGTCTTGCTCGACGCCCCCTCTGTCCCCTGACGCAATTGGCGACATTCTGGTCCCTCCTGGGCCACAGCAGCATCCAAAAACACTAACCGCACGATTTGCAGCTAGCAAGGCTTGTTGGCGGCCTTTCCGCGGGAAAACACTTCTGCACGACTCTCCACGGCGTGTGGGATCCGTCCTCCAAAGGGGAAGTCTCTAGCCCTTGTCGTTCCTGCAGAAACCTAAGCTTCTACTGTCCAGTAGCAGCTTCTTTGCACCCACAGCTGGCATTTCCTGGGCATCTGCCCATCTCCGACTTGCTTGTGACTTTTGGACTTGGTCCCCTTGCTCCACAGGTACCCTCGACTGGAAATCCATTGTTGTTGCATTGCTGGTTTGTGTCTTTCCTGCAGAATTCCCCTATCACGACTTCTATGTCCTTTGGGGAACTTTAGTGCACTTTGCACTCACTTTTCAGGGTCTTGGGGTGGGCTATTTTTCTAACCCTTACTATTTTCTAATAGTCCCAGCGACCCTCTACAAGGTCACATAGGTTTGGGGTCCATTCGTGGTTTGCATTCCACTTTTGGAGTATATGGTTTGTGTTGCCCCTATCCCTATGTGTCCCCATTGCATCCTATTGTAACTATACATTGTTTGCACTGTTTTCTAAGACTATACTGTATATTTTTTTGGTGTTGTGTACATATATCTTGTGTATATTTGCTATCCTCTTACTGAGGGTATACTCTGAGATACTTTGGCATATTGTCATAAAAATAAAGTACCTTTATTTTTAGTATATCTGTGTATTGTGTTTTCTTATGATATTGTGCAAGTGACACTAGTGGTACTGTAGAGCTTCACTCGTCTCCTAGTTCAGCCTAAGCTGCTCTGCTAAGCTACCATTATCTATCAGCCTATGCTGCTAGACACCCTATACACTAATAAGGGATAACTGGGCCTGGTGCAAGGTGCAAGTACCCCTTGGTACTCACTACAAGCCAGTCCAGCCTCCTACATTGGTTGTGCAGCGGTGGGATAAGTGCTTTGAGACTACTTACCACTCTTGTCATTGTACTTTTCATAAGAGAAAAATATACAAAACAAGTTCAGTGTGTGTACACATAGCTAAAAGGTTTTGCATTTCCTCTTTTCACTCTTTTCTAAGTGCTGAAAAGTACTTCTAAACTTGCTAAAAAGTTCTAAAAAGTTTAAAAAGGTTTTTTTCTGTCTTTCTAAAAGTTCTGAAAAACTTTTTCTTCACTTTTTCTATCACTTAAACTCTTTCTAAAATGTCTGGCACAGGCCTAAATGTTGATCTGTCCAAACTTGCATATGATCACCTTAGCTGGAAAGGAGCAAGGAGTCTCTGCATAGAAAGAGGTTTGAGTGTAGGGAAGAATCCTTCCTTGGAATTGTTACTTAACATGCTTAGAGAACAAGATAAGGCCAAAAGAGCCCCATCTGTTGAAAAAGTAGCTAATGGTTCCCAATCTGATCCAGGGACACCCCTAGGAAAAGATTCAGGAAAGAAACTTCAGAGCCTGCCCATTACTAGACAGTCTAGCATAGTTGGTACTGATGTTGAGTCACACCATACAGATAGTGTTGTCTCACATCATAGCAAGAGCATTCATTCTCACCACAGTAGAAGTGATGTTTCTGTTAACCAAGCTGTTAGGGTGCCTTCTGTAAGGGATAGGTCTCCTTCTGTCCATTCTCACCATACTTCTGTTTCAAGGCATGTCCCTCCCACCCACCCTGATGACAGATTGTTAGAAAGGGAGCTCAATAGATTGAGAGTGGAACAAACCAGACTGAAGCTCAAGAAGCAACAGCTGGATTTGGATAGACAGACCTTAGAAGTAGAGAAGGAGAGACAGAAGTTGGGTTTAGAAACCCATGGTGGCAGCAGCAGTATTCCCTATAGTCATCCTGCAAAAGAGCATGATTCCAGGAATCTGCACAAGATAGTTCCCCCTTATAAGGAGGGGGATGACATTAACAAGTGGTTTGGTGCACTTGAGAGGGCCTGTGCTGTACAGGATGTCCCTCAAAGGCAGTGGGCTGCTATCCTATGGCTATCATTTAGTGGAAAAGGTAGGGATAGGCTCCTTACTGTGAAAGAAAATGAAGCCAATGATTACAAAGTTCTTAAGAATGCACTCCTGGATGGTTATGGCTTAACCACTGAACAATACAGGATAAAGTTCAGAGAGACCAAAAAGGAGTCTTCACAAGACTGGGTGGATTTCATTGACCATTCAGTGAAGGCCTTGGAGGGGTGGTTACATGGCAGTAAAGTTACTGATTATGACAGCCTGTATAACTTGATCCTAAGAGAGCATATTCTTAATAATAGTGTGTCTGATTTGTTGCACCAGTACTTGGTGGACTCTGATCTGACCTCTCCCCAAGAATTGGGAAAGAAGGCAGACAAATGGGTCAGAACAAGGGTGAACAGAAAAGTTCATACAGGGGGTGACAAAGAGAACAATAAGAAGAAAGATGGTGAAAAATCTCAAGATAAGCATGGGGATAAGGGTAAAACCAAAGATCCCACTTCAAATCTTAAACACTCTTCAGGGGGTGGGGATAAAACAAATTCCTCCTCTTCTTCTCAACCTACACAATTTAAAAAGCCCTGGTGCTTTGTGTGTAAAAACAGAGGCCATAGGCCAGGGGATAAGTCCTGTCCAGGTAAACCTCCTGAGCCTACCACCACTAATACATCAAGCTCTAGTGCCCCTAGCAGTAGTGGTACTAGTGGTGGGACTGCTGGCAACAGTCAAGTTAAGGGTGTAGTTGGGTTCACTTATGGGTCCATAGTAGAAACTGGGGTAGTCAGTCCCAAGACAGTTTCTGTCACACCTAGTGGCATTGGCCTTGCCACACTGGCTGCTTGTCCCCTTACAATGGATAAGTACAGGCAGACAGTTTCAATAAATGGTGTTGAGGCCTTGGCCTACAGGGACACAGGTGCCAGTATCACTTTGGTGACTGAAACCCTAGTGGCTCCTGAACAACACATCATTGGACAACAGTATAAAATTATTGATGTCCATAACTCCACTAAGTTTCTTCCTTTAGCTATAATTCAGTTTAGTTGGGGTGGAGTCACTGGCCCTAAGCAGGTGGTGGTATCACCTAGCTTACCTGTAGACTGTCTCTTAGGTAATGACCTAGGGGCCTCAGGTTGGGCTGATATAGAGTTCTATGCCCATGCAGCCATGCTGGGCATCCCAGAGGAATTGTTCACTCTCATTTCTACTGAAATGAAAAAGCAAAGGAGAGAAGGCCTGAAAACTCAGGATCCCTCTCCATCAACAGGTAAAAAGGGTATCACAGTATCCCCTAACCACCCTACCATTCAGGATATCATTCCTGTGGTGGGAGAAACCTCTCCTGGGGTGGCGCCTGTTCCAAGGGAATCATCAGCTGGCAAAGCTGGACTCCCTGAGGTAGAAGTACCTCTCTGTGGGATAACTAACATTGGTGAGAAAAAGAGCACCATTTTAGTTAACATCGAGCATCCCTCCAACCCTCCCAGAGAAACTTTAGTGCAGAAACCCTGTACTGCCTCACAACACTTAGGACAGCATCCCTGCCCTAGTGTGGAGCTCATAGGACAGCATCCCTGCCCTGCTCCAACTCAAGAGAAACAGCACCCCTGTTCTCTCTTACAGCCATATGGACAAAGTTTTTGCCCAGCTATGGCTTTACTGAGACAGCATCCCTGTCTGGCATTTCGATCATTACAAATAGGTTCAGTGGATAATTCCCACTGCTCTAAACTAAAACGTACTGATAGAAACTCTGAAAATACATCTTCACATTGTTGCTTAGCTAAAAAACTTCAAACAGGGTGGTTTACATCCCCACAGGGAAGTAACCATCTAGTGGATGATAAAGGGAGTAACCAGTCTATTGCAGAGCTACTCTCTACTTATCACCACTTAGACAATAAAGTCTCAACTGGCCAAGGTTAGCCTTATTGTCCTTCGTTTGGGGGGGGGGGGGGGTTGTGTGAGAAAGTAGCCTCTTTCTAGCCTTGTTACCCCCACTTTAGGCCTGTTTGTGAGTGTATGTCAGGGTGTTTTCACTGTCTCACTGGGATCCTACCAGCCAGGGCCCAGTGCTCATAGTGAAAACCCTATGTTTTCAGTATGTTTGTTATGTGTCACTGGGAGCCTGCTAGTCAGGACCCCAGTGCTCATAAGTTTGTGGCCTATATGTATGTGTTCCCTGTGTGGTGCCTAACTGTCTCACTGAGGCTCTGTTAACTAGAACCTCAGTGGTTATGCTCTCTCTGTACAAATTGTCACTAACAGGCTAGTGACCAATTTTACCAATTTACATTGGCTTACTGGAACACCCTTATAATTCCCTAGTATATGGTACTGAGGTACCCAGGGTATTGGGGTTCCAGGAGATCCCTATGGGCTGCCGCATTTCTTTTGCCACCCATAGGGAGCTCTGACAATTCTTACACAGGCCTGCCACTGCAGTCTGAGTGAAATAACGTCCACGTTATTTCACAGCCATTTTACACTGCACTTAAGTAACTTATAAGTCACCTATATGTCTAACCTTTACCTGGTAAAGGTTAGGTGCAAAATTACTTAGTGTGAGGGCACCCTGGCACTAGCCAAGGTGCCCCCACATTGTTCAGGGCCAATTCCCCGGACTTTGTGAGTGCGGGGACACCATTACACGCGTGCACTACATATAGGTCACTATCTATATGTGGATTCACAATGGTAACTCAGAATATGGCCATGTAACAATGGTCCAAGTACACACATTGTAATGGTTTGTTGGAAATTAGGAAGGGTGTCTGTAGTGGGCGTTTGGCACTGGAGGCCTTAATTTGTTGGCAGATGTCACAACAAAGGACATATTGTTTGGTTTGTTTGTATAGACCTGGCCATGGAGAACGTGCTTGCAATAATGATATTGTAGCTGCCACACCAGCATGGGCAGATGCAACTCCCTCATACGCTGCTTTAATCAACTCTGGTCTTATGTCTTGGTTGGGAATTACTCAAACTCCCACGCCTGGTATTTTTACTTCTGCGTCAAGGAAGCCTCCCGTTTGGTAGGAATATTCAGCAGGAAATGCTTTTGGATAAGGCGTGCCTTCAGCTGTAACTTTCACTGCAGCCCATATGTCATCGTCCGGTTTCGTGCCAGAATGAGCTACTGCAGCAACAGCAGCCGAGGCTACTGCTGGTTTGGCTGCTTCATCAGCCAGTGTATTTCCAGCAACGTGTATTCCAACGCGCTAGTGTATGCACAACATGGACGTTTGGTAGCATTGCCATTAAATTCACTACTTTCCCCCACAGAAGCCTGTGTTTGATGGTGTTGCCTTTTGAATCTCTGAACCCATTCTGGCGCCAGTAATTCATTGAAGGACTGGACACAATAAGCACAAACAATCAGTGTTATCTGTGCAGGATCCGTATGTTCCAGTGCCATCACCAGAGCCTTTAGCTCTGCCAGTTGTGCTATGAAATCCCCTAGGGTTTGCGTAAAAGTGTGTTGTGGATAGAATTTATTACCTTCCATATAGCCGCTTATGACTGCGCAAGCAGCGCAGTATTGATGCTTTGTGCCTACGCCTGGTTGTGCTGAGCCATCGGTGTGCATGACTCTTTGATATTGATCAATAGGCAATGTGTATGCCGGAACTGGATATTCTAGTTCATATTGCAAAAACTCTTGAGTTTGTAACTTTAGGTCGAAGATATAGTCAACATCAGTGGCTGTTAGAGACGTTGCCCATTGAATCCAACGTGGATGTAATGCTTTAGCGTTTGGAACGCTTGCTTTGGTAAAAGCCTCAAGGGCTGGAATTGAAGATACAACAATAATGCGTTTCCCCTGGGCCAGTGGTCTCTTTTTAATAACGGCCATCTTAACAGCAGTGAGAATTTTCTCAGTGGGAGCAAAGCATTTTTCTGCTGCTGAATACAAATGTGATTTGTATGGAATCGGTACTGTCTCACCCTCATTGAAAGTTACATAGGTGAAATCAATGGCACCAGAAATTACTCTGATGACCAGATGTGTTTTATTGTCCCTTGCGTATAGGTGTTGTGCTGCAAGCATGTCTGTTTGCAAAGATCTGAGTATATGTGTGTTCAACTGTCCACAATTTACGGGAGAAGTCGGGACGTATTAAGTCATATAATGGTTTTATTCGTGATGCATAATCTGGAATGTAAATTCTGCCAAAATTTAGGAAACTCAACAGTGATTGGAGATTCTTAATGGTATTTGGAGGTTATAATTGTGTGAATTTTTCCAAGAATTGTGGCGCTAGCCTCTTTCCTTCACTCAACAATTCGTATCCGAGAAACAGGACACTAAGGAAGGTTATTTCTTTTCTTTAAGTTAAATTTGTAGCAGTATTAAGCAAATCCCACAACAATGCGGGCTACCCCCCCCTTAGATGTTGCAATAATTCACCAACCATAAGATATGTATCATATACATAGGACAATGGTTCTGTGTCAATGTTGTGTAATATTGAAGTCACACAAGCCGCAAACAGTCCTGGACTGTTCTTGTACCCCTGAGGTAAATGACAGAATTTTTTCTGCGAGCATATTGCACTGAAACTTGTTAGGTCTCTACTCTCAGGTGCTATATTTTGGCAGAAGAAACCATCGGAAATGCCCAGTGCTGTTTTGTATTTTTTGCGCACTATGTTGTTCGTGAGTGCTGTGCTGTGAGAGTTTTGTATTGCATATGTGCTGTATGACTGTTTAGATGTCTGTAATCTAAGACTATTTTGTATGAATGAACCGGTTTAGCTACTGGGAATAAGGGATTATTCATTGGTGAGACACAGGGTTCGATTACGCCCTGGTACTCTAGCTGTGTGAGGATTTCCCTCACGGGTGCTTTAGCATCATGTTTATTGGATATTGGGGTTGAGGTTGATTTTTAATTGGAATTACATGATAGGGGGAATCTTTATCCTTCCCTACGTGGTTGCGATGAAATGCCAATCGATGGCGTAGGATTCTGCGAGCTCATCAGGAACAAGATGCGAGAAAGAAGTTTTGATAATATAATCCCCAAATGGGCAAGTACGGCCAAATTCAGGTGGCCAAACACTTTAAGCCAGTAGAATATAATATATGTTTATGATGCGATCCCAAAAGATTGCGTCAATAGTGCGTCCTATGTCTCCTTCTAACTGTAACGTTACTTTGTACACCCTATCAGGCGTGGAGACTCGCATGTTTGCAGTTTCAATTTGTTGCTTTCACCTCCAGATGCTCTAGAAGATTCCAGCAAACTATTGTGACCTCGGCCGCGCTGTCTAGCAAAGCTAGTGCCCACTTCTTGTTCTTCAATAGAGCCTTCTCCTTGAGTGGCATGACGAATCACAACTGCTGCCACTTTTTTTCATTTTTGTTGTGGAAGTTTTTCTTCTTTTTTAACTGAAACTTCCGACGAGCGTTGTGATTCCTGTCTCGGTTTCACGTACTCAGTTCTTCGCTCTGACTGTTTATATCTCTCACTGCGTTTTTCTGGTGAGTCCTGAAAGGAACAAGATTGGCATGTATGAGTATATTGATATCTGTCAGGTGTTTTTATATTATCTCTATTCCTAAGATTATATCTATTCTGTGGGGTCTCTGTATGCAGAGATTCTCCCCTTTCTTTTTTAGGTGTTTGTTTTTTCATCACAGCGTGTTTTAGAACCCTCAGGAACTTGCTTGGTAGAATCTTTATTAGACTTACCCTGAAACTGTGGTTTCGTGGGTCTGGCCCCCTGACTATCTCGACCAGTACTAGAATAGGTCTCCACGATAATCTTTGGCAGATCACATTCCTGATCCTGTGGAGGAACGTCCGGGAGCGGCATGTGCACTGCTAGTGCACCTGCTTCTCCTTTAAGGTTACTTAATATAATTGAGGATACCGTGGCAAAATTGACCATTAGTTGCATCCCCAAGTCCAAGGTCGGGGCAGCCCTGTATTCATCTTGAATTTGTTTCAACACTTCCGGTAAATTGGCAAGTGTCGGTGTACCGTGTGTGTGGTAGTGTGTGGTAGTATACAGCGTGGCAAACACCGTGCCCCAAGTATTGCAGTTATCTATTGTGGGAACCATCCCAAATGGCAAGCACATGGTTAATAGTCTATGCTTATCCTGAGGTCCCGTATGGGGAAATACTGCTTCCAGTACATTTATTTTTTGAGCTAACCAAAACAGTATTTCTTCTCGTTTGGTGGGTACTTTACCCATGATCGAATGTACAGTCGCAGGATTAACACCTGGTGTTACTGGTTGTTGCACCAGAGCAGCACGTGCTGGGTTTGTATTTAATGTTTGCATTACAAACTGTATTAATTGTCTGTATATTCCTCTAAGCTCAGCATATAAACGACGGACTTCAGCTACCATCATGGTTGCTGCATCAGGGTGCGCTCTATATGGCCAGTAAAGGCCAGGTAGGACCATCGTTACTTAGAGGACCTAACCTAACATGTAGAATTGTATGGGGTAGGGCGCCATCAAGCCAATTATTATGTTCTTAATAAGATAGAGGTATTTCTAAATATGCATATGTATTGTGCAGGTGTATAGCTATGAAATGTATTTGTTGTTCCCATCAACTGCTGGAAACGTGACCCAAGAGTAAAAAATGTCTGTTCCATGGGCTGGATGAGCCTCAACAACAAATGGAACTGGAGCACCCTGGACCACTAGGCCATGTGCTGATGTGCAGTTAGGGGTGGTCGTTGTGTGTTTGCCATGATGAATGGTAAATTTTGTTCAGAGATAAGCACACCAAATGGGGATTATCCTTTTAATGGTTCAAGCTTGAACAACCTACAGCGTTAGGTGCTCCCTACTTAGCTGAGGAGGAAAATCCTCAATACCATGGACGTGTCCTATATAGTACTGAGGTGTCTTTGCATGTAGTGAGACAGAGATACTCAGGAAGACCCGAAAATTAGAGCCTGACCAAACATTGACGGCGCCATGTCACATAGGCTCTCATTATTTGAATGAGACTACTGGATTTGAGCGGCAGAATCACCTATACTGTGGGGGGACTGAGTCTGTACCCACTACAGGAGACACCTGTTGGCCTAATCCAGGTTTTGCCCCGGCTAACTAGCAGTGCCACATCTCCACTCAAAAGCAGGGATGGTTGGGCAGCCAAGCGCAAGACACAACTGAATCCTCAGGGAAATCGTGGTCACTCAGATCTCATCCGTTTCTCTCATATACACTTGTCTCATGAATGCAAGGACAATCAGAGGCAGTATAGGTTTCAATAAGATTTAAATGAGGCAAATGTATCTTGGATAGTAAAACATGTACTGCAATAACTAGGACGATGAAGCATAACAAGATAAAAATCATGACGAGGAGAGTAAAGCATACAAATAACGCTACCATATTGTCACTAGAATCGTTAAAGTAGTTCCTACCTAGGCTACGGTAGAGCACAGCATGTTAAGCTCTAGTCCTGCCTTTCAGGTTCCCCTGGGAAGACATCATTCCCGATACCTGAGTAAGAGGACTGTAGTTTACAGACGCATTCAGCAATCAGCATGCAGTTGTGGTCATCTGGCTGGAATCTCCCTCTAATGTGTATGGGACAGAGAAGTGTTTTTATAATAAAACAACTGATGTTCCAAGAAAGGATCATCACGTAAGAGTGTGTATGTTTCTATGAACACCAGAGACAAAGCGTTACTACGTTTACCGGCAACCTATCTTACTGCAGCCTTGAGAAAAGCACAGAGTGAAAGAAATTTCTTGTTTAAGAACGCAGTGCTGGCCTAGGCAAAGAACAGCTAGATAGAGAGAAACAAAACAACCGCAAATGTTGCTATTTGTTGAAATAATAAACAAAGCTGAATAAAATATGTCTAGGGTAAAGTGCACAGCGGCAGGCCTAGTTGCTAAAATAACGTGTATGAAGTTATAACTAAAATAGCTACACAACAGTATAATTCTACTCACTCTGGGGGCTCCACAGTGGACCCCCAGTACTGCCATACCAGCCTTCTGAGGTTATCCAGGCAGCACCAGTATTTTCCACTAACCTCAAGCTTTGCGTGTGCCAAGACTTGTTGGCGAAATCCAGCAACGCAAACCAGACTGCAATCATCCATCCAGCATGGGACATAATCTGCACCAACCACGAACCCGCATCCGTCTTCTTGGGTGCAGTACTGACTGTTCTTCTTCACCAGTGGTTCTTCTTTTGCAACTTCATTCGGGTTAGCAGGGGCTCCTGTTCTCCCTGGACTCTTCAGTGCTTCTTGGACTTGGTTCCCTTCTTCCACAGGTCTTCAGGTCCAGGAATCTATTGTTGGTGTCTTGCAGTCTCTTCTGGTTCTTGCTAAATCTTCTATCACATGTTCTTGTGTGTTCTAGGAAACTTACTGTGATTTACTCTTGCTTTCCTGGGGGTGGGTTCTATTACTTACCTTTGGTGCTTTCTTACACTCACAGCATCACTCTACACACTACCCTTGCCTAGGTGGGAAACCAACTTTTGCATTCCACTATTTTAGTGTATGGTTTGTGTTCCCCCTAGGCCCATTGCTATCTATTGATTTGCACTATTTTAATAGTTATTACTGCATTCTAGTGTATATGCTGTGTATATTACTTACCGCCTAGGGGAGTAAACTCTCTAAGGTATTTTTGACATTTGTGTCACCACAATAAAGTACCTTCTTTCATGTGTGTAAATACTGTGTGACTACAGTGGTATTGCATGAGCTTTGCATGACCCCTAGTTAGGCCTTGGCTGCTCGTCCACACTACCCCTAGAGAGCCTGGCTTCTAGACACTGCCAACATTTCACTAATAAGGGATAACTGGACCTGGTGTAAGTACCTTTGGTACCCACTACAAACCAGCCCAGCCTCCTACAATCAGTAATTGTCACAAAAAATGGTACACATTTTTTGTCTAACCGTAGTGGCCCATTCTTGAAGTTACATGATATCAAACATTTTAAAGTAACTCTTATTCTCCTTCTTCCCATGGGTTAGTCGAAAGAGCAAATATAATGGTGAAGGAGGGTATACAAACAGCATTGTCCTTAGGTCAGAATGTTCAGGGATTTCTGCAAGTCAAAATTTGAAGGTACAGCACCACACCGTATTGAACCACACGTGTAGCTCCTTTCACACTGATGAAAAGGCCGGTGTGTTGATACATATAGTTCAGAAGTGGGATTGATTAATTCTGTTGGTGGAGTAGCAGAATTTATTAGTAATTCTGTTACATGAGTAACACAAAATTACTAAATTCCAGTTCCGCCCACCACTACTGCTTAATGGAATCAGCCTGCATTGCTGTTTTACAGTCTTCTGTCAGCAAAGGTAAATGTGTCTTCCACTAAAGAGTCCTAAGCTTACTTTTGGTAACGTGCCTTGAGCAGTCAGACATAAGGCACACTCAAAGGTAAAGCAAAACAATGGAAGTCACAGCTTTCAATCCAGTGTGGTAAAAGGAGACCAAGAACTTCAATATTCAAACTAAGTTTAGATAAACAAGAATATTTATCTAATCAGAAGCAAAATGTAAAGGAGGTCTGTGATTTAAGGATTATTAATTAGCAAAAGTAACTGTTGTAAAGGAAATAAAGGATATTGTTAGTCATGAAATCAAAACCAAAAGAAAAAAGATAAATACATTTTAAACAAAGCCGATCCACTGAATCAATGTTGAAGACGCATACAAAACAGCAGCTGACCTTGCTAGCCATGTACAATGGGGCACTAGTAAGTCTAGTTTTGGGTGATGATTAACACTGGAATTTGATGCAAGGTTTTGGGCAGTATAGGTCTCAGAAGATGAAGAACTAGACAGAGGTGGCTTGAAGTGCAACATCCCCACAAAGTTGAGTCATCAAGTTGAACCTGAATCTATGGCCATCAAAATGCGTCAAATTTCAGGTAGTTACAACAGCTGCAAAGTCTTCTGAGCTTCCAAGTTATGGAGCTGGTTCAAGAAAGATGATCCGACCCAAAGCACAGAATGTCATGTGAGAACAAGCAGTGCATTGGAGCTCACGCTGACAGTTTGAACATGAAACTTGTAACTGTCAGATATAACACAGAAGGTTCAAAGGTCAATCAGTGATTCAAAACCAAATCTCAGTTATCCAGGTGGAAGGGTAGAAAACCAATAAAGGCAGATCAAGGTGCAGAAATCTCAGAGTTTGGGCTCTCGGTGCTTACATTGTAGCCGGACAACAAGTGTAAAAACTGTATATCGTATAGAAATGCACATGAAGAATAAGAGAACCTCTTACCAGCAAATGACATTTCAGTGCCAATGTGGTGGTAAGCAGAGCAAAATTAGGTAAAAGGAGAAGAGAAATTATAAAAGCAAATTGTGATAACATGGTTAATAACACAGAGAAATTACCTGATCCTACTACTGCAATGTCAAATAGCTGTGACAAGAGGCTCTCAGGAGGCCCAATGATGTAGCAAGTCCAGGAAAATTACTTGAAGATATTCGTTGCCACTCCTCAGCCAAACAAACACATGAGACAAGTGCTCTGGGCCCTTATTTATACTTTTTGGTGCAAAACTGCACTAACACAGTTTTGCACCAAAACATTTAGCACCGGCTTGCACCATTTCTGTGCACCAGCCGGGCACCATATTTATGGAATGGTGCAAGCCGGTGCAAAGGGTAGGCTAGAGTAAAAAAAAAATGACTTTGGTCGGGAGGGGCTGGCGGTATAGAAGAAGGGGGTTTAGCAACAAAAAATTACTTTAGGTAAAAAAATGACTCTAACCAGATTAGTGTCATTTTATGGTGCTAAACGTACCATGCCACATGACTCCTGCCTTAATAAAGGCAGGAGTCATGCCCACCACCCCAATGGCCAGCACAGGGGACAAGGGTGACCTGGGCATGGCCATTGCACCCTGTGCCATGTATGGGGGCCCATTTTAGGGCCCCCTATGGCATATTCAAAAATTAAATGTAATACTTACCTGTACTTACCTGGGATGGTGCCCCCCATCCTCCGCAGTTCCTCTGGTGTGGGTGGGTGTGCCCCTGGGGCCTGGGAAGGGCACCTGTGGACTTATTCCATGGTGTTCCACCATGGAAATAGGCCCACAGGTCCCCTAATGCCTGCCCTGACAAAGGAGTTAAAAAACTGGGCAAAGCAAGCTTTGCACCATTTTTTGATCACTCCTCCCTCCGATGCACCATTTTTGCACGTGAGCATAAATATGGAGTTAAGGCCATAGTCATTTTTTGCACGGAAACGCCTACCTTGCATCTCATTAAGGTAAGGTAGGTTTCCACTTCCAAAAAATGAATTTAACTCCATAAATTTGGCGCTAGACGGGTCTAGCACCAAACTATAAAAATGGAGTTAGTTTTGCACCGAATTGGAGTAAAACAAAAATGACGCCAATTCGGTGCAAACAGAGTATAAATATGTCCCCTGGTGTCTTGCAGGATCATCTCATTTGCTCAAGTACCCGAGTCGATTTAGCTTTTCCACAAAAATGAAAAACTCGGGTTGATTTGAAGACCATGAGAGATCTATACATGCATTGGGTGCTCTTGGAGTAACTTTCCTACTTTTAGCTATTCATCACTACAAGTGTAAAGTTACTCAAAAGTATAGTCTTCACCCCCTGAAACAGTGGAGGGGCATAATTTACAAACACAACTTATTGCAGCCAAAATGGAGCAGTAGAAACTGCAGCACCACACATGGCAAGACCCGGACAATGCAAAACCCTCCCTTAGAAAATAATGGAGGCAGAGACTTAAAAATAGAACCCTTTAGGAAATAAAGATAAATTATTTTAATTTATTTTGCATTTTAAAAGTACATATAAATTCAAAAGAATTTTACAAAATTACATATTTTGTAAATTATTATTTAATGATACATGTTCATCGTTTGATTAAAATATATTGTAACTATTAAAAAATAAATTCAATTAACTCTATACACAACTTTTTGTAAGGCTGTGTCCCCTTTCAACAGACGTAAGGCAATTTAGTAATTCTGAGTACATAATAAGAAAATACAATGATTTCACTTTAAGTGAGATTTTTTTAAACAAATCTTTAAAAAAATGTTTATTTAACATATTCAAGTCAAGTCAAACTTACTTTATTCAGTGTAGCATAGTAATTAATAAAAGCACATAAAAAAACAATTCATTAAGAACATCTAAAAACAATGCAGCAAATTTCATTGCAAATGATGGAACATCCCTGCACAGTACCAAGATACATAAAAACAAGCAGTGTGATTATCTAAAAATTGAAGGTGCAGTAAAGGCCTCACTTGATTAAAATTCAGTGGCAACAAGAGGGAACGTATGTACTTGTAACGCAAATCTGCAAATTTAGGGCAGATAAGGACAATATGTAAAGTGTCTAGTGCAACAGCCATTTCACATGTGCAAATTGCTGGTCACAACAGATTGTGCCAACCAAATATAAGCTGACGGAACAGGTAAAAATGAAAATAAGTCAATAGTCATCTGTGCAAAACATGTCCAGTGTCAAATACAGTTCTGTTTTGCTTAGAGTTTTAACCATTGCATAAAACTGCATGAGGTTTTAAACAAAGAACGGCCAGTCCTTTTCTCATGCACAAATGATTTCTTAACCCACAAGGCATCAGCTTTAGAAATTAATTCTGGGTTCAGAAACAGTTTGGGTCTGCCTAGATCTCCCAAAAGGCCTTTGATATATTTCAACCAAGGTATACAACGGCAACAGTCAAGCCTCAGACAGTTTTTCAGAATCTCTCTATTAAAATCCCAGTCATTTTTTAGCCAAACAGACAACCACAATAATACAGGGCGGATTTGAATATAATCGGAAATAAACCTTGCATCCAGCTCTTCATGCATGATCTCTGCAGGAACACTCTGGGGTAGCCTTAGGACTCTCCTTAAAAAATTTATTTTTGGCTACTTGGATGGGGTGGCAAGACTTATAGCCCCAGATCTCACAGTCAAATGACACTGTGGGGACACATTCGGCATCATAAATGTCCGCTATAGATTTAACATGGAGCCGGCCAAGCCGCCTTGAGAAGGCGTCAATGCTATGGGCTACCCTAAAAAAAAGGATTGCACATGAGCACTCAACAGAGGTTCCCAATTCAGTTTGCGATCTAACCGAATGCCTAAGTAGCAGAAGCTAGGAGTGTCACTAATAGGCTGCCCCTTGGTTAAATAAGCTTTGTTTTTCATATTTTTCGGCCCTAGCACCATTGTATATGTCTTTGTCAAATTTGTTTTCAGACCCAATTTGTTTATAAAATCAAAACAACAATATGCCAAAGGGTGCAAACCACTGTCTGTGTGCTATGAGAACTGTGTTGTCTGCATACACTAAGGCAGGGACCAGCCTTTTCCCAACCCTTGGAACGTCCTAGCAATGGGTTATTAAAAACTACTCCAACTGGTTAATATATCAAATAAAAAGTAAAGGGGCTAAAACACAGCCCTTGTGGATACCTTTCCCCAGAAGGAAAGTGCGTGGTGCATTCCCTATTCCCTATTGGGGCAAACCTCACTGAAGCTTCCAGCTCGGCATGCAAATGGAACAGAAACATCATGTCCCCCAGCGCAAACCATAACTTAGATCTATCTACTGTGTCAAAGACTAAGCTGAGGTCTGTGAAGGCCAGGCAAATCAGCTCTGTCCTCACTCGTGTGCATTTGGCAATGAAAAGTTAAAGGTTAAGGTTCTGTTCAATCGCACCTCTGCCCGGCCTAAATCCATATTGAACGTCAGATAAAATCATTCCATTTTCCACCCAGTCCATCAGTCGGTTCAGCAGCACCCTACCAATAACCTTCACTTGTGCATCAATTAGAGAAATAGGCCGAATACAGGCTGGATCAGTATGGTTTCCTTTTTAGAATACCAGCACGATTATCGATTTTTGCCAAGAGGGGCTGTGCTCTTGTGCTGCTACATTTAGCTGTTGTGTGACTAGGGAGTGCAAAGAGCCACATGGGAATTAAAAAGGTCACAGGGGACTCTATACTGACTCAGCAGATGGGAAGCAGGTTCCATTTGTAGCAAAAAGGAAATGGGTAGAGATCACTCAAGTAGATCTTTATAATGCTAGGTTGTGTCCCCTCGCACCTCGGAACAGAATTCATTAGGACTATCTAGGGTGGGACCAAGAATGGTTTGCATATGGTTGGCCTTGTCTTTAGTGGCACAGTGACTCGAGAATGACATGGTGGGATGTTGCTGAGATTAACTATCAGCCCTTCCGTCACCTTTCTTTTTCTCAATCATCAGCCCTAAGTGGCAAAGACATGAACAGACGTTGGTCCCGTAGAGACCTACGACAAAGAGACTCCTGCTGCAGCTCCCTGGTGAGGCTCATTAAGCCTGGAAACAGTGTGAGATTACTTGCTTTCCAATCATTGGGGCTTAGCCTCAATGTTAGGGATCGACTGGACCTTGTGGGTTAGAGTCATGGCTCATTGGCTGCAGGGAGCCAAACACACCGATTAGAATGAGGCCACAAACAGTTATTAAGGAAGGAGGTAATGCAAGCATTTTCATCCCTCGCTGTGTGCTTTTCTCAGTAGACAGCTTACAGGACAATCAATGAATTGGTGTTTTTGTGGCTGCTCCATGTGAAGATTCTGCGACGTTGAAATCTCCTCCCCTGGCTTGACAGTAAGCACATTTTATTCTCCCACATGGTCTTTCTCATACTGTGAGGTTACGTTTACATTTTGTCACTTTGAAAGCACTGATATTTTTTCTGGTTGAGGGTTCTCTCATGTGAAAACAAATTGATTTTCTGCCTAAAGTTTGATTGGCCTTTAGAACAAGGATAAGGTTTTATCCGGTGTGTATTCTCCCGTGTTGAATGAGACTGGTTTTCAGACTGAAGCTTTTCTGGCAATTGGTGCACTGATAAGGTTTCTGTCCAGTGTGGGTTCTCTCATGATGAGCGAGATGGGATTTCTGCCTGAACCTTCTCCAGCATTCAGAGCACTGATAAGGTTTTTCTCCAGTGTGGGTTTTCTCATGTTGAGTGAGACCAAATTTCTGACTAAAGCTTTTTTGGCATTCAGAGCACTGATAAGGTTTGTACCCAGTGTGTGTTCTCTCATGGTGAGTGAGATAGTTTTTGCGACTGAAGGTTTTCAGGCATTCAGTGCATTGGTAAGGTTTTTGTCCAGTGTGGATTCTGACATGTTGAATGAGACTTGATTTCTGACTGAAAGTGTTTGGGCATTCAGAACACTGATATGGTTTGTGTCCCATATGGTAACTCTCATGTCCAAGTAAACTGGCTCTCAGACTGAATCTTTTTTTGCATTTAGAGCACTGATAAGGTTTTTGCCCAGTGTGAGTCCTCTCATGTTGAGAGAGACCAGCTTTCTGATTGAAGCTTTTCCAGCATTCAGAGCACTGATAAGGTTTTTGCCCAGTGTGAGTTCTCTCATGGTGAGTCAGCGTTATTTTCTGACTAAAGCTTTTCTGGCATTCGGAACACTGATATGGTTTCTCTCCAGTGTGGATTCTCTTGTGTGGAATGAGACTGCTCTTATGACTGAAGCTTTTTTTACACTCAGTGCACTGATAAGGTTTTTGTCCACTGTGGGTTCGCAGATGCATAGTAAGACTAGATTGATGAGTGAACTTTTTTTGGCACTCAGAGCATTTAAAAGGTTGGTGCCCAGTGTGGATTCTTACATGGTGAATGAGAGAAGATTTGTGACTGAAGACTTTTTGGCATTCAGGACACTGATAAGGTTTTTGTCCATTGTGAGTTGTCTCATGTTTAGTGATGTGGTATTGATAACTGAAGTGGTAATCACATTCATTGCTCTTATTCGAGTTGTGTGTATCTCCAAGTTGGATTTGTTCCTGGATACATGCCATCTTAAGACTGAATCTGATTCCAGAGTCTGTACTTGTTTATGTCACACTCTGCATTAACTTCTAAACTACACTGCACATACCCTTCCAAACATTTGTTTTTTACTAATGATAACTTTTACCTGGAGATAATTTTTACTACATTTAGAGGCAGCCTTTCTAACTTGTCCTATAAACTTTCACAAAGGAGACCCTTCTTTTTTATTAAGACGCCCCTCATGGAGTCATTTTCTCCAAGTTATACCCTGGTGAGTTCTCCCAAGTAGAATTAGACTCATTTTGTGACTCCAGTTTATCACATTTGATCTAAGAGTTCTAAAAGCACTGATAAGGTCTTTGGGGTTTAGAACTTATGCCTTAGATACATTTGTGCATACAAGTAGTGATCGGGGATTAGGACATGACACATTGATCTTATGAATTATCAACAGCGTAACACTGGGCCCTTTTAAGCTTCCTATCCCAGTACAAGCTTCTTTCACTCTCTGGCTAAATCCACAGCAGTTAGATGACCGACTTTGACAGTTGGGGACACTTTGAAACAACTTGGACCAACCCAAGAGACAGATTGGCGAAGAAAATCTTTCTATATTGAAAATGATAATCCAGCGATTTTGCTGTAGTGACAACAGGGAAAGAGTTTTCACAGTTAATGTCTTTTAAACAATGTTTTCTCTCTTCGTGAATCAAAGGAGATGTAGACAAAAGATTGTTTGTTTAAATTGAGGTGGCTGGTTGTCCTGACAATTCTGTCATATCATGTGTACGGACACTGCTTTCTTCGGGTGTGCTTGGGTCTCCCAGGCATTCCTTACACACCATCAGAATGAATTTACAACACTGATTAGTTTGCTCTCAAGTGCACTGCATAGGTATCAGTTGTCGCCAATGTTCTTGTTCATACATACCTTGAAATGGTAAATGCGGTAATTGCTTCTGGTCATTTTACTTTAGGGACTTGAGAACTTAAAATAAACAAAAGAAATGTGAGGAATCAATTTTACATTCAGCAGTTTTTTCTGCTCCACGTTCCTCACAATTCCTGACACAAAGAATGTTTTTTCTTTTTAGAGCTCTAGAAGGCAGAATGTTTTACTTTCTTCAAAATAATCCTTTTCATCGTGTTTCACTAAAGTACATTTATTTTTCGGTTCGCGTTTCAGTGACCTGTAGAAATAGAGTTGGAGATTGTAAATGGACAAAAAGAATAATATTTATGACCTTATTCTTTGCAGAAAGAAATCATTTAAAGAAATGAGGAAGGAAATCAGTTTGAGTTGCATTTCTGACAGGGGTGAAACAGCTCTTGGACACTGTGTAGAGAGGGAGTTTGGAACCACTGGCACTTAAGGTTGGGAGAGCAAAAATAGTGAATACTGAAGAATAAAACACAAGTTACACATACATTGTGACACAAATTCTCAAAAGCATCCAAAATAAACAATGTACTCTTTCTATGACAACGGCTATTTTAATACCTTTAATAAGTTATCAGATATTGTTAACACCCCTCTCCACTTACAGGAATCATATACTCCTTATTTCAGTGACTCATGAAGGGACAGTTTATTAAACCCAGATACTGAAAACCAGAAAAAGAAAGAAACATCACAACGGTAAAGGAAATCAAAAAGGGATGAGATAAGACAAATATTAAAGAAACAGAGAGGTATGAAAAAAGAGACTATCTTCCAATATTCTTCAAAGAGACCCAGTGTGGCCCCAGCATGCCAGACAAGAAAGGGGAGGGTAGGAGTATGCAAAGATGCGGAAGTCAGACCCGGAGAGGAAGGACACAGAAGAAACAGACCCAAGGGAGGATAGTATCATGTGGTGAGGAGGATATATAATTGTGCCGACAGTCAAGGGGCTGCTGATCAACACAGGAGTCAAGCCCTCAAGGCTCAGTGCAAGGTTAACGGGAACTCAAAAATCAAAGGGGGAGGTTTGTGGGAAAATAGGGAGGCAGGACACTGCTACAACACCCTGCATGGTGACACGCTTTGACAGAGAAACCTTGGTATTTGTAAGAGCCCTAAAGTAAGAGGCAGAAAGAAGAAAGCATTGCAAAATTTATGAAACTGGAGATAATTAGCCTGACCCTGGAGTATACTAACTTTTGTAAGGAAACACGCTCAAAGCAGCTAGCATAAAAACAAATAAGGAAGAGAACTAAGTAAAAGCCACATATTTGTTTTATTTGATTTCTTATTTTTTTTATTATCACAAGCTATATGGCTAAAGGATAGTCTGGAGAGGGAGTCAAATTTAGGAATTTAAAGAGATATAAAAACAGAGGATACGAGACAGAGACTGGAGAAGAAATAGGAGAAAAAGAAACAGAGGGTAATAGGAAACTTTACCTGATGTTTATTTTTTTGTTCCTCCATGGGTGACAGTCGCACCACGAGGTCCGTCCCTGAATACCTTGAAAGGAAGTAAAGAGATGCTTCAACCAATAGCTTATTTACATCAAACGTGAATCACGCTACATCCCATTTTTCAAACAATCAACCTAAATTTACGAAACAAAAGGAACTCTTGTTCTCTGAAAAATCATTGTAAAGCACTGTTGCTCTGTGAAAAAAATCAACTTTTTTCAGGAAAACCTTTTCAGTATCCTAGTATCTACGTCAAACCCACAACAGACATCTTCCTCCAAATCCAAACGTTGAGCTACAAGAACACAAAAAGTACCATGACCAAGGTCTGAGTGGACATACAGCGCATACACAGGCTGAACAAGATCTGAATGAACATACAGCGCATCCACAGGATGATGAGAGAACCGATGGGGCACTCACAGGCTCAACAAAGTCTGACTGCACAGACAGTGCACACACTGGCTGTACATGGTCTGAGTGAACAGACAGCGCACCCACAGACTGTACATGGTCCAGTGAACAGACAGCACACTCACAGGCTGAGCAACATCAGAGTGAACATACAGTGCACCCACAGGCCGGGCAAGGTCTGAGTAAACATACAGCGCACCCACAGGTGGAACAAGGTCTGAGTGAACATACAGCGCACGTACAGGCTGAATAAGGTCTGAGTGAACATACACCGCAGTCACAGGCTGAACAAGGTCTGAGTAGACATACAGCACAGCCACAGGCTGAACAATGTCTGAGTGGACATACAGTGCACCCAAAGACTGAAAAAGGTCTGAGTAAACATACAGTGCACCCAAAAGCTGAAAAATGGTGTACGTGAGCATACAGTGCACCCACAGCCTCGGACAGCAGACCCTAACCGCCAAACCCACTTCTCCATAACCCCCATCTGTCTTTTTACAGCCAATGAAAGATGCAAATGAAATCAAACAGGTTGACAAACAGCATGTTAAAGTCATTTTACATAATTCTGTCCACCCTCCATAAATCAGCCAACCACTCTTAGATTTACAGAAACCATGCTCTCTAAGCAACAGCAATTCAAGTTCATGGTGATCCAGCATGCAAATGAATGCTGAGAAATGGGAACAACAAGGCATCAATGCAAATCCAATCTCGGTTCTTTAGGTGAACCAGGGGTGGAAGGGAGGCATCCCACCCCAAGAGACACTGAAGATGGGTGGAACCAGCTGGGGACACATCACTTATAACATATCAGTCAAATGGCTGCTGGGTGATCTTGGAGTCAGCAAGTTAGATGAAGGACATTCAAGATGGCAGGACCCGCAGGCTCTTCACTGTAAAGTGAACCAGGTGACCCGTGAGCAAGTCAAAAGAACGCAGATTGGATGACGATGTGCAATGAGTGACCACTGCCCCAGAAGAGCTTGGAGTGATGCAATGCCTTGTCCGATGGGTGGTCACCCATTCCATGAGTGAGTGGAGAGCAGCACAGTTTTCCAGCACAGTGCAGGGGAGGTGTACAACCCAGTGACATACCAGTGACACCAATATGGATGAATGTATGTATGTATATTGTATTACTATATGTCTCAACCTACTTCTGACTTTTTCCATTACATGAAAATATTGGTAGGGAAGGAGCTTACCAATAGGCTCAATACAGCTAGCAAATGCGGTAAAAACCCTTGACACAACCCCTGGTGTGAGCGCACATCATTACTAGATATAACATCTAATACCAGCCTAAATAAATATGCTGGAAATAAACAATAAATGTTAAGTCTCGGCAGGGCCACTATACTTGTCATTATCCTGGGAATGTAGTGCCTCGGCCTTTCCATCACAAACTATGTCACCCCACATGTGGTTTTCTCCCCTAGGAAACTATGCAACCAGGAGGCTTTGTGTTTAAATGTGATGTACTTATTTGTCTAGAAGTGTCCTTGAGTAATCACTGATTACATGTATTCCTCTAACCCTATTTATGTCCAAGATCGTGGTATTTACAATCATCCTCAAGTTGTAAGTAAAACTGTGTTTTTCAAAAATGGGCCTAGACTGTGGTGATGTGTCTTTAACTAAAGAGTATTTTCAAGTAGCTCCTGATGTGTTGTTGATTAATTTTCAGGAGTCTTCTGGGCAGGTATATTCCTGGTGCTGTTGGGTGAGTGATAAATGAATCTTACTCTTAACCTACTGATGACAGGAGAGCTTGATTACCACATAGACATTATGGGGGTCATTTTAACCCTGATGGTCTTTAGACCTCCAGGGTAAATGTGGCGGTCCTACCACCAACAGGGTGGCGCTGAAGACCGCCACATTAAGAGTGTGGCGCGTTGGCCTCTGCCAACCCACCACATCTCCACTCATACGGCCATGGTGGTCGGAACCGCCGGAGATGATCATCTCCGACCCGGCGGCCCACAGAACACTGCCAGCGGTATTAGAAGCTGAGTTTCCACCATGGTTTCCACAGCAGTAGCACCATCATGAAAACCATGGCGGAAAGGCCATCGGTGACAGGGAATTTCTTCCCTGTCATCAGTATACGGCTCCACCCATCCTTCCTCATCCCACCCCACCTTCAGCCACAGCACCCCCCCACAGTCACAGCACCCCACTCCCCCATTTAGTCACAGCACCCGTTCTCCCTCCACATCCCCATCAGCCACATCGTTCCTCTCCCCCTCCCCGCATACATGCACACATTCACAACATCCATACACGAATTCATGCACTCATTCGCATCCATACACGCACTCACAACTCCGTCCATACATGCATTCATGCACGCATTCACAACAGCATCCATACCGGCACTCACAACTCCATCCATACACGCATTCATGCACGCATTCACAAGAACATCTATACACTGTGAGAAGGTAGCCTCTTTCTAGCCTTGTTATCCCCACTTTTGGCCTGTTTGTGAGTGTATGTCAGAGTGTTTGTCACTGTTTTCACTGTCTCACTGGGATCCTGATAGCCAGGCCTCAGTGCCCATAGTGAAAACACTATATTTTCAGTATGGTTGTTATGTGTCACTGGGATCCTGCTGGTCAGGACCCCAGTGCTCATAGGTTTGTGGCCTAAATGTATGTGTCACTGGGACCCTGTCACACAGGGCCCCTTTGCTCATAGGTGTGCATGTATATGTTCCCTGTGTGGTGCCTAACTGTCTCACTGAGGCTCTGCTAACCAGAACCTCAGTGGTTATGCTCTCTCATTACTTTCAAATTGTCACTAACAGGCTAGTGACCAATTTTACCAATTTACATTGGCTTACTGGAACACCCTTATAATTCCCTAGTATATGGTACTGAGGTACCCAGGGTATTGGGGTTCCAGGAGATCCCTATGGGCTGCAGCATTTCTTTTGCCACCCATAGGGAGCTCTGACAATTCTTACACAGGCCTGCCCCTGCAGCCTGAGTGAAATAACGTCCACGTTATTTCACAGCCATTTTACACTGCACTTAAGTAACTTATAAGTCACCTATATGTCTAACCTTTACCTGGTAAAGGTTAGGTGCAAAGTTACTTAGTGTGAGGGCACCCTGGCACTAGCCAAGGTGCCCCCACATTGTTCAGAGCCAATTCCCTGAACTTTGTGAGTGCGGGGACACCATTACACGCGTGCACTACATATAGGTCACTACCTATATGTAGCTTCACAATGGTAACTCCGAATATGGCCATGTAACATGTCTATGATCATGGAATTGCCCCCTCTATGCCATCCTGGCATAGTTGGCACAATCCCATGATCCCAGTGGTCTGTAGCACAGACCCTGGTACTGCCAAACTGCCCTTCCTGGGGTTTCACTGCAGCTGCTGCTGCTGCCAACCCCTCAGACAGGCATCTGCCCTCCTGGGGTCCAGCCAGGCCTGGCCCAGGATGGCAGAACAAAGAACTTCCTCTGAGAGAGGGTGTGACACCCTCTCCCTTTGGAAAATGGTGTGAAGGCAGGGGAGGAGTAGCCTCCCCCAGCCTCTGGAAATGCTTTCTTGGGCACAGATGTGCCCAATTCTGCATAAGCCAGTCTACACCGGTTCAGGGACCCCTTAGCCCCTGCTCTGGCGTGAAACTGGACAAAGGAAAGGGGAGTGACCACTCCCCTGACCTGCACCTCCCCTGGGAGGTGTCCAGAGCTCCTCCAGTGTGCTCCAGACCTCTGCCATCTTGGAAACAGAGGTGCTGCTGGCACACTGGACTGCTCTGAGTGGCCAGTGCCACCAGGTGACGTCAGAGACTCCTGCTGATAGGCTCCTTCAGGTGTTAGTAGCCTATCCTCTCTCCTAGGTAGCCAACCCCTCTTTTCTGGCTATTTAGGGTCTCTGTCTCTGGGGAAACTTCAGATAACGAATGCATGAGCTCAGCCGAGTTCCTCTGCATCTCTCTCTTCACCTTCTGATAAGGAAACGACCGCTGACCGCGCTGGAAGCCTAGTAGCAAAGACGACTACTGCAACTCTGTAACGCTGATCCTGCCGCCTTCTCGACTGTTTTCCTGCTTGTGCATGCTGTGGGGGTAGCCTGCCTCCTCTCTGCACCAGAAGCTCTGAAGAAATCTCCCGTGGGTCGACGGAATCTTCCCCCTGCAACCGCAGGCACCAAAAAGCTGCATTACCGGTCCCTTGGGTCTCCTCTCAGCACGACGAGCGAGGTCCCTCGAATCCAGCGACGCTGTCCAAGTGACCCCCACAGTCCAGTGACTCTTCAGCCCAAGTTTGGTGGAGGTAAGTCCTTGCCTCACCTCGCTGGGCTGCATTGCTGGGAACCGCGACTTTGCAGCTACTCCGGCCCCTGTGCACTTCCGGCGGAAATCCTTTGTGCACAGCCAAGCCTGGGTCCACGGCACTCTAACCTGCATTGCACGACTTTCTAAGTTGGTCTCCGGCGACGTGGGACTCCTTTGTGCAACTTCGGCGAGCACCGTTTCACGCATCCTCGTAGTGCCTGTTTCTGGCACTTCTCCGGGTGCTACCTGCTTCAGTGAGGGCTCTTTGTCTTGCTCGACGTCCCCTCTCTCTGCAGGTCCAATTTGCGACCTCCTGGTCCCTCCTGGGCCCCAGCAGCGTCCAAAAACGCCAAACGCACGATTTGCGTGTAGCAAGGCTTGTTGGCGTCCTTCCGGCGGGAAAACACTTCTGCACGACTCTCCAAGGCGAGAGGGATCCGTCCACCAAAGGGGAAGTCTCTAGCCCTTTTCGTTCCTGCAGAAACCTCAGCTTCTTCTGTCCAGTCGAAGCTTCTTTGCACCCGCAGCTGGCATTTCCTGGGCATCTGCCCATCTCCGACTTGCTTGTGACTTTTGGACTTGGTCCCCTTGTTCCACAGGTACCCTAGATTGGAAATCCACAGTTGTTGCATTGCTGGTTTGTGTCTTTCCTGCATTTTTCCTCTAACACGACTATTTTGTCCTTAGGGGAACTTTAGTGCACTTTGCACTCACTTTTCAGGGTCTTGGGGAGGGTTATTTTTCTAACTCTCACTATTTTCTAATAGTCCCAGCGACCCTCTACAAGGTCACATAGGTTTGGGGTCCATTCGTGGTTCGCATTCCACTTTTGGAGTATATGGTTTGTGTTGCCCCTATCCCTATGTTTCCCCATTGCATCCTATTGTAACTATACATTGTTTGCACTGTTTTCTAAGACTATACTGCATATTTTTGCTATTGTGTATATATATCTTGTGTATATTTCCTATCCTCTCACTGAGGGTACACTCTAAGATACTTTGGCATATTGTCATAAAAATAAAGTACCTTTATTTTTAGTATAACTGTGTATTGTGTTTTCTTATGATATTGTGCATATGACACTAAGTGGTACTGTAGTAGCTTCACACGTCTCCTAGTTCAGCCTGAGCTGCTCTGCTAAGCTACCATTATCTATCAGCCTAAGCTGCTAGACACCCTATACACTAATAAGGGATAACTGGGCCTGGTGCAAGGTGCAAGTACCCCTTGGTACTCACTACAAGCCAGTCCAGCCTCCTACATACACGCACTCACAACTCCATTTATACATGCACTCACAACTCCATCCATAGACGCATTCGTGCACAAATACTCACACCCATCGAAACAGGCATACACACTGACATGCAGACACACACTCATTTCAACATACAGACATGCATACAACCACACTCACACACATTCATGCAAACATGCAGACACAACACACTCATACACGCACACACAACACCTCTCACCCTCCCACCCCATCCCCTGTTGGACGATCACCTTACCTGGTCTGGGGAGAAGGGTGTCTGGCAGAAAACGGGACAGGGTGCTTCCACCGCTGGCAGCCCCCCTCCAGCAGGACACCACCAGGCCATACTATGGCCCATAATAGGTAGTGTCCTACTTACGGGCGGTGTAGGTGGTGGAACCGCCAAGACACATCTGTCTGCCAGCATGACTACTGCCGGATTTCCGCCCAAAGTGTGGCGGAGATCCGGAAGTACCTGTGATATGGCGGGTCTCCTGCCGCCCGTGGCTTTGGTGGTCTTCATGGAAGACAACCAAAGTCATGAGGACCTATGTCTTGGGATGGTGGGTACACAGTGTCCAGTCTCATGGACTATTCACCAGATTGCAACATGGAGAAGTAATAATCTTTAGAACAAGTACTTCTGCATTCATTTGAGTGGTAGCTTGACAAACTGTTTAGTACTAGATGAATCCTACTCTTTCTGTGCCTCTGTCCCGTGATCTGACAGCTTGTGCACTTCGAAGGAGGCTGGATGGAAGAAATAAACAGCAGAGGCACATTCCCAGAACATGCCCCCAGCATGGATTTAATTCACTTGCTCAGAGCGAGTTGTTTAACTGTAGGTCTCCGCACTCCATATTAGCATCTCTAAAGGCAACTGTGCCCCTGAGGCTGCACTGCGCGGGATCCCTCCTGCCTCCCAGCTGCAAAAAGCAGGACTTTTATAGTGGAGATGTGCGCACCCTGCCAGGCTGTTCCAGTTGTACTGGCATCGGTGAGCTGAACTAGATGAGTGTGGGCAATGGCATAAACCACAGAATACTGTAAGGTTGTTAACAGTACTTCTGGAATACATTATTTTCATGGGAACCTATAAAAAGTATTACACTGGGTACAGTCTGATTGCTATTACTGAAAATGTAATATCTGATAGCATGGTAAGCATTTACAGAATGGATTTTTTGCAAATTTTGCAGCAGTCGATTATACTCTGTACCGGCCATCCTATTGTTTGTGTAGCATATGTTCTACCTTGTGTAATTGCTCCTTTGTACCACTGGCTTACCTATATGTCACTATTCCCTAGTGCACCAACCAGAATTCAAATTAGCGACCCTCCTATGTGACAAAAAGACAACAGAAATGTTTATACATGGGTATGTATGTTGTTTCCAGTCAGATTAGTGTTGAATTGCCCCTGGTCTGACGTGGTACAAGATGGCGTGCATTGCTGGTGTTTCTGAAGAGGAGGGTGTAACTATGGATAGTGAAGTGTGGAGGGAGTCTTTGTGACCTTTCTAGCATAAGATTGCTGACTGGTCTTTAATGAGCTCTCCTGTTTGATTAATGGTGTGGAATGTGGAGAGTAAGCAGAGAAACACTAGTGAAAGAGAGGCTTCTCTGAGAGCTGGATTCTTTGATATCTTTCAGGTGACCTGTCCAGGAAGGCTGCAGAGATCCAGGCCCACAGGTCAGTGTCATCACTACCTGCTGTTAGGAGCAATCACCCTGCACACAGACCCTGTCTCCACTGCAGGGATAAGTGGACTATAAAAAGAAACCAGGCCAAACTGGTTTATAACCCCAGACAGTGAATTAGGAATCCCTGTCTGAAAATACCACAGAAAATTGGGTTCCAAACATATTGACTTTGTTCTGATTCAAGTTGCTTCACTGCCAGACAAGAAGAGCCGCTGTGTTCCAAGATTAGTACAGCTGACTGCCAGTTTTCGGGAGGAGAGGGCTCATTGCCTGGTTTCTGCAAGTCTTTAGGATGAAACTGTGTCTCTGCCACTGACCCTGCAAACTGCCTACCTCATGAGAGGGAATAGAGGAGAGCCTTGTCCGGCAGGAGTCTGCCTGCCCATTAAGGAGGACCAGCTGCAGAGCCCGTTGTGAGAAATGGCCCAGAAGGAACCGAGGAAATGTGGTAGAGTGAGAAGAAGACTTGTAAAGAGCCAGGGTACGAGTAGAGGTTGTTCTCGCTGTGCCCATCAGTGGTTCATTGCTGTGGTGCACGGGCCAAGCCAAAGCCGAGCCAAGGGTCCAGTTCAGCTATTAGAGCCCATGTACGAGCCGATGCCTGAAAATACTGGTTATGTACATCGCACAACAAACATGCAAACTATTTAAAAAGTCTCTTTAGTGAAATAAGAATGAAGACAGTAATCATGTAAACCCTGTACATGGCACAGATTGTTATACAGCAAAATTACAGTCTATTAAATTAAACATAATAGATGTTTACACAACTGATACTCTTAACTCACATATTCAAAAGTACTTTCATAGGCAATAAGGAAGAAAGAGGAGTTTTGGTAAAATGAAATATTTGCATAAGTTCACACAGTTTCAGCGGTAAAGCTGGGATTTATCCAAACATTCTGGTTTCACTTTGTACTGGTTTCACTTTTGTGAAATGTGTGGATTGTACATTTGCTGGCACTAATGTTATAGACAAATGGAGCTGAGCACTGGGCACGACAAACAGTTAAAATACAAAAGTGAAACAGATTAAGTGAAAGGAAACTGAGCCCTGAAGAAGCCTTGAGTAACTTGCATTAAATAAACCTTTACTGTGGGGCTGTGACCCTGGGGCCAGAGGGGGGACAGATGCCATATTTTATAAGGAGTGAATGTGATGTGAAAGTAAGGGGGTGTCTATCCGTGCTCCCCTTTTTAAGTTTAGACTTTGTTTTACTTAGTTGAATTTTTTTTGCCAGTTTTCTATAGCGCCAGCTCACACCGAAGCGCTTTACACGAGCACCAGTTTGGTTCCACAAGGTCAGGTTCATCTCACAGGCCCAGGGATCTGACGCGCTCCCTAAATGTGCAACCACAGCTGCTCCAGTGAAACTCGACCCCCCCCCTTCACTTACCCCTGGGGGGGGGTGAGGGGGGGGTCGGCGCTCCCCACAGAGCCGGAGCCCCCGGGGCAATAGCTCTTCGGCCGCTGATACTGAAACCAGCGGAGCTGACCTCCACGAACTCCGGGGGGGCTCTTCACTGGGCCCCGGGGCTGACCGGTGGATACAGCGGGGGAAGACCAAGGGGGAGACGGGAGACCGCGAGACCCTCTCCCTGGTAAGACCGGTGGGGCCTGTGCTGCTCTAGCGGCTACTGCGCATGTGCGGGAGAGAAGCGTAGTGTCTCACTGCGCATGAGTGCTGCTGTGCAAGCCCGGGAGAGAGGTGTCTTGTCTTAGTCCGTATGTCAAGAAGTGTAATGTCCTGACCACGCATGTTCACCAGATAAGCGTCTTCTCTTTACTGCGCATGCCCGAGAGATAAGTGTACTCGCTGCTAAGATCCTGCGTGCCAGGGACTAATCAACATGGTAAGGTAACTCTGGGGGTTAACGCGCTCTCTGCAGAGAGATATCAGTGTTTTCTCTAGTCCCAGTTTTGAATGAAGTAGTATAGAGGGTTAAAAGTCTCCTACAGAGCACATTATGTAACAAGAGATAACAGGTTGGTATTTCCTGTGAATGGGGGAGGGGGTCACTGCGTTTAACACTGAGATCCTTCTGTTACTTGCAGTTCATAGATTGTAAGTCACTGTACACCCTGTACAATGATTTACACTCATGATTTACTGTCATTCCATAACGTGTACGTGTGATGCAAAGCGCTCTTACACCTTCCATTGGGATGAGAAGCGCTATTGAAGTAATAAAACAAATAGTGTTTTTAAATCTTTATTTGTGTAAATACTGCGACGATCAACACATCTGAAGTTCTTGCGGTGCTGTACGTGTTCTACATACAGGGGCTGAACAAAGCCAAAAACATCCCTCTCAAGTATCTGTGAGGAGACAAACTGGGCGCCATTGCTTTTAGGGGAGAGGGTCACAATACCTCCCAGCCAGGATACTTCAAACAAGCAGTGGCACAGCCAGTAGGTCTTGCCTATACAAGAGCTATTGGTTTTTGGCAGTGTGTTTTTGCCCTGTTGTACATCAGTGTGGCTTCTGTTCAACATGACTAAAAGTTAGTGGCATGGAGTGTTGTGGAGTGGTGAAGTGAAGTGTTATAGAGTGGAGTAGGAAGGAGTACACTGTTGTGGAGTTGAGGGGAGGGCAGTAGAGTTCAGCGGTTCAGTGGCAGAGAGTGTCATGGAGTGGCGTGGGGTGGAATAGGGTGGAATGGCTTCGAGTGGATTGAGGTAGTGGGCTGAATTGAAGTAGAGTGGGTTGGATAGGAGTAGAGTGGTGGTGGATTGACTGGAGTGAGATGGATTGGAATGGGGTGAGGTGGAATGAAGTAAAGGGATAAGACTGGACGAGGTGGGTGGATTGGACTGAAGTGACAGGACTAGGTTGGGGTGGATTGGGGTAATTTTGAGTGGGGTGAATTGGAGTGGGTGGATTACACTAGAGTGGGGTGAGTTTGAGTAGACTGGGGTGGATTGGAATGTAGTGGATGGATTGGAGTGGGGTGGATTGGATTGGGTTGGGGTGAGGTGGATTGGATTGAGGTGATTTTGAGTGGGGTGAATTGGAGTGGGTGGATTACAGTGGAGTTGGGTGAGTCGGAGTATTATGGGATGGATTGGGGTGGGGTGGATTGGATGGATGGGAGTGCATACTACCACGAGCAATGAGTACATGACGCCATCGTTCCGTGTTGTTGGGCCGGGCAACATGAGCAGCGCTTGCACTGTACTTACCACACATTACTGCCCCCGATGCAACACTGCATGGGGTTAGGAGCGGCATCGTGTTGGCAACATAAACACAACATATATCTTGTGATGCCTGTTAGACAGTACAAAGGAGGAAGATGCCAGGCACGTACTGCCTGCAGTTAGTGATAGGCTCTGGCTCACAGAAGGTCAGCCTTAGAGTAAAGTCGCCACTCAGGCTTGGATTGGGATGGAAGGCAGTGGGGCACTGGGTGATGAGCCGGTGCCTCAGGGTCACCTGTGGACCGGTTTTCCCTGTCAGACCATTGTAATATGGCACCAGCATCATGGACACTTCCCTGCCATGCTGTCAAACTAAGGCTGATGTCCAGGTGTTGCTCTGGCCCTTAGGCAGGGCCACTGGAATAATGCGGCAAGGGAGGGCCAAATTATGCAGGGGGGTTGAGTAAATTATGCACCAAAAAAAGCAAATTATGCAGCATAATGTAGCATCTTTTGCATAGTATTACTTCTTTGTTTTGTCATTTTCAAACTTGTTAACATTGTTTTGGCATTGTTGCCTCTCATATGTACCAGTATAACTCTCAAATATAGCAATATCATAACAATAATGTAATTGCAAATAGCCTTCCACTTTTAAAATACCGGAACGGCAAACACGTGCGATCGGCGTTTGAGCGTACTCGCATATAAAATAGAATATAATCAATCGGAAGTCCTGACGAAGTCCTGGGGGTACTCCCTGGATGAAACACGTGTTGACAAAGGGACTAAAGACAAGACAAAGACAAAGAGACTAAAGACAAGACAAAGAGATTAAAAGACCAAGGGAGAAAAGAGGAAGCTGTTGGATGGAACTGGCAATTTTGAAACAATTCACACAAGGATATAAATTGGCAACATTGGAACCAAACCAAATAAAGATTTAATATTTGGATTGATGGACTTTGAGACTGTTGATAAGACAACAAGGGAATTATACATTTGTTATGGACTTCGGGAAACTTAGATAATAGGATATCATCTGATGGATATTTAATTTGTTTAATTTGATTTATTTAACTTGTGCATATAATACAATCTGTTTACTGCTTTGAAACTAGATTTCTTCTTATTTTATTGTCACGTGTGCAACTGAATTTATTCTCATGTTTGACAATAGGTAATTGTCGTTTAGGTTTTTTTTTTGAGGGTGAGACCCTAGTCAGCTGCACCGTGAGATACAGTGGGATTTTGAGTATAGCAATAGAGTAGGGAGCGCTCATTACTCATCATTCACCCTCCTATTTTTTGTACCTTCCACTGAGTGGCAATGCATGCGCTGCATTTTTAGTTACATTTGAACGGTTTGAGCTGGAAACAATTTTTTTTGTTAAAATCTGCCGAAAATGTAGCAGATGATGGATTATGTGGCAAATTCGTCAAATCTGAAATTATGCGAAAATCCCTGCACCCGCACTATTGCATAATTTCAGTGGCCCTGCCCTTAGGGTATTCTCACCTCGGCCCCCTGCCCATTGAAGCTTGGCTCAGAAGCAGTGTCATCCTCCGCTGGGCTATTACTTTCAGGCCATGGTGGGTGTTGGGAGGGTGGATGTTTGCAGGGTCCTTGCTGGGGGTCCATTCTCACCTAAGCCCACAGAGCTTCAGCAGGTTTGTGCCTTTCTTGAGCCCTCCGCCGGCTGAGGCCTGGCAGCTGAGGGCTCAGGAACAGATCCTTGGGCACCTGATGGTGCGTCTGGTGTTCAGAGGTAGCCATTTGGATATCTTGCGGAGTATGAGAAGAATGTGGAAGCAGGAGGAGCTGACTGCATTGGTCTGCGCTGTCATGTTGAGCTTCTCATCCAGAATGAGTCCTAGGTTTCTGGCATGGTCAGTCAGAGTGGGAGTTGGTCCAAGCTCTGAACACCACCTGGAGTCACATGGATAGTTCTTGTTTCCAAAGATAAGCACTTCTGTTTTGTTGGAGTTCAGGTTCAGGCAGTTAGATCTCATCCAGTCTGCTACGTTGATCACGCAGTTGGAGAAGTTGGTTCTGGCGATAGTGGACTTGTCTGTCAGAGAGAGGATAAGTTGTGTGTCATTGGTGTAGGGTGATGGTGATGCCTTTGTATCTGATGATGTTGGTGACGGGTTCATGTAGATGTTGAACAAAGTTGGGCTGAGTGAAGAACCTCGTGGGACTGTGCAGATCAGCTCCTTGGATTCCAGTGTATACGGTGGTAGTCTGAATTGTTGTGTTCCTTCTGCGATAAAGGATCCGATCCAGTTGAGGGACAGTCCTTGGAAGCCTGTCTTGTGGTGTCGTCTGACACTGGTGTAGTTGGAGACTGTATCGAAGACTGCCGAGAGGTCGGGTAGGATGAGGGCTGTGGCTTCTCCCTGGTCCAGTATAGCACAGATGTTGTTTATTGCCACAATGAGTGGCGTTGCCTCAAAATCCTGATTGGGTGTGGTCCAGTAGGTTGTTGCGTTTGAGGTGGCTGGTGACACTTTGCTTGGGTAAGGAAGCAGAGAGATGGGACGAAAGCTGTTCAGCCTACTGAGTTCAGGCTATCTATATATATATATATATATATATATTTTTTTTTTTTTATGAGAGCATTGACTGTTGCATGTTTCCAGACTTTTGGGAATGTGTCAGATTTGATGGGGGTCTTGATGATGTGAGTGAGGGCTCTGCTGATTGGTGATCCCCCCATGTTGTAGATGTGGTGGGGACATGGGTCTGTAGGTTCCACGGAGTGTGCTGTGTTCATGATTGCTGCAGTGCCTTCTTCGGTTACAGTTTGTCATTCAGTCAGGTGTTCATATCGGATTGTGGTGGTCAGGTGTGTGATCAGATATTTGGGGGCTGATTATTGTCGAAGTTGCTGTAGAACTTTTCTGTTTTGCTGTGGAAGAAGTTTCATAACTTGTCACAGAGCTCCTGTGAATGAGTGATGGTGTTGGCTGTGGCCTCTGAGGTGGTGAACTCTTTGACAGTTGTAAAAATCTCCTTGCAGCTCTTGGTGCTCGCCTCTAATAGTTTGGTTAGTACCCTTCATTTGGCGATTCCTAGAAGTTGGTGTTAGTGTCTTTGTGAAGCCTTGTAAGTGGTTCTGGCGTTGGCATCATGGTTGGATCTCTATTTTCTTTATAGCTACTTGCAGTAGCTTTTAGATTCTCTGAGGTCCTCTGTATACCACCTGGCTTGTTTGTTGGTTCTTCTTTATTTGATGCTTTTGATGGGCACAAGAAAGTCTGCATAGTTAATGATCCATTTGTTAAAGTAGGAGATGTTCTTGTCGAGGTTGTTGGTGGTGTTAGTTTGGTCCGTTTTGAAGGTGTTAGCACAGTCTGCCACTGTTACTTTGTTGCAGGTCCGACTGGGTAGGTTGATACTTGTGGGTGCTTTACTTTGCGCTGCGGTAATTTACAAGTTTATGATGGAGTGGGCATTCCATGTCAGCAGTGAGTTGGAGTTTTAGGTGATCCTGCCACTGGTGGTGAAGATTGGATCCAGGTGATGTCCTGCAGTGTGGGTAGGATTATGATACCCGAGTCTCTCCACGCAACACAAAGCTATCCCATGACACCAGCCTCAACACTCTTTCACTCACCAAGCATGCTACAGAAATCTGGAACCTACTGCATGAATATTCACTGGACATTCTGTTTTTCAAGGAAACTTGACTGAACCTTTGCAACAGACACTGCCACAGCAAATGCAAACAACTACAAGATTGTTAGGCAGGATCTCCAGAACAAGCCCAGAGGCAGATTGGCTATCCTACTCAAGGACACAATCATCTGCTTCACCACCAGGGACTCCACCGCCAGCTACATGGCACTCACTTTCAAGCTCCACACCGCAGCCTATGAGGAATCCAAACCCTGAAGACCTCTGTGGCCCTGCTCCAACTACACTTCACACACTTCAATACACCCCGCATCATCGATGACAGCACCTTCATCCTCCTAGGTGATCTGAACTTTTACCTAGAACGCTATGCTGACCCACACTGCATGGCTCTCCCAGAAACCCTCAGAAACCCAGGGCTCACTCAGCATATTACCAGACTGACCTATGTTGCTGGTCATCTCTTGTCCCAGTTTATACCTCCCTCCATAACATCACAGTCAATAAGACAGTACTATTGACCTGGACAGACCATTAGCTTATCAGCTTCAGCATTCATGTCCCACATCTCGCATCATCGGAACTGCCCACCGGAGTTGGAACAAAATCACAGAAACCGACTGGACCACTGTACTCAGCACGCCCCAACTTGACCACGCCACCAGCCTGCCTACGGCCATCAGAAAGTTCAACAAATGGTCAACTTCGTGGGCCAACGTTCTGGCCCTCTTAAACGGAAAAGCACCTTTCCAAGACCCCCAACCTAACGCAAGCCGGTACACAGAAGATCTTAGGCTGACAAGAGACACTGCAAGCAACTGGACCATAGGTGGAGATTCACCCAAGAGACCACAGACAAAGACACTAGTTGATCCCAATAGTCAAAAGTACAACTATCACAGACCATATCAATGCCTGCAGGGAGATTTTTACCACGGTCAAGGAGTTTACACCCCTGCCAGCTGCCTCCCACTGTAATCCGCTCACTAGACCTCTGTGACAAACTCTCCGAATTCTTCCGCAACAACATTGCCTTCATCCATGGAAACCTTGGCAACAACCAGACCCCATCACCCAGGCCACTCAACTCCTCACTGAGGAGCAAACCTTGACCTCCTGGAGCACCATCACCCGGACTCAACAAATGCTACCTTCAAGACAGTCCACTCGGGCTCCCCCTGACTCCTACCTAGAGACCACACTTTCACCAAATGACTCCCTCCAAAAAGTGAAGCTTTAACTATCAACCTCAACGGCTCCACCGACTCAGCTGATATCCTGGACCCTTGGAAACCATCACTCTCCTGCTCAAGCAGCCATCCACAGACCCAGCCACACTGTCCAACTAACTACAGGCCCATCTCCATTCTACCAGACTTGGCCAAAGTCTCAGAGAAGCTTATCAACCTATTCCTCAACGACCACTTCAACAACCATCAACACTTTGACATCACTCAATCTAGTTTTAGGCCCAGCCACAGCATGGAAGCGTCATTCATGGGTGCCACTGATGACATCTGCATGACCCCACACATAGGAGAGTCTGCATCCCTCATCCTCCTGAATCTCTCAGAAGCTCTTAGCATCATCTCACACCCTTGCCTCATCAGGCACCTGCATAACATCAGCATCCAAGGACCCCCCCCCCTCCGCTGGATCTGCTCCTTCTTACCTGAGAAAACACAAGCTGTCAGCCTGGCACTGTATTCCTCAGTAGCCTGTAAAGTAATTTGTGGAGTAGCGCAAGGCTAATCCCTGAGCCCCGCGCTTTTCAACGCATACATTATCCCGCTGGAAAACGTCACCCGAGAACACAACATCAACATCCTCTCCTACGCTGATGACTTGCAACTGGTAATTTCCCTCTCAGACAGGTCCCCCCAACACAAGAAGCAAGATCACCACCTGTATGACGAATGGATGAAGTCTAACTATCTGAAGCTCACCACCAGCAGTTCAGACATAGTAGTCTTCGGCTGCAGCACCTTACCTGGAAATTCTAACTTGTGGCTGCCGAACTAGAGCCTACATCCTCACTCAGCAGCTATGCCAGGAACCTTTGGATCATCAAAGACAACAAACTGGATATAAAGAGGCAAGTCAAGGACGTCACAGCATCGTGCTACTGCACCTTGAAAATGGTAATGAAGATCTACAAGTGGCTCCCCAACCATACCATGAAGACCGTCACCCATGCTCTCATCACCAGCAAACTGCACTGTGAAACACCCTCACTGCCGGAATCTTCAAACAATGAACTAGAAGGTTTTAATCCATCCAGAACTCAGCAGCAAGACTGATAATCAAACTCCCCCACACACACACACACACACACTACACCTCAGGGAGGTCCATTGGCCTCCTATACACATATGCCCTCACTTCAGACTCCTTAGACATACATTCAAGGCACTACACAACCTTATTCCTGCTTACCTAAACAATAGCATCACCTTCGGCCAACCACACAGATATCTCTGCTGTGTCTGACTGCTACTCACACACATCCCACGCATACACAGAAGCAAAGCCAAAGGCCGAGCGTTCTCACATATTTGCTACTAAAGCCCGGAATGACTTAGCTCCTCACATCTGAGCCTCATTCTCACGTCTTGAGTTACGTAATAGGCTGAAGGCTTGTCTCTTGAAGTAAACCCTTCTAAAGACAGATTTCGCTCCAGCAGGAGCATAGTGCTAGGACACCCTCACAATTGATAGCACGATCACAAATGCTTGTAACATAACCTGATCAGGCTCATCCTGATGGAATTACATTGGCTCCACTTGCCGGGCCACAACATCTTCAAACCAGATGCATCATTTACAAAGCCATCATGAATAACACCTCTGCTTATTTTGCAGACAAGCTCACCATCACTGTTGTTTTCTCAGCACACCCACAGCCTGTACATCATCAGACTGGAGACTAAGAAGTGTAAAAAAGCAAAACCAAGGAAGCAGGCCTTTGCCATCTCTACACCAAGGATGTTGAACAACATTCATGTATCCATCAGGACCGGCCAAAGGCTGCTCCAATTTAGGAAAAGTTGAAGACAAAGCTTTTTAAAGAACACTACATCACAGTATAGTAACAAGCCACAACCCAGCTACAGCTCTTATCACTTGTTGATCTTAAGCCTGTCTTGACCCCCTTTCAACAAACAGCTGACCACCTTCCTGGAAGACAACAACCTGCTCGACCCTTCACAAACCGGATTCCGAACCAACCACAGCACGGAAACCGCCCTCATCTCAGTCACAGACGACATCAGAACCCTGATGGACAACGGTGAAACAGTCGCCCTCATTCTCCTCGACCTCTCGGCTGCCTTTGACACCGTCTGTCACCGCACCCTAATCACCCGCCTACGCTCCACCGGGATCCAAGGCCAGGCCCTGGACTGGATCGCCTCCTTCCTCGCTAACCGCTCCCAAAGAGTTTACCTCCCTCCGTTTCGCTCAGAACCCACCAAGATCATCTGCGGCGTACCTCAAGGCTCATCGCTCAGCCCGACACTCTTCAATGTCTACATGAGCCCCCTCGCCGACATCGTACGCAAGCACGACATCATCATCACCTCCTACGCCGACGACACCCAACTTGTACTCTCCCTCACCAAGGACCCCGCCAGCGCCAAGACCAACCTACAAGAGGGTATGAAGGACGTCGCAGATTGGATGAGGCTCAGCCGCCTAAAGCTGAACTCTGAAAAAACGGAAGTCCTCATCCTCGGCAACACCCCGTCCGCCTGGGACGACTCCTGGTGGCCCACGGCCCTCGGCACCGCACCGACCCCCGCAGACCACGCCCGCAACCTCGGCTTCATCTTGGACCCTCTTCTCACCATGACCAAGCAAGTCAACGCCGTGTCCTCCGCCTGCTTCCTCACTCTCCGCATGCTCCGCAAGATCTTCCGCTGGATCCCCGCCGACACCAGAAAAACCGTGACCCACGCCCTTGTCACGAGTCGCCTGGACTACGGCAACACCCTCTACGCCGGGACCACCGCCAAACTCCAAAACCGCCTGCAACGCATCCAAAACGCCTCGGCCCGCCTCATCCTCGACGTACCCCGCAACAGCCACATCTCCGCACACCTGAGACACCTGCATTGGCTCCCAGTCAGCAAAAGGATCACCTTCCGTCTTCTCACCCACGCACACAAAGCCCTCCACAACAAGGGACCGGAATACCTCAACAGACGCCTCAGCTTCTACGTCCCCACCCGCCCCCTCCGCTCCGCTGGCCTCGCACTTGCTGCCGTCCCTCGCACCCGCCGCTCCACGGCGGGTGGGAGATCTTTCTCCTTCCTGGCGGCCAAGACCTGGAACTCCCTCCCCACCAGCCTCAGGACCACCCAGGACCACTCCGCTTTCCGGAGACTCCTAAAGACTTGGCTGTTCGAGCAGCGATAACCCCCCCTTTCCCCCCTAGCGCCTTGAGACCCGCACGGGTGAGTAGCGCGCTTTATAAATGTTAATGATTTGATTTGATTTGATTTGACATAGTACAGCCCTCCGCTGCCTTTTGGTCCTATACAAATATCATGTACATACAAACTTACGCACAGACGTGCATACAATAATATACCCACATAAATAGCAGGCCATTTTCTTTATTCTTTTCCTACAAATTTCATCTGCACACTTCAAACTTTATCACCTCCTGTATTTACTGCATGGAATAAACACCTCATTGTTTATAGTTACAATCCCTGTGCAAATCAGTGCTTGTGAGTGGACTGTCCTATAGCGACCCACTTTTAATCAGGCCCTGATTCTTAAAATGTATTATTTAATCTATTTCTCTGTATTTAAAGTGGTCTTCAGCCCCTCCCCGTCAGTTTACTCATTACGTTTTTTACTTTAAGAAACTGACCTAAGTGTCTCAATCATTAAACGAGAAGAGGAAAGAATGTGGTGGGAAGTTAACATTAAGTTCAATGTATTTAAGATGAATGCAGGGTCACAGTTTTCTAGATTTCACTGAGTGTTGCAGACAATAGAAAAACTTAAAAGTTTTTGTTCCAGACACAGGTTCCCTTCCTGGATGCTTCTGGCTGTTTCTCAGATGAGGAGTGGAATCTTTTACAAGAATGGCAGAAGGAGCTTTGTGGGAACCTTATGAAAGAAATTCACCGAGCGCTGATCTCGCTGGGTAAAGTTGCACTATTGACCATTACCAAGAAACGTTGTTGTTTTCCGGATACTGAATGTGTGCATTATTGCAGAATTGTGGGAGCAAATTTTCTTTTGATGTTCTATCTTTGTTCTATCTCTTTCATTCTTCCAGGAGTAATGATCTGGGTATGTTGAGATGGAGTGGGTACTCCAGAAAAATAGACAGCCATGGTTAAGATGGATGCTTAAAGATTGTAAGTGGTAAAATGGGAAAAGTGGCCACTGGACAGGGACAGGTGTAAATTAGGGCATACTTACGACACAAAGGCTGTGCACGGTGGGTGGTGGTGGTGGGGGGTGTTGGCTGCCCAGAAAGAGGGGGGTGCAGAACCCTGCAGCTAACCACATGCTGCGAACAGCCAAAGTGCGGTCGGGCATTAGTCGCTCGCGGAGAGCTGGGCGCAGGACCTTCCTGTCTAGCATTAAACTAATAATATTAGCCAATGAGATGTAGTTTGTATGGTATTTGGCCCCGAGTACGTTACTCATCCGCGATTCCCTACTCCAATAAGTCTGCTTTCCAGGCCTTTCCTTCGGGGCCGTAGACGCCACCCATTGTATTGCAATCCACCTCCTCGCCAACATCATATTGAGCGTCACCCTTCAGCTCTTCATTTAAGAAGCATTTCCTTCTTGTCATCACGCTAAAGAGGAACATTTTGATAGAGAAGGAAGCTTGCATCTGCTGCAAACTACAGGGCTGGCGGGGTATTTCTTAGTCAATTTGTTTGGCCTCATCTAGGTTCTGTGTAAATAGTGAAACCATGCTTGCTTGAATTTTGCCATGGGGAATACTTGACTTTTTCACATGCCCTCATTCATTTTGACACAGTCAATTCATCTAAACAGTCAGCACTTCATCGGTGCTTAGCCTGGTCTGTCGTGCCACCTTTATCTGTCACTAAGGCCACATGTAAATGTGTTATTCAGCCCTGCCAAGTACCAGGCATCAAGGATTAAACTAATGCATTGTAGTGCTGGTGTCCGCATGACTCTGCCAGTCCCAGTATCTCTTGTACGATTCTGTGTTCCTATTCTTTATCTGGGGACAACATCCAAATCCTTGGGGATAATTTGCCAACACTGCCCACCCTAAACAAGTTAAAAAGTCCAATTCCAATTCAAAGTATCAATCCATTTTAAATCTTCTCTTTATTCTTCTTTTTCTTTTTGAAATAGACACATATTTATAGCAGAAACAACCAACGCATTTCATCCATACAACAAGACTTCTTCAGGGCTGTAATACAATGGATATAGATCTCTTACATTACAAACATAAGTATATGTACAACAACTTAAAGATATATACATACACACAATTGAAACTCCATATAAATAATTTACACAATGCCTATTAAGGGTACAAAAAGACAAGGGAAGCAAAAAAAGACAGACATGACTGCAAACATGAAAATAAATACAAACAACATGAATAACACTTCTAAATATATATATATATATATATATATACATGAGGAGTGCTCTTTTGATGGCGAGTCGTTCTACACATGCCTCCCCCAAGATCAGACTCTTGCTACTGTACAGTTCCTGATTCAGGCTACTGCCCATTACTTTCTTACACCTGTTTCTTTCACCAGGAAATGTGCCCATCTGGCCACGAAAGAAAACTATTTCTGTTTTGAAGACCGCTTGTATTTACAAACTTCTGGGACCTCCATGTGCAGCACCTTCACCCCCAGTCTGGCAAATGTATACACGCATGCTTTCGAGACATGTTCTCTCTCCTAGCAATCCATACCGATCCAACATCAAGGTTTGGAAGCGGTTCGTAGAAGATATTTTTGTTAATTGGCGTGGAAATGAAACATCCACCACATTCAGAATAATTTCCTGAGATTCGCATACGAGTATAGCAAAGAGAAGCTCCCCTTCCTTGACCTCTTGATCCATTCCTCAGCAGGCCTTTTTGAAATCTACCTGTATAAGAAACCCAAGGCACAGAACACCTTACTTTCGTACCACAGCTTTCACCCCAAGTCCCTGATGGCCAATCTCCCATTTGGCCAGTTCCTGAGCCTCCTACTCAATTGTTCTCAAGTTTATAAATTCAAAGAACACTACAAAACTCTGCCCTAAACTCTGTCCATCCATTTCTTAGACAGACAGTATCTTGCTCCACTAATACAAGCAGCAACCAAGAGAGCCAGGAATAATAACCAGAAAACATTCTGGCCCTAACTATGACAATGGCAATATAAGCCGCCTACCGCTGCTGCGACAGCTGGCAAAAGACCGTCGCCGCAGCTCCCATCCCTCTGCCAAATTATGACCACAGACAGATTTCCGCCAAAAGAAGGGCAGATATCCAGCTGTGGCCATACTGGCGGATGGTGGTGACACATGATACGGCCTGGCGGTGTTCTGCTGGCTGGCGTTGCTGGCGGTAGCAGCGCCCCGTCCCGTTCCCTGCCAGAAGACCCCCTGGATGCTGGTAAGTTGGGCTTCTGACAGGGGAGAGGGATGGGGCTGTTGTGTGTGTGTGTGTGGGGGGGTTGTGTGCATGAATGTGTGAGTGCGTGTGTGAATGCGACTGTGTGTAGTGTTGTGTGTGTGGGTGTAAGCATTGTGAGAATGCCTGGGCAAATGGAAATGTGAATACGTGTCTGCGTGTCAGTGTGAATGCGTGTAACAATTTGTGAGAGAATGATAGATGCATGCATGAATGAATGCATGAATGCCAGTGTGAGTGAGTGTGTAGTGCATGTCTGCGAGTGTGCGTGAAGAGGGGGTGGGGGATCAGAAGGGTGGGGAGTGTGGATGGAGGGGGGCATCTGAGGTGGGTGAGCCTCCTACCAGTGACAGGGAAGGAATTCCCTGTCACTGGTAGGGCCTACCACCATTTCGGTAAGCAGGCTCATAATGCCTCCAGCCAGTGGTACAATAGCGGGCACCGGACTGGAGATTGTTATCTCTGGCCCGGCGGCTGCTACCGCCATGGCGGTAGAAATGGTAAATTGGCCGGTTGGCTGCAGCCAACCTGCCAATGTCATAATGTGAAGGTATGTACCGCCAGCCTGTTGGCAGTACTACCGCCACATTATCCCATACCGCCGGGGTCATAATGACCCCCTCTGTCTCTCATGAAGCACAAGCGTCTCTCTCACTCTGTCTCTCCTGAGGAGAAGTCCATCTCTCACATTATGTTTTGTGAGGGGAGTGAGGACTTCTGTCACATTGTAAGGGTGTGCACATCTGTCACTTTGTCTTGGAATTTTTGGACTGTGCCTGACGTGCTGTGCTCAGTGTCCGCTCTACCCATAAACGTGTGTTGATAAACATGTGTTGTGTAAGACAAACATCAGATTCTGCTCAATATTGTATATTGCCCCTTGTAGCATTATTAATTTGTTATTTCTTTCTTGAATAGGCCCTCTGATTGCTAGCACTGTCTTTTCATTGAGAACTAAAGGAACGCAACTGCTCCATCCTCTGGACAACAATGAGTCTGAGAGAAGAGACTGTGTCACATGTTCCCCAAGTAAGCAAGGGGTGCTTTAGCCTTGATGTGAGATTGACAGCTTCATGCATATGGGACACGTGTGCTCACTAGATAAGGCACTGCTTCCCAATCACAGCAGTGACCACACACTCATGGAGGTACACACAAGGTGTATGTCCTCACTACTGTAGACAAGGCACTGCTTACTGATTACAGAAGTGACCACACACGGGGGGACATACAAAGTGTATGTCCTCACTAGGCAAGGCACTGCTTCCCAATCACAGCAGTGACCACACACTCATGGAGGCACACACAAAGTGTATGTCCTCACTAGGCAAGGCACTGCTTATTGACTGCAGCATTGAACACACACTCATGGAGGCACACACAAGGTGTATGTCCTCACAGAGGCACACAAAAGGCATGTCTTCTTCATCGGAAACCAGTGCAGCAGTGCAGTCTTACGCAGTGAAACCACTCACAAATGCACACTTAGGGCACAGCTGCTTACCTGCTCCATATAAGGTACCACTTGGAATAGAGCAGTGAGTATGTACTCACACGGGCACGCAGGAAATGTGTGTTAATTCATAGTAGATAAGGCACTGGTCACAGACTACGGTAGTCAGCGCGTACGCACAGGGCACATTATTAACCCACAGCGGATAAGGCACTGTTACAGATATGCAGTACAATTAAGCATACTCTCACGTACGCACACATGGGACATGTGCTTATGGCACATGTGTCCTCCCAAGCGGATGAGACACCACATCCACATATGGGTTTAATACGCACTCACAAAGGTACACACACAGGACAGTGTTGAATTGCACGAAATAAGGTACTCATTACAGGTTGTAACAAGGAGCCTACACTCACAAATGGCATACACTAGACATGTGTGCTGATCCCCAAGAAATAAGGCATAGCTTACAGATTGGCATTGAGCGAACCTGAGTTTCCACTCACTGGCATAGTGGGAAACGGGCTACAGCACCCTCTCACTGTTCACTGTCTGCAAAGCGATGGTGCTGGCCAGGGGGCCCTGCACTGCCCATGCCAAGTGCTCTGGCGGATTAGGACCGCCACCACTTCCTGGTTGCTGGGATCTCCAATCCTGGCGGAGCTGGTGGTTCCCAGGGGGTCCGACAGCCATCCGCGAGTTTTGCTGTCTAGTGACTGCCAGACTCGTAATGACCCCCATATGGTAATGGCCTCAACGAAGAACTAACATAGTCTCCAGAAAACTGAAATCATGTTACATTTATACACTAGGTGACTCAAGCACCAGACATTGTGAGTTATTGATCTTAAAAAGAGAAGAAAATGTCCAACTGAATAGCCCCCAGGAAACAGACGAAAGAAAAGATTGTCTTAGCAGAGGTAAGAATATTGGAAATATTAAAATACTTCCGCCTTTCTGAATCCTTGTCTTGGGAAATTACCCACAGTAGCCCTCTACAATTTCTAGAGCAAGACTGCACAAATAATGTGGAATAGTGTGCATCACCAGGAGTGTTATATATACTGCCACAAACCTCTGACTCTCAGGAAGACTGTGTCATATTCACCTGTGCAGAAAGTGATGTGCCTCTGCAGGGATCTGGATTGTTAGACTGTCAGGCCTTCAGTCTTGATATAAGCTATGGCTGATCTCAAGCACTGTTAAAACAATCTTGTGCCATAAAAAAAAGGTTTCTGTGAGGACTTCTATGCTTACTTTTTGTAGTTTGAGACAAGCAATTGCATTCCTCAAACAAAAGTGCATTTGGCATATGTAGTGTTGCACCAAAACATTAAGTTAGTATATAAGTCCAAATTTATATCAAATGTAGTTAGCAGAAAACAATTTAACAACTAAAATGTCAGAAGTAAAGCAGGTGTACAGATCAGCTAATATTAAAAAATATACTATGTATGTTGTTTTGTATGAAATCTTAGTAGGTGTAACTTTAAACGTATCAGTCAGCTTTGATTTTCAAAACTGCCTCTAGGAGGCATGAAGTTGAACCAAAGTAATGCCCCCCCCAGATATGTGTTAAGAGAGGATATCCCACAGAATAGGTGTGAAGAGAGGATACCCCCACAGAATAGGTTTTAAGAGAGGATACCCCACAGCACAGGTGTAAAGAGAGGATACCCGACAGAATGAGTGTTAAGAGAGGTTACCCCACAGAATGGGTGTTAAGAGAGGATACCCCACAGAATGGGTGTTAAGAGAGCATAGCCCCACAGAATGGGTGTTAAGAGAGGATACCCCACAGAATGGGTGTTAAGAGAGGATACGCCACAGAATAGGTGTTAAGAGATAATACCCCACAGAATAGGTGTTAAGAGAGGATACCCCACAGATTGGGTGTTAAGAGAGGATACCCCACAGAATAGGTGTTATGAGAGGGTACCCCACAGAATAGTTAAGAGAGGATAGCCCTACAGAACAGGTGTTAAGAGAGGATACCCCACAGAATAGGTGTTAAGAGATAATACCCCACAGAATAGGTGTTAAGAGAGGATACCCCACAGAATAGGTGTTAAGAGGTGATACTCCACAGAATGTGTGTTAAGAGAGGATACCCCACAGAATGGGTGTTAAGAGAGGATACCCCACAGAACAGGCGTTAAGAGAGGATAACCCAACAGAATGAGTGTTAAGAGAGGATACTCCACAGAATAGGTGTTAAGAGAGGATACCCCACAGAATGGGTGTTGAGAGAGGATACCCCACAGAATAGGTGTTAAGAGAGGATACACCACAGAATAGGTGTTAAGAGAGGATACCCCACAGCACAGGTGTAAAGTGAGGATAACCCCACAGAACAGGTGTTAAGAGAGGATACCCCGCAGAACAGGTGTTAAGAGAGGATAGATTTTCTGAACATGACGTCCTTTCCATTAGTAGTTTCACTCACTTGCAGCAGTGCCTGTTTTTACAAAGTAAACAAAATAAAATGCAAATGTCAAGATCTTCTGAACTGTAAAAAGAAATGGTCCTGATCTTTATTATTGGTCTAAAATTGTATATTTGTAGTGGATGAAACTCAGTCTGTATAAACCTGTAACTGTCGATAACTTGTTCTACCTGGTTTTCTTTGGTAATCCTGCTATTTTATTGAGGAACAAAGAAGAGGCAGCTTCCCCTTTTATCGAGCGTCTTGCTGAGGAAATTGAAGAGAGCAGCGGCAACCCGGACTTGGGTAAGTCCTAAATTGTTGCACTTCTTGTGTTGGACAATGTGCAGTTGTTTCAAAGTGACCCCTTCTTGGGTGTTCACCTCCAGTTTTTCATTTTTTGGGACTCAACTGCTGGCCCTTGAAGGATTCCAACTCTTGTCCTCGATACAAGAGAAAGCAGATGCAGCAGGTCAGGGCTCCTCTCTGGTCACAGACAGCAGGTCCAGGCCTCTTCTCCAGAGCTCCAGTGGTACCAACCTGCGTTAGGTATCCAGCTTTTGGATTCAAACCCCAGGCTACAATTTCAGCAGCAGCCCACTCAAAGAGGCTTTTTCTTCTCAAAAGTGACAGTCCCTTTTGATATTTTTGACCTCTAGACTTTTACCAGGATCAGCCTACTTGTTATATCTGACCAGAACTCCATCACGTTCAGCCTCAAATTGTGTACTCTTGTGTTGGACACTACACCTAAGGCTCGGGGAGGGTGCGGGTTTTCCCTTGTGTTGGACAGTGTGTCATTGCACCAAAGGCTCACAGAGCATTCAAGTCTACCATAACTAAAGCAAACCAAAATGCTGCTAAATTCAAAGTTGGAGGTAACAATTTTATCGCTGTGATTACAGTACAAGCAGATAATCTTTTAACCCTCTAATTCCTTTATTTGAAGTTAGTAAAAGCCACATCCTTTACAACATGAGTAGTCACCTTAAAATGAAATAATTCCAACTTGACATCAGTAACAGTGAGTGAGTCCTCCTTAAATCAACTCAGTGTTCAGAAGTTAAAGTTCTTCTAACGCTTTCTACACAATTCACATAACCAGTGCTTGCTTCTGATGAGGGGCTTTATAGATTACCAAAGGGTAAAATACTATTACTTCATTTATCAAAAAATAAGTTTTTTAAACAGTTTTGGTTAATTGCCTTTGCAGATTTTCGTATGCTGCTAGGAAACTGACACCTCTTTGATGTTATTTCCACCGCGGCCGCTGGTGATGTAGATGCAGTTTGTGTAGTTGTGCTTAGACAGTTTTGTTTTTTCTCCTGTACACACTGTGGCATCACTCACCTTTTGTTTTCTGTTCTGTAGCTCATGTTTTAAGGCCTCCTTTCAAATAGTTTATTTTTGGTTATACTTCACAGGTTTCCTTACTCATTGTGTTTATTCTTTCATTCTCTCATACAGTTGTATATGGTGTGTCTCTTTTCAGGGGTTCCACTTATAACAGCAGTGTTTTCACTGAGCACAAAACCAGAGGAGGAATCATGTGTTCAGCAGACAATAGAACCCGAGTTAACAATTTCAGGTGAGCATGAGAAGAGGTGGTTGTGAATTACAATATAGTAGAGAATGTAACATGTTTTGGTTGTCTGAGAAATAATGCTTGTTCATATCCATTGAAACTTTTGGGGTGGATTTAAGGGATCATTGTTACAGCAATTATTGTGGCAGATTTTCTTTAAAATGTAACATAAGTTTCAATGGAGGAAGATGTATATTTTGTTTCAGTGAAAAAAAAGGTTGAATGGACTTTGTACTTAGGTGGAAATGTCAGTTAGGACATACTGTTTTAAACAAACAAAACCACTAAAATATACATGTAACTTTGACTTGTGCCCTAAGGTAACTATAACTTGTACCCGGCCATGCACAGTGTTGTCATCATTGATGTCATAGAACATGTCATGAGTGATGTAATATGGGAAGTAATTAGCAGTTCATGGCAAGTGCACAAGTTAAAAGTTACATTAGGGCACGAGGTAGCAGAATTGCCTAGCTCAAATAAACGTAGATGAGATAACTGGAATGACTGTCTTCTGCTGGTGACAGACGCACCAACACCTCCTCCGACTGACTCAACACTGGACAACATTAGTCAATCTTATATCCTGGTTGAAAGAACTGGATAAAAGATTTGCCCTTCCTATGGCAGTCAGACAAAGGGCTTCATTATGGGTTTGGCAGTCAGAGGAGCCGTCCCCCCAAGCGTTTTACAATGTTTCCTCTGGGCTGACTGGCAGGAACATTGTATTACGCGTTCCCACCAGGCGGACCGGCAGGAACAGTGCTACAATATTGGTCTTGGCTCCCTTAAGAAAGCTGAGGCCAATACCATAGCATGTGGAAAGACTGGCGGAAAGCTGAGATGTCATCAGCCAGGCGGTGTTGAGTTCAGCGCCGCCAAGGCTGAGTACAACTCAGACCACTGTCAGCCCATCGGGAACCATGTTCCTGGCGGGGGATGGCGGTCCACTGGTGGGTCCGCCCGCCAGGGTTATAATGTAGCGGTCGGACCCCCTGAAGTGCGGCGGTCCAACCATCACTGCAAGCATTATCTTAGAGCTAATCCTCCTCATCTGAATAGGGAGCACCTATATGGGCTGCAGGTAGTTTAAGCTTGAATTTTAAAAAGAATATTCCCCATTTGGTGTTCCTTCTCTGCATCCATTATTCAACATGGCTAATGCCATAGACATTCCAGAAAATGTCAGACATGCATTACCATAACTTATAATAGCCCATGGCTTAAGAGATGAGGGTGAAGATGTCACGTTTATCATGGAAGCTCACAAGACTTACCACACAGAAACATTCTATTCCTGGGTTACCTTTCCTGAGGAAGACACTACAACATACACATTTCACATACATGAAATAGTGAAGATACTACAATGGTACAAAGCTTATCAGTATCTAGAGATACTGCTTTCTTATCAAGAACATCAAAACTGGTTCAATGGTGCCCTATCACATGCAATACAATGCGTGATATTAGGTCCCTTAGGTAATGACGGACCAACGTGGCCCATATTTGCCACATACATACCATATCCTGGCATACAAGCTGTGCAAGTAGCCTATGCACACTTTACAATGAGCTAGTAGCACTATACAGACGACTTGTTCAGTTCGCAGTGTGAACATTGAACACTACCCATGCGCGGGCGGCACCAGCTGGACATCAATTGGCCATTACTGAAATTAACCCACAAACAATAAATTCTGTCATGGGCAAGGGACCCACGGAATGTGAGAAAATTCCATTCTGGATAGCACAAAAAAACTAACCAGCTGGAACCTGTGTTTCCCCATATGGGACCCCAAGATAAACATAGAATTCTTACAATGTGCTTGCTATTCGGATTGGTTTCCTCAGTAGACGACTACACCACATGGGGTACAGTCTAGCTGAAATTTACACCACCATGCATGATACCCTGACACTTGCCTGCTTACCGGAAGTGTTAAAACAAAATAAAAATGAACACAGGGCTGCTCTAGCCCTGGATTTGGGAACGAAACTGATGCGCAACTTCGAAATAGTTTCCTCAATAATACTTATTAACATTAAAGGGGAAGCAGAAGTGTTGGCTATACGCCAGCGGCTCCGGGAGATTCCACGTTGGAACAGTAGTGTCAACTACTGAAAATAATTTCCGAAACCTATACTGGGATAATTTGGGAGTCAAGCTGAAAAAAATAGAAATTCAAAGTACCCCCCTAAGGACGGTGCTAAACAAGGACAAGAGGGTTCTAAAAAACGCTGGGATAAACAAAAACAAAATAAAGACAGAAGATGTCAGAGAGCAGACTCTCCACAGCCAGAGAGCTCTGAAAGGAGATATAATCTAAGAAATAGAGTGACTTTAAAGATTCCTGACAGATATACAGATACACGTCCCTCTTGTTCCTTCCAGGACACGACGGATAAATGGAGTGAGAGAGAAGGCCGGTCAGAGTAAAGCACTGACTATGTGAAGCAGAAAAAAGACTCACAGAGTTCCTCAGACAAGAAAGAGGACAAATCTCCCTAACAGAAGCTCCAATTTAAAAAGAAAAATGTGGCTGCAGTAAAAGTTAAACATGGCAGCAGCATTGAGGACATTGTTGAAGAACAAGACATGGGAGAGACTCTGCTAGACGGCGCAGCAGAGGTCACTGGTGTCTGAAAGATCATCTGGATGTGACAGCAACTAATAACTTTCTTGTAGTCGAGACTGCGGACGGGCGCCTCTTCCCACCCGACAGGGTATATCACTTAAATATCCAGATTGAGGGAGACATAGAGCGCATCCAAATTGAGGGAGACGTAGAGCGTACTCTTAGTGTCATTGTTTAGGAGGAACTTAATTGTGATATCATATTGTCAGAAAAAGAGTGGGCACCTAAATATGTCCACACATGGGGAAGATGTCATTTTGCCTTCTTTCTCAGATCTTGTTCCAGATGCGATAAAGGAAGCCTGTGCTGTTACTGGGCTTTGGCACAGGCACCGCGCTGTACCACTACCACGTAGGTTGGGATAAGGATTCCCCCACCACGTAATACCTATCGGGTTTATACCCCAGCCTCAACCTCAATATTCAGTCAAACATGAGGGTAAAGCCCCAGATAGGGAGATCCTCACTCAACTCGAGTACCAGGAAGTAATAGAGCCCTGTGTCTCTGCAGTGAATAGCCCATTATTCCCCGTTGCAAAACCAGACCATTCATATAGAATAGTCTTAGATTATAGACACTTAAACAACTGCACACTCACATTTGCGATACAAAATGCACACATCGCTGCACTAATTAACAACATAGTGTGTAAGAAATACAAAACAACCCTGGATATTTCACAAGTTTTTTTCTGCCAAAACTTAGTGGATGAAAGTCAGGACCTTAGTGCATTCTCCTTTGGCTCTCAGCGGCGTTTTTGCCGTTTACCACAGGTCTATAAGAACAGCCCAGAGTTGTTTTCTACCCGTGTAACATCAATATTGCATGATATTGATCCTGAGGCGTTGTCCTGTGTGGATGATATCAATCTCACAGATGACGACCTCAACATTCATCTTGCAAGGGTCGATCAGAACATCTTAGGATTCGCTGCCTTGGCTGCAAATTCAATTTTAAGAAAACTAAAATAGATTTTCTCAGTGTATTGTTCATGGGACACAAGTTATCAGATGAAGGCAAGAGCCTGGCCCCGCACTTTTTAGTAAAATGTGCTCAGCTTTAGCCACCAAATACAATCAAGAAACTACAGTCATTACTTAGTTTCTTTAACTTTGGCAGATCATACATTCCAGATTATGCTCAATGCACAAAACACCTCTATGATTTAATTTGCCCAGATTTTTAAAGCAAAAAATCGGACAGAGGGTAGAGGGTTGCAGCAAGACATGCTAGAAGCAAAACTCACACACGACAGCAAAACAAATTTGTTCATCAGAATAATAGCTGGTGCCACTGGGTTCACTTATGTCACCTTTAACTAGGGTGACACAGTGCCCATAGCATACACATCACATTCGTACTCAAACGCAGAACAACGTTTTGAACGCAAAGAAAAGATTCTGACTGCTGTAAAGATGGCTTGCCCACGGGAAACGCATCATTGTAGTTACCCTGGTATCAGCCCTTGAGGCCGTCACTAAAGCAAGCGTCCCTAAGGCTAAAGCATTACACCCATGTTGAATTCAATGGGCAACCTCCCTGGTTGCCACAGATGTTAGTTACATCTTTGATCCAAAACTTCAAACACAAGAGTTTCTCCAGTAGGAGCAGGAGTACCCTGCTCCTCTAGATATTTTGCCACTTGACAGATACCAAACTGTCATTCACACTGAAGGTTCAGCACAACCAGCTGTAAGTACGAAACATCAATACTCAGCCGCTGACTGTCAGCGGAGTGATGAATGAAGGTGTGTCCCACCCTCAAAATACCTACACACAGACCCTCGGGAACTGCACAGCACAGTTGGCTGAGCATAAAGCTCTTATGTTTGCACTGGAACATATGGATCCAGAACAGCTCACACAGATTGTGTGTGATTCGTACCAATGTGTCCAGTCGTACAATGATTATCTCAACCATTGGTGGTTGAACAGGTTCATAGACTCAAAGGGGACACCATAAACCACGGAACTCTGTGGAGGAGGGTGGCTGATCTTACGGATAAGCTACCAGATGCTCATGTAGTACATTCACCGAGCCATCAAAGTGTAGGAGTACACGTTGTAGAAAATACTTTGAAGCTGCCAAATATGCAGTAGCTTCGGCTTCTGTTGCTGCAGTGACTTGTTGTCACACGAGAGTGGATAATGAGATTCAAGCTGCTGTGAAAGCTTCGGCTGAGGGCAATCCTCTTCCAAAAGCATACCCTGCTAAATATTCATACCACATCAGTGCACATAATATTGCCTTTGCAACAATTCCTGCTGTGGTAGATTGAGTGATCCCCAACCAAGCCCAGAGATTAGATCTCAACAGTGCAGCACATGAGGGTGTTGCATCTGCCCATGCCGGTGTGACGGCCACAATTTCATTTTTACAGAAACATTTCTGGTGGCCGTGTCTATACAAACAGGCCAAGCAATATGTCCTTTTCTGTGACATTTGCCAGCAAATAAATGGCTCCAACATCAAATGCCCTTCACAGACATCCCTCTTAGTGTCCAATAGGCCACTACAATGTGTGTACCTGGACCACTGTGGTCCCTTACAACCGGATGGTGCATACAAATACATCTTAGTCGCTGTTGATTCTTGTTCTGGGTTCCTTTGGGTACGGCCACAGTGGTCCGCTGACGCTTGAACTGTTGCTAAAGAACTTGCTGGTCTTTATTGGTACATATGCGGTTGCAGCATTCCATTCGGACCAGGGCCCTGCTTTTGCCTAGGACATTCAGGGACACCATGATGGCGTTGGGTGGGCAATGGTTTGCCTGAGTGGGTCTGCATAACCACACAGTCCATGGCTGCCCGGGAGGGAAGTCAATGGCGTCTGGAGCCTGGAAGAATGGCCCAGACAACTGCCAAGGATAGGGGCAAGGGGTGCAGGAAACCGGTCCCAGAAATTCCCGCTGTGGAGGCTGATGGGGCTCCTGAGAAGGAGGCCCCTGAGCCAACCAGGGAAGACATTGCTGCCGTGGGTGACTTACCTGAGCTTGCTGGCTGGCAAGTTGAGGGTGGGCCAACCAGGAAGGAATTCTGCAAAGCACACAGTGTTACTCTGTTGAGGGCTTGAGGCAACAGGCCTCAGCCCAAGCAGCAGGTTAAGCCTCTAGGGATCACCTTATCTACTGGGAGCCTAACGCGCGTCTGGGTACTGGGGCACCACGTGTGCTGGTGGTCCCCCAGTGTTGCCGAGCCTTCCTACTGGGCCTGGCTCACAACATATTTAGGGCAAGAAAATACCTTTGCCAGGCTTGTCACCCACTTCTAGAGGCCTTGAATGCGGACAGACTCAGATACATTCTGTAGGTCCTGTCCCACTCTAGTCAGGGCACGGGAGTTACACGTCCAAGATAACCCCTGCTCACCCCCTTGGTAGCTTGGCACGAGCAGTCAAGCCTATCTCGGAGGCAATGTGTAAAGCGTTTGCACAACACACACAATACATGTGATGCAATATGTACACCACAAAGTAAGCTATGTAAAAATAAACTGTATCGCACAAAACATAATTAGACCAAACATTACATGTCAGTAATACCCTGCTACTTTAGCAGTTGTCAGAACGTTACACAAGTTACTAATACTCTGCAAGAATAAGCAGTTGTCACATAAGAACATGTAAGTACTCAGGATTCTGCAACATAAGCAGTAGTCAGGAATCACAGTAAATATATAAATGCACTTGTCATAAAAAATATCATAAACGCCTATATCAGGAACATTATAAAATTATATGGCAAGTCATAAAAAACATATATCAGCATGTCAGGGCCATAACAGGAAAGTGTGGCAAATATATATCGCCTTAGAAAAAATAAGCCTGGAGCATACCAACCTCCCAATGTCCCCAAAAGTCCCTGGTTATGGAGAAAGAGGCATGCCAAGTGCCTAGAAGGGAAAGGTAGGGCCCCCGGCCTGCCTGTGCGCTAGACGGGGGCCACGTTCGGCCCCTGGGGGAGAAGGGCAATCGGCACCCTCTCTGCTGTACTTAACGGGCCCCTCCTGGGCCTCAACTGGTCCTCCTTCCTCCGAACCTTAAAGCCAAGGCGGGAAGGCAAAGAGAGAGAGGCTCGGCAGCTGGGGAACCTCTGACGAGCCAAATTGGGGCTTTAGCCCTTCCGGGGGCTGCAACCTCATAGAGCCCGCGGCTCTGTTCTTACCCTCCCACGCTCCGGCCCGACCCCGATACTTGGTCTGCTGGTGAGCGTGGGAGATTGAAAAGGAGACTCCTTAAGGAGATTGGAGCTCAATCCCCTCGACTGGAGATGCACTCCTCGCGGAGGCGGTCCGGAGCCCCTAGTCACCCTGCCCGATCAGCAGGCAACTTGTCTTTGCTTCTCCCCGGCCGCGGTGGTGACCTGGCCTCAATGCAGTTCCTTCGAGTACCCGGGGGGGGTACTCAACCTGTGAGCACGCTCGATCCCTCCTTCTTGTGGTTGTGCCACCGTGGCACCTCTGTGGGCATGCTTCGGAGGAGCTCCCACGTGTTGCCGGCTCGGGTAGCGACGGAGCAGGTTTCCTCGGGCAGACAAAAGATTAGCATACCGTGATCCTACACGGAAATAGAGCGCTATTCCTTCGTGCTCCAAGAGATTAGAGGACAGCACTCCTCGGGCCCTTTAGGGATCACAGCAATGCGGTTTTCAGGGCGCCAGATGCCTCATCAGACAGGAAGCGCTATCCAGGCGTTTTTCTTAGTAGATGATAGCAGGGGTCAGGAACCACAGCACCCTGCCCCCGGAGACTAGAAAGGGGGGAAGCACAGGGCTGGCAGGCCCAGCAGCAGGCCAGCACAAGGGGTGCAGGTGATGGCAGTTCCTCCTAGTGACCAGGCAGGTCACAGGTCAGTACAGCAGCAACAGTCCAAGGTGGTACTGGTGAGTCCATTCAGCAGTGTCCTGTGTCCAGTGTCAAGTACGTTTCTGGAGTCCCAGGAATGTCCAAATTGTGGGGAAACTTCCCCTGTACTTATACTCAATTTGCAGTGTCTCTTACAATGAGGAGGAGAGGGGGTTCTAACCAGTTACAACTGGTTCTGGGGGTGCCCCTTCTCTCCTCCAGCACAGGCTCCAAACACAGCAGTGAGACACCAAGTTAGGCTGTTTGTCACTACCAGGGCAGGCCTGCCTTCTACATACATGGCACCCTGCCCATAGGGCTAGCTAGGGCGTACCTTAGGGGTGACTTACATGTAGTAAAAGGGAAGTTCTACCCCTGGCAAGTAAATTTAGATGCCAGGTCCCTGTGGCAGAAAACTGCGCACACAGGCCCTGCGCTAGCAGGCCTGTGATAGGTTTGAAAGGCCACTTTAGTGGGTGGCGCAAGCAGCGCTGCAGGCCCACTAGTAGCATTTAATTTACAGGCCCTGGGTATAGGGATACCACTTTACAAGGGACTTACAGGTAAATTAAATAAGCCAATTATGTATAAGCCAATCATACCAATTTTACCAGGGACAGCACATTCACTTTAGCACTGATTAGCAGTGAAAAAGTGTTCAGAGTCATAACGTCAGCCAACAAGGTCAGAAAAATAAGGAGGCAAAAGGCAAAAAGGCTGTGGGATGACCTTGTAAAAGGGCCAGGTCCAACAGATGGGCATCGACGTCATTGGTCCATTGGACCCCAAACCTGCCCTAGACAACAAGTTCATCCTAAGTTTGGTGGACCATGCCAGCCACTACCCAGAGGCAATCCCTTTGAGGACGGTGAATGCACCAGTGGTGACCAGAGCTCTGATGAGGATCTTTACCCGCGTGGGGTTCCCCAAGGAGATAGTGTCTGACAGAGGCACTAACTTCATGTCTGCATTTTCAACACCTGAGGGACATTACCAGTTCCGGGTAAAGACCTTTGGCTTGAAAAATACCCACGCTACCTTCCAGTGGTTGGTTGACAGGGTCTTGGTTGGTTCTGATGTGTTCTGCGCTGCCTATCTAGATGACATTGCCATCTACAGTGCCAGCTGGGAGGAACACCTGCTTCACCTCCAGGCAACAAGCAGGACTGACAATCAAGGCCAGTAAGTACCCGATTGCGCAGGGTTCCATGGTGTACTTGGGACGCTGTAGGAGGCTGGACTGGCTTGTAGTGAGTACCAAGGGGTACTTGCACCTTGCACCAGGCCCAGTTATCCCTTATTAGTGTATAGGGTGTCTAGCAGCATAGGCTGATAGATAATGGTAGCTTAGCAGAGCAGCTTAGGCTGAACTAGGAGACGAGTGAAGCTCCTACAGTACCACAAGTGTCACTTGCACAATATCATAAGAAAACACAATACACAGTTATACTAAAAATAAAGGTACTTTATTTTTATGACAATATGTCAAAGTATCTCAGAGTGTACCCTCAGTGAGAGGATAGGAAATATACACAAGATATATGTACACAATACCAAAAATATGCAGTATAGTCTTAGAAAACAGTGCAAACAATGTATAGTTACAATAGGATGCAATGGGGACACATAGGGATAGGGGCAACACAAACCATATACTCCAAAAGTGGAATGCGAACCACGAATGGACCCCAAACCTATGTGACCTTGTAGAGGGTCGCTGGGACTATTAGAAAATAGTGAGGGTTAGAAAAATAGCCCACCCCAAGACCCTGAAAAGTGAGTGCAAAGTGCACTTAAGTTCCCCAAAGGACACAGAAGTCGAGATAGGGGAATACTGCAGGAAAGACACAAACCAGCAATGCAACAACGATGGATTTCCAGTTGAGGGTACCTGTGGAACAAGGGGACCAAGTCCAAAAGTCACAAGCAAGTCAGAGATGGGCAGATGCCCAGGAAATGCCAGCTGTGGGTGCAAAGAAGCTTCTACTGGACAGAAGAAGCTGAGGATTCTGCAGGAACGCAAAGGGCTAGAGACTTCCCCTTTGGAGGACGGATCCCTCTCGCCGTGGAGAGTCGTGCAGAAGTGTTTTCCCGCCGAAAGACCGCCAACAAGCCTTGCTAGCTGCAAATCGTGCGGTAAGCGTTTTTGGACGCTGCTGTGGCCCAGGAGGGACCAGGATGTCGCAAATTGCATCAGGAGAGAGAGGGGACGTCGAGCAAGACAAGGAGCCCTCTCAGCAGCAGGTAGCACCCGGAGAAGTGCCAGAAACAGGCACTACGAGGATGCGTGAAACGGTGCTCACCCGAAGTTACACAAAGGAGTCCCACGTCGCCGGAGACCAACTTAGAAAGTCGTGCAATGCAGGTTAGAGTGCCGTGGACCCAGGCTTGGCTGAGCACAAAGGATTTCCGCCGGAAGTGCACAGAGGCCGGAGTAGCTGCAAAAGTCGCGGTTCCCAGCAATGCAGTCTGGCGTGGGGAGGCAAGGACTTACCTCCACCAAACTTGGACTGAAGAGTCACTGGACTGTGGGGGTCACTTGGACACAGTTGCTGGATTCGAGGGACCTCGCTCGTCGTGCTGAGAGGAGACCCAAGGGACCGGTAATGCGGCTTTTTGGTGCCTGCGGTTGCAGGGGGAAGATTCCGTCGACCCACGGGAGATTTCTTCGGAGCTTCTAGTGCAGAGAGGAGGCAGACTACCCCCACAGCATGCACCACCAGGAAAACAGTCGAGAAGGCGGCAGGATCAGCGTTACAGAGTTGCAGTAGTCGTCTTAGCTACTTTGTTGCAGTTTTGCAGGCTTCCAGCGCGGTCAGCAGTCGATTCCTTGGCAGAAGGTGAACAGAGAGATGCAGAGGAACTCTGATGAGCTCTTGCATTTGTTATCTAAAGTTTCCCCAGAGACAGAGACCCTAAATAGCCAGAAAAGAGGGTTTGACTACCTAGGAGAGAGGATAGGCTAGCAACACCTGCAGGAGCCTATCAGAAGGAGTCTCTGACGTCACCTGGTGGCACTGGCCACTCAGAGCAGTCCAGTGTGCCAGCAGCACCTCTGTTTCCAAGATGGCAGAGGTCTGGAGCACACTGGAGGAGCTCTGGACACCTCCCAGGGGAGGTGCAGGTCAGGGGAGTGGTCACTCCCCTTTCCTTTGTCCAGTTTCGCGCCAGAGCAGGGCTAAGGGGTCCCTGAACCGGTGTAGACTGGCTTATGCAGAAATGGGCACCAAAAGTGCCCATGAAAGCATTTCCAGAGGCTGGGGGAGGCTACTCCTCCCCTGCCTTCACACCATTTTCCAAAGGGAGAGGGTGTAACACCCTCTCTCAGAGGAAGTCCTTGGTTCTGCCATCCTGGGACAAGCCTGGCTTGACCCCAGGGGGGCAGAAACCTGTCTGAGGGGTTGGCAGCAGCAGCAGCGAAACCCCAGGAAAGGTAGTTTGGCAGTACCAGGGTCTGTGCTACAGACCACTGGGATCATGGGATTGTGCCAACCATGCCAGGATGGCATAGAGGGGGCAATTCCATGATCATAGACATGTTACATGGCCATATTCGGAGTTACCATTGTGAAGCTACATATAGGTAGTGACCTATATGTAGTGCACGCGTGTAATGGTGTCCCCGCACTCACAAAGTTCAGGGAATTGGCTCTGAACAATGTGGGGGCACCTTGGCTAGTGCCAGGGTGCCCTCACACTAAGTAACTTTGCACCTAACCTTTACCAGGTAAAGGTTAGACATATAGGTGACTTATAAGTTACTTAAGTGCAGTGTAAAATGGCTGTGAAATAACGTGGACGTTATTTCACTCAGGCTGCAGTGGCAGGCCTGTGTAAGAATTGTCAGAGCTCCCTATGGGTGGCAAAAGAAATGCTGCAGCCCCTAGGGATCTCCTGGAACCCCAATACCCTGGGTACCTCAGTACCATATACTAGGGAATTATAAGGGTGTTCCAGTAAGCCAATGTAAATTGGTAAAATTGGTCACTAGCCTGTTAGTGACAATTTGAAAGAAATGAGAGAGCATAACCACTGAGGTTCTGGTTAGCAGAGCCTCAGTGAGACAGTTAGGCACCACACAGGGAACACATACATATAGGCCACAACCTTATGAGCACTGGGGTCCTGACTAGCAGGGTCCCAGTTACACATAACAAACATACTGAAAACATAGGGTTTTCACTATGAGCACTGGGCCCTGGCTAGCAGGATCCCAGTGAGACAGCGAAAACACCCTGACATACACTCACAAACAGGCCAAAAGTGGGGGTAACAAGGCTAGAAAGAGGCTACTTTCTCACAGACGCCTAGTAGGTGTTGGCCAGGTGCAGCCCCTCCAAGGGAGACAATTACTGCCTGGCAATAACCTAGAACTTAAACTGAAGTGGGAGCCTTCCTAGGCCTCACTGGTTACTACCGCCGATTTGTTAAGGGTTGTGGGACTATGGTGGCCCCCTTAACTGAGCTGAATTCTTTGAAGCCTTGGTTGGTGATCTGGACAGAGGCTTGTAAGAAAGTCTTTGATTCTCTCAAGGAAACCATGTGCACACAGCACCCGTGCTCAGGGCCCCTAATTACTCCAAGGAGTTCACAGAGCAGACAGACTCTTCAAAGCATGGCATTCAGCTGAATGAGGAGGGCCTCGACCAACAGGTAGCCTTCATTAGTAGGAAGTTATTACCACGGGAATAGAGGTGGAGTGCCATTGAAAGAGAAGCATTTGCTGTGGTCTGGGCACTGAAGAAGCTGAAACCATACTTGTTTGGGACTCACTATTGGGTTTGGACAGACCACAGGCCCCTCAACTGGCTCATGCAGATGAGGGGAGAAAATCCTAAACTCCTAAACTCTTGAGGTGGTACATCTCCCTACAGGGGATGAATTTTACAGTGAAGCATAGTTCAGAGTCTGACCACGCCAATGCTGATGGTCTCTCCAGATTCTTCCGCCTTAGTGATGAGAGCTTCCAGGGGGCTGGGTAGCTCTCCCCACTTTTAGCTGGGGGACACACATGTTAGACCTGACAGCCTTAGGGTGGTCATTCCCCAACGTTTTGTCTGCCTCCCTCCACCTTTCTGAACTATTTTAGCTGGTTTAGGACTCTGCTCACTTTACCACTGCTAACCAGTGCTAAAGTGCATCTGCTCTCTCCTTTAAACATGGTAACATTGGTTCATCCCCAATTGGCATATTTGATTTACTTATAAGTCCCTAGAAAAGTGCACTACATGTTCCCAGGGCCAGTAAATTAAATGCTACTAGTGGGCCTGCAGCACTGATTGTGCCACCCACATAAGTAGCCCCTTAACCATGTCTCAGGCCTTCCATTGCAAGGCCTGTGTGTGCAGTTTCACTGCCACTTCGACTTGGCATTTAAAAGTACTGCCAAAGCCTTAAACTCCCATTTTTCTACATATAAGTCACCCCTAAGGAAGGCCCTAGGTAACCCATAGGGCAGGGTGCAATGTAGGTGTTGGAAAATGGGTTATTGGTAAGGGCAGGTAGGTACCTACACTTAGCAATAGACCACTAACCTCCACTAAGGTCCAGTTAGGTCTCAGTAAATTAACCCCAGCTCAACCCTTGGTAGCTTGGCAATGAGCGTCAAGGCTTAACTTAGGAGACAGAGTGTAAAGCATTCAAATATCACAAAACAGTAATTAAATAGAACACAGGAAACAGTTTAAAAATCCAAAACCAATTTATAAAAATAGATTATATTTTTATCTTTAAAATGACACCAAAACAAATAAAATCGGATAAGGGGAACCGGAGATATGAAATTTTAAAGAATTTTATTTTTTTTAGCGCCTAGAAACAAAAAGTGCCAATCGGGTCATCTGGTTGCACCTCGACCGGGGCAAAGTCAAAGTTTAAGGCCGACCGCGATGGAGCCCTGCTCGGCTACAGACCACGGGATGCCTCGGTTAAAAGATTACCTTCACACTTGGTCTTTTTTTCGAAGATTTTCTTCAGCGGGACGAACCTGCCAGTCCAATCCGACCTCCTGGAGCCCTTCTCTGGATACGCGATGCGGGAATCCTCGGTGGAGATTTTTACCTTCGGACTTAGTCGTTTTTTCGAGGTGAAAATCCTTCGACCGAGGTAAACCTGGATCTTGATCCAACGTCCATGGAGCCCTCCTCAGATACGCTGGCTGGGAGGTCCCGGTCAACTTCTTACCTTCGGACTTAGTCTCTTTTTCGGAGATTTTCTTTACCGGGACGAACCAGCAAATCAGGCCGGGTTGCGGATGAGGCAACCCGGCTAGAGTTGCCGCGGCGGGTCGGTCCCTCTATGGAGCTTTTTATCAAAAGTTCTCCAAACTTCTGGGGCTTCTCCCAGATGTCCTTTTAAGGTTCTTTTGAGGTCCACAGCTCACCCCAAGGGTCCAGAAGTTCTGAGATGGTCCGTGGGGGGTGCAGACTACAACTCCCAGAATGCACCTGGCGCAAACTCCTTTTTTGGCCACTGGACAGTGATCAGCTGGTCGCTTTCTTCAGGAGTTGGTGCAGGGGACTCTATTTAGCAAATTTTCACCTGTAGCAAACAGGGAGTCCCTCCTTGAACCAGTTGAAGCCAGGCAAAGTCCTTCTTGTAGTGAAGCCCAAGTGTGCAGCTGGTGCAGTCCTTCTGAGTGCAGGTTCCAGATGCAGGCCAGGGGTCCAGCAGGGCAGTCCTTCTTCTCCTTTGGTTCTTCCTTGTTGGAATCTGATGGGGATCTGAGGTGTGGGTGCAGGTCTGCCAGTTTTATCCTTGCTCCTGGGTGAAAAGCAAGGGGGTCCTGGTTCTCCAATCAGGTGCAGGGTCCTTCCCCCTGTGATGACTACTTCCTGGGAAGTGTGGCAAAAATCAATCACAGGAGGCAACATTCTCCAAAAATCCATCATGGCTGAATCTGATTTTCGGAGGTTACATCAGGCTGAGCCCACCCACTGGTGTGGCTAAAAATCATAAACTCACCCCTCTCCTGCCCTCTCCTAATCTAATCAAGGGGGCACCTAGTTGTCTGGGGTTGCAGGATGTGGGGGTGTTGCTGGTTGCTCCAAATGTCCTTCTCTGCCTTTGAAGACTAGTTTGGCAGCCCTCCCCCTTCCTGCCTCACCACCTGCTGAGGGGAGATTCCCTCCCACAGGCACATTCCTTTGTGTGAAGCCAGGCCACTTCACACCTCATCAAGGCAGCCTGGCCAGACTGCTAGAGGCTGGCCAATCAGAGCACAGCAGCAAAAACAATGCAGGGCTGAAATTGGCAACTTTTCAGGTAAAGTTTTAAACTCTTTACCTGAACAAGTTATATTAAATCCCACAAATGGAAGTTGTGGGATTTATTACAACCATTAATTTGATACCAAATTCTTGGTATGCATCATTTAAGGAGACTTTAAAAATTAAAATAAAGTCTCCCCATTCTAGCCTATGAAGACCATTTACTACAATGAGGGGAAAAACAAATTTGGCTGTTTTTACCTCACCAGGGCATACAAAACGATTTTTATAAAGTCCCTGCTTAGAGTTACATGGCACCCAGCCCTAGGGGCACATAGGGCACACCTTAGGGGTGACTTATATGTAAAAATAAGGTAGTTTAAGACTTTGGAACTACTTTTAATTCCAAAGTCGAATTTGCATATAACTTTAATTTAAAGCAGCCAGCAAGGCAGGCCTGCCTTTAAAATGACACTGGGCACCTCAGCAGTGCACCTATGGGTGCACTACCTATGCCGTGGTCCCTAAACCTACATGCCCTACCATATACTAGGGACTTATAGGTAGGTTCACTTAGCCAATTATAATTAGCCTAATTTGCATATCCATTTTACACAGAGCACAGGCCCTGGGACTGGTTAGCAGTACCCAGAGCACCATCAGAGCCAGGAAAACACCAGCAAAAAGTGGAAAATGGGGGCAAAAAGTTAGGGGGCCTCTGCAATCAGCCCTGTTTTCTCACAGTAGGTAAAAGGCAGGACATGTACATATGTGTTTTATATGTCCTGGTAGTGAAAAACGCCTAAATTCATTTTCCACTACTATGGGGCCTGCTCCTTTCATGGACTAACATTACGATTGCCCTCATATACTTTTTGAGTGGTAGATTCTGATCTGAAAGGGGCAACCAGGTCATATTTTCTATGGCCAGAATAGCAATAGAAAATCCTGCTTATTGGTGAGACTGGATTTTATATTACTATTTTAGAAATGCCACTTTTAGAAAGTGAGCATTTCTCTGCACTTAAACCCATCTGTGCCTTACAGCCTGTCTCCAGTCAATGTCTGGTCTGTGCTGGTTGACAGCTATCTTGTGCATTTCACCCAGACAACCACAATCACAGGACACTTAGGGGGTTATTCCAACTTTGGAGGAGTGTTAATCCGTCCCAAAAGTGACGGTAAAGTGACGGATATACCACCAGCCGTATTACGAGTTCCATAGGATATAATGGACTCGTAATACGGCTGGTGGTAAATCCCTCACTTTTTGGTCACTTTTGGGACAGATTAACACCTCCTCCAAAGTTGGAATAACCCCCTTAGTCACATCTGTATTCATCTGTATACTGAATGGGTCTTCCTGGGCTGGAAGGGTGGAGGGCCTGACACTTACATTTCAAAGGCCAGTGGCCTGCCCTCACACAAAGGACTGGTAATCCCCCACAGGGACCGTGGCAGACAGGACTGGGCTGAACGGGCAACTTGTGCACTTCAAAACCACTCTTTGAAGTCTCTCTCACTTCAAAGGCATTTTTGGGTATATAAACTGGGGCTGACCCTACCGACTCAGACACTTCTGGGCCTGCACCTGAACTCTGTCAGAAGACCTGCCTGGCTGCCCAAAGGACTCTCTGGACTGCTTTGCTGAGAAGGACTGCTGCCCTGCTGTTGCCGTGCTGCCCTGCTATCCTATGACTGTGCTGGAAGGACTCTGCCTTCCCCCAAAAGTGCTCTCCAAGGGCTTGGATTGAGCTTGCCTCCTGTTCTGAAGTCTCAGGGACAGCAAAGAATTCAACTACTGGCTTTTTGCTAGTACTCGTCCCCAGCAACGTGGGAATGACTTCATCAATGCCAGCTACGTCGCAGCCTTGTCCTGCTCCGTGGACCTCGCTGCATGCGATGACTGAGGCCTGCAACGCATGTCCGACGTTGCCGCGATTCCGCTGACGTCACTCAGGGTCATCGCAACACTGTGAGGTCGACACATCATGTCCTGACGGTCTGGAACCAGCAACCTTGCTGGATCACAAGGAATCGACACATCAAAAAGTACAGGTGATCCTGTTTTAAGATATTCAAAAGACTCCTGACTAACAGAACATATTAACTACAAAATCGTTTTCCCATAATAACAACTAGGTTGTAATCTACTCAGAAGAATCTGATGGAGCAAAGTTCTCTTGTAATCAAATGGCTGTTTTTAAGCTCTAATCTGCTTAAAATCATGCCAATCATTCCGATTTTACACGACTGGGCATTCACCAGACATTGCACGGACTGGTACATGTTTGTCATTCAAGGTATCCAACACTTGCTTTCATTTGGACTTCTTGACTATTGCCAGGAGTAGGGCAGATTAACATTTGTCATTCAGTGCACGTGCTGGCACCTGCCTATTAGAGACTAATATGACATCTGCTACTTGACTGTCATTGATTGCTTGTCTGTAGTATGACTGTCCCTCTTTCACAAGTGGCAAACTGAGATGTTTTTTGTTAAAAAAAGAAAATAATAATTTTTCACATTTTTTTTCATTCTATGTCAGGTATGTCCGACTCCGGAAGTATGCTTGTGAAAGAATCCACTACATGCTGTGAAAACAAGACCTGTATTCCAATGTCTGTCCTTAACCAATATCAAATACTCCAAAATGATGACAAGCATGCCCTCTCCGCTTATGGAAAAAAGGCATTTAAAAGAATTGGGAATCGTCTGTACCATCAGAAATACAATGTAGTAAAGAAGTGCTTTCCTTGTACGTATTGTGGAAAGAGTTTTATCCAGAAGTGCTATCTTCTTCGTCACCAGAAAACCCATGCTGGTGAGAAGTCCTTTTCCTGCACTGAATGTCAAAAGAGTTTTACTCATTTGTCAACTCTTCACCGTCACCAGAGAATTCACACAGGCGAGAAACCCTTTCTCTGCACTGAATGTGGGAAAAGCTTTACTCAGAAGGGAGGGCTTAAACGTCACAAGAAAATACACACAGGTGAGATTGAGAAACCCTTTCCCTGCTCTGAATGTGGGAGGTGTTTTGTGTACAAGTCAGATCTTCAGCGTCATCAAAGAATCCACATTGAGAAAAGCTTTGTTTTTGAATTGGACTTTCAACACGAACAGAGAATTCAAATTGGAGGGAAGCGCTTTCCCTGCTCTGAATGTGCGAAGAGCTTTCCTCACCAAACAGGACTTAAACGCCACCTAAAAATCCACGATGGTGCAATTGAAAAAGCCTTTCTCTGCAGCGAGTGTGGGAAGAGCTTTGTGTATAAGTCAGATTTTGAACGTCACCAGAGAATCCATACTGGTGAGAAGCCCTTTGTTTGCACTTTGTGTGGAAAAAGCTTTACTCAAAGGTCATTTCTTCGACATCACCTGAGAACCCACAAAGAAGCCACTTTCATGCAATCATTGTGAAAAGATTTTTAATCAACACACATTTTAAACACCACCAGATAATCCGCACAAGTGAGCAACAATTTTCATGCATTGAATGGGTGAAGAGTTTTATGTATGAGACAGGCATCACTATCATTGGAGAGTACACATGGATGAGAAACCATTTTCTTGGACTCATTATAGGAAGAGCTTGATGAATAAGTGATCTTCACTGTCACGAGAAGTTCAACACGGGTGAGAAACCTTTTGCATACACAGAATGCAACAAGAGGTTTGTTAAAAAGGACCTTCCTTGACACCATATTGTCACCATTGGGTTGGAACCCTATAAGCAAAAAGTTTCACAAAAGACATCTTCAACATCACAAGAGAATTCTCACAAGGACTGGAACTTTTAAACAGGTCATGAACTTCAAATGAGAATTCATATGTCTTGACAGTTTTATCCCCACACTAATGAGGGGAAAAGACTTACAAAAGGTTCATTTAAAACATCGCTTGAGAATTCCCCAAGGAGGTTGTAGCTCTCTTATAGCACTGTTGTAAAAAGAGATTTCTTTAGCACGCAGAATGCTGCTCCCAGTTATGCTCTTTCTGTGCAACAGGTGTGAAAAAAGCTTTATTCAAAGGACGTGCTCAAACGGAGGAATTCAGACAGGAATGATGCTCTTCTCCTGCACTGTTAGTGTGAGAGCTACACTGGTTGCTCCCCACACATAGATTTCCATTTTGTTTCTTTGGCTATTTTTCTTTTTTTATAGACCTATTTTGACCATTCTTAACTGGGTGTCATCAGTTTCATATTCTGCTAAAGTGTTTGATGGTTCTCACACTGCATCTAAAGCTAAACATATATGTGAGTGTCTTTGTATAATGCAAACAGAGATAAAAGGCAGCCGAGTGCTATAAAGTGTGAAAGCTGAAGAGATTGAGTGATTGAAGGAGCAACGGGGTTCTATGAACGGAAGTGGACTGTTACAGCATCATGATGTAGTGTTCTTTAAAGAGGTGTGTCTTTATCTGTTTTCTAAATTGGACTAGGATTGGGGCACAGGCCTCAACAACCTACTCGCCCACCTACTATGGTGATTCAGATTTTACCAGGGCGAGCTGTGTTTCGGGCCTAGTGGCCTGGTCTAGTGAGAGAGCTCCTGAAACAGAACAGGTATTCTGAAAGTGAATAAGCAATAAAGATGCCTTTCAGTCTTGTTTTATCTTATCACGTTTGTGATGTGTTAAAAGAAAGACAGTAAGGGGGTTATTCCAACTTTGGAGGAGGTGTTAGTCCGTCCTAAAAGTGACGGTAAAGTGACGGATATACCACCAGCCGTATTACAAGTCCATTATATCCTATGGAACTCGTAATACGGCTGGTGGTATATCCGTCACTTTTAGGACGGATTAACACCTCCTCCAAAGTTGGAATAACCCCCTAAATGTCTGCTTATGTCTTGTTCCAAATTTCTAATAATTTTATCTTGGAGATTGGTGTTTACAGAATCCTCTAGCTTTGCAGCCAGAGAAAGTTAACCATCTGACAATTGATCTGGCGTACAAGCATACAAGAGAGGGGTGACAGAGCCTTCACACAGAGGGCTTTGTTGAATGTAAGAAATTGTCCTCATAGGAGGTGACTTGTGAAGGAATTAAGGATGTTGTGAGGTCCGCGAGAGACAGACTTTAAGGACGACAATGTAGACTGAGGTTTTAGGATACAAACAGGTTTGACATTATTGATGTGCGGACACATCTTTTCTATTTTTTCACCCAGATTGATGGCAGTTGTCTAGAACGTGTGGGATCAGAGCTTCTGTTGGTAGCATCCTACATTGTGTGAGTGTATTACGTGGCTTCTTTAATGTGATGAGCTTTCTGTGTGTTGTGTGGAGGGAGTACATAAGTGTGATATGGTCAGGGATTTAGGGCCAGATGTAGGAAGCCGTTTGCATGGTGCAAACTGCGAAAATCGCAGTTTGCGCTATGCAGACAACCTAACGCGATGCTCATTCACAATTTGCGAGTCGCTACCGACTCGCAAATTGTGAATGCGACTCACAAATAGGAAGGGGTGTTCCCTTCCTATTTGCGACTCGCATCGCAATGCAGAATTGCTTTGTGACCGCGAATGCGGTCGCAAAGCAATTCGCAGTTACCACCAGTGTCACACTGGTGGTAACTCATTCGCAAAAGGGAAGGTGCCCCCATGGGACCCCTTCCCCTTTGTGAATGTGGGCAAAAAGGGTTTTTCAGAGCAGGCAGTGGTCCAATGGACCACTGCCTACACTGAAAAAACTAAACCAAATGGTTTCGTAATTTTTTTTTCATTTTGCAACTCGTTTTCCTTTAAGGAAAACGGGCTGCAAAATGAAAAAAAAAAACTGCTTTATTGAAAAAGCAGTCACAGACATGGAGGTCTGCTGACTTCAGCAGGCCACCATCCCTGTGAGTGCAGGGACTCGCTATGGGGTTGCAAAAAGCGACCCACCTCATTAGTATTAATGAGGTGGGTCTTTGCGACCCCATAGCGAGTCGCAGACGGTGTCTGAGACACTGTTCTGCATCCGAATTTGCGATTCGGAAATTGCGAGTTGCACCGACTCGCAATTTCCGAATCGCAAATTCGGACCTTACTACATCTGGCCCTTAGTTATTTCCCATATTCTTTCCTTTCTGTAGATGGGGCCTTTCTTGACAAGCAAGTAGGGGTAGGTGAAAAAGTCTGCTCTGCCGGTGGAGTTCGCAGAGTTTTGCCCATTCCACGCTCCACTTGGAACACAGAGTTCCAGGAAAACTCTGCCACCACCGCGTAGCAGCATTTTTTGCTTTGTGAGGCTCTGCAACATTAAGTTGGCGAGTGCGAGTGAGAACTAGTGTCCCCCAGTGTGATTATTGGTTGCTAGAATGCTTCTCAGCGAGATTTCGCCACATGGGCAGTCACTGCAGTTTGCCAACATGCATAAACGTGATGCCTATTAGTATAGTCTTGCTGGATACTCTTCACCTATTCTGCAACATTTGGGTGGCCTCTATTTTCTGCCAGATAGGGCCCCATGGAGGAGTGTTGCATGCTGGTCTAGGGATGGCAGAAGAGAAACATCTGTGACTAGAAGGGTTTCCCTCATAAACACCTCCCTGGGGCCCTTTTGTTAGGACCAAGTAGGGGCTTAAGTCCTGATGAAAGCCAGGGGCCCTTTCATAGGCCGAAACATGTTGACCCAGGAGATGCTGGGCAGTACTCACTCCCATTCATCAGTTATTTTAACCCATCACATTGTCACACCTTGAATAAAAAGGAGCACCTTTGGTAAAGGGCCTTGATATTTTTTTGTCATTGCACACTACAGCCCCATTTCTCGCCACTCCCTAGAAGCACTGGGAACCATTTCGCCACTAGAGATTTCTCTGGCGAATGTCGCTGGCCATTAATGAAGCATGACACCGTGTTTGGTGAGGCCATGTCTTAAAATCTTTTCTAATTCCAAGGTCTTGTTATGTTTGGGGGCAAACATGGACATCAGGGTCCCAAGAAATATGAGCAAATCCCAAGGAGAGATCCCTGTGTTTAGTCTTGACAGAATAATCATGTTTGCCTTTTGATGTTGACAGTTGATGTAGGGAGGATGCAAACACAGACAGCCCAATTTATCCACTCGTTCCCCTGATCCCTGTTGTGATGTGGCATAATTTGTTTCAGATGAATTATTCGCTGAAAACAAGAAAAGTAAATTTAGAGACGATGTGTTCGACTTCAGTGAAGCTGGGTCGTTGAATGTTTTGAGGAGCTGAATGAAATAGTGGAGACGGTTAGAAGCTTCAGGCAAAAGGCATAGTTTCTAACACAGAAAAGTCAGAACTGTGCCCAAGCCATCCTCCTAGATGAAAGTGGTGGAGACTACATTTTTCTGGTTATGCACTGGGTGAGAGATTTGTATTCTCAAGGTGTTGTTAGATTACCAACAACGGTTGTCAGTAGTTTCCAACAAAGGCCCTCATTATGAACATGGAGATCCAGACTGCTGTGCCGGCGGTGGCGAAAATTACTGCCACTGGCATGGCAGTCCGGACTGCCATATAAATGACCTAGGGAGACTGCCACAAGCGGAACTCCTCCACCGCCAGGCTACCGCCGCCAAGCATGGAGTTCCTTATCCGACAAGCAGCGCTGCCCGCCGGATAATGAACCTGTTTTCCCCCAGCCTTTCCCTGGCGGTTTAGGCCGTCAGGGAAAGGCTGGAGGAATGGGTGCCCAGGGGCCCCCATGCACAGCCCCGTCGTGCATGTCACTGCCCGATTTACGAGCAGTAATATGCATGACGGGTGCTGCAGCACCCGTCGCACTGCTACATTGCCGACGGCTCCATGTGCTCAATGTACAGGCCTTGCATTGCGCTGGGCCGGCTGGCGGAAACACTGTTTCCGCCCGCTGGCCCTGCTGAATGTTGTTTATTTGGTCGGCAGGGTCTTCAGCGTGCTGCCAGTCGTCGTTTTGACCGCCAGCAGCGAGCTCGGCGGCATTTCCTTCCGAGTTCGTAATGAGGGCCAACGTTTTTCCAGTGCCCAGGGACAGCACCGTTGGTATGCCAACATCTTCCAAAAGGATAGGTATTTCAGTTGTGTACTCTGTTGTGGACTGTGGGTATTACAGAGTTTTGGGCCCACCATACACAGGTATTTGTTTCCAAGTGTTATTCATATACTCAAACTTTGGCTGACTGGAGATTTCTGCTTGGAGGTAGACGGGGCCTTTCTCTTCATTGCCCTCCTGACCCTTGTTACAGGACAATTTTTCCTTGCTGCATAGGAATTTAGCTCCATCTAAATGCCACTTCAGTTGGTTGCGAACTCTGCTGGTGGATTCAACTGACTGTCAACTTTGCTGGCTAATTTTGTGTCCGCTGTACTCTGCCATTTAAGTTGTTGATTGGTCAGGTAGATTACATGAAGTCTTTGCTTAGTCCTGTGTAGATCATATAGAATTTATTTTTTGGGTAGTCCAATGAAGATCACATGAGCTCTTTGGACAGTTGTGTGATAGCCTCATGTAGATCCTGTGGGCTCTTTCTGTAGATTCAGGTAGTTCTGGTGAGGCCTTTGGGTAGTTCCATGTAGGCCACATTGTGATCTCTAGTTTTACATGCTATTCTGTTTGAAGGAGTGGTAGAACCTTGTAGAGTAAGTTAGTTGATTGTCACAGAGTAAGTTTGGAAGTGGTGTACTTCTGCAAAGCTATTTATTTGTGTCATGAACCAAATTACTCCTTACGTCATGGCTGGTTCCCATCTTCTTTTGTTCACTCCATTAGTGGAAGTACTGTTTTTGGTTCCATTGTTGCAGAGGAGGAATCCCTCGTCCAGTGCTAGATGTGGGTTAAGCGTTCTGTGATATGTCATGTTAATAATATTTGTACAGCACAAACTATTCACCCCCAAGAGGGTTTCCTGGTGGTGAGCACTCTACAACAGCACAGCATTACCAAAAGAAACTGAAAGAGCTAGATTTTAAGAAATTTCTTGAAGCAAGCAAAATCCGAGCAGGCTTATAGGTGCAAAGACAGCTTGTTCCAATGATGGGGAGCAGAGTAAGAAAAAGATCTACCCTGTATCTTGCAGTATGAACATGACAGATGAAGTAAAAATTGTCCACTGGATCTAAAATTGTACGTGGGTGCACAAAACAGCAACTTCTTCTGTAGATAAAATGGACCATTTCCAAAGAGGGACTGGTGTACAAGGCAAAGAAATTTAAATAGGGAGCACTTTTTTGTTGTAAGCCAATGCAAAAGTTTCAATGTGGGCTCTAATGGAGAGTGGGATGGCAAATTGCAAATCAGACGGGCAGCAGTATTTTGCACTACTTGAAGCTTGGCTAAAAAAGCTTCATTTGCTGCAACCATGAGGGCGTTTCCATAGTCTAGGTGACTCATAATACGTGCCTGAGTGATGGACTCTCTGGACTGGAAAGTCAGCCATTGAAAGGCACTTCTGAGCAGATGCATAATTCCAAAATTGGACCCAAAGATGGAATTGACTTGTTCTTTCAAAGAAAGGGCATCATGTATCAGTATGCCCACATTTCATACTACTTTTTGGGAGTTTGAGCTCGCCCCAGTTCCGGCAGCCACCAGTAATCAGACAAAAAGGAGGAAGGTTTTCCAAAGAGCAAGATTTCAGTCTTTCTGGTACTAAGTTGAAGGCAGTTAGATGACATTGATAGGGCTATTTTTCCATACAATTCCTGAAACTTCAATACTAGACAGGACAAGCACATTAAAAGGATTTGTGGTAGTTTCAGATGGGGTAATGGTGCATTACCTACCTTTGTTTGGGGTCAGGGACAAGCTTTCATGTTTATTTTGTCCTGGAACAGGTAGGGCCGTCGTCCCCCTGCAGCACAGACTCTTTGACTTCCAGTTTACAGTGCTGCGTTATGGATCAGTGAAGGACATTGTCTGCTGTTGAGGTATTGATCAGGTCTGTATGTCAATGCTGTTCAAACTTGCATTTATGGTTCAATAGTGCAAAGCCTTTATTATTAAGGTGAGCACTCTAAATATGTGTTGTGAGCTTGGACTACACTACTGACAGTGGTTCCAGTAAGAAATGTGTAAGTTTGCAAAGTTTAAAAATATGAGGCTGCGTCTAATACTCCCAGAATGCTCTCTGATTAGATGCAAATTTGCAGAAGCTTGAAAGCAAGATTGATGAGTCTTTGCTTTCAAAATCAAATGTTCACAAAAAGGCAACTAGGAAAATAATGTTTTGCTAAACTACTGTGAAACGTTAAGAACCATTTCTTTGAAGCAACATTTAGTAAAGTTTGTTGATGCATGCTAGTATTTCCAAAAATATTTGCAATGAAAAATCAGTCTAACTACTTTCAACAAGATTATGGGAAACATTAAAATAAACAAGCATTGGCAAAGGCAGTAGGTCTGACACTGGTAGTCAGCTATTGAGTTTGGTCAATGCAGGTCTTGTTTTGACGTCTTTTGGAAATATTTATTGTTGTGAAAGCTGCTGGGCCCTCACCATTGAAACAAACATTGGCAAAAAGCAAAAGATTTTTTTGGCTCAAAAGCACACATTACCACAGTAGTTCTCTGGTTTTATGTAATGTCCCCCTGCCTTTATTTATCAGATCAGTGTTTGACCCAGTGGCTGGTTTTGCAATGGAATTGTTTTTCGAAAGACCTTAAATAGGATCTTTGTCATAACATAGGTTACAAAACTATAGGTTTTCACAAATCAGGAATGCAAGATCTATAACTGCAGAAGACCATCGTAGGGAGCCTACACACTGGGTGCAAATTTTCTGTCATAGCTCTACTTACCTTAACAATATTGTACAAGACGCAGTGTTGTGGTCACTACAGCCGCAGATAAATCTTTAAAATAATTTAACACTGTTGTACCACACCTTTTGATGTAGGTTTAAATTTTAGCTCTATGTGTTCATTTATTGTACTATGGACGACATGGATTTTCTCCTTTATTTTATTTTATGTTAAGGTGACATTGATTTCTGCTTTCATATCAAATGTACAAAAACTACAAATATGGGTGATATGCGGTGTATGTATGGTATATGTAGTAATGCATCTGTTTTTATTCTGTATATCTTTAATACATTTTTCTCATATTGTAAATAAACAATGTATCTTTCAGTTATACTATCAAATATAATAAATCACATAATGGTGGTGCTTGACTAACAAGTCTGATTTCTAGTAATCTGCGGGGTTCTCCTGGAGAGTTACTGGGACCAGAATTGACGATTCTGGATCATGTAGTGAGATACCAGGGATTATAAGTTTCCAGATTGGGAGGATATAATTAATGGGTCCTTCTGAATGCATTTCCCCCTGCTACGGTGACTCTAACACAGATATATACCACTTCCACTGAGCAGGTGGTGAAACCTGTTGAGGGGCTGGTAGGGGTCAGGATGTGTGGGGCAGTGGCAAGAATGGTGCCTAGGGGTTAGGGTGCTACAACACACATAGAATCCTCTTGCTTTCTCTCACACTGAACACAGAGCTGAAGCCAGCAAATCTTGGTCTCAGCTAGCATCTCCTAGCTTATCCACACCTCAGCACCAACACAAGTGCCAGAAATCCCACAGACACCACACCTAGCAGACCTATCCAATGCCTCCACCAGTGCCAGTAGCTCTCTCACACCTCAGCGCGGAAACAAGTGCCAGAAATCCCACAGACACCACACCGAGCAGACCTAACCGATGCCTCCACCAGTGCCAGCAGCTCTCACACACCTCAGCACCGACACAAGTGCCAGAAATCCCACAGACACCACACCGAGCAGACCTAACTGATGCCTCCACCAGTGCCAGCAGCTCTCACACACCTCAGCACCGACACAAGTGCCAGAAATCCCACAGACACCACACCGAGCAGACCTATCCGATGCCTCCACCAGTGCCAGCAGCTCTCCCACACCTCGGCGCGGACACAAGTGCCAGAAATCCCACAGACACCACACCGAGCAGACCTAACTGATGCCTCCACCAGTGCCAGCAGCTCTCTCACACCTCAGCACTGACACAAGTGCTAGAAATCCCACAGACATCACACCCAGCAGACCTAACCGATGCATTCACCAGTGCCAGCAGCTCTCACACACCTCAGCGCCGACACAAGTGCCAGAAATCCCACAGACACCACACCCAGCAGACCTAACCAATGCCTCCTCCAGTGCCAGCAGCTCTCACAAACCTCAGCACCAACACAAGTGCCAGAAATCCCACAGACACCACACCCAGCAGACCTATCCGATGCCTCCACCAGTGCCAGTAGCTCTCACACACCTCAGCGCCAACAGAAGTGCCAGAAATCCCACAGACACCACACCCAGCAGACCTATCCGATGCCACCACCAGTGCCATCAGCTGTCACACACCTCAGCGCCGACACAAGTGCCAGAAATCCCACAGACACCACACCCAGCAGACCTATCCGATGCCTCCACCAGTGCCAGTAGCTCTCCCACACCTCAGCACGGAAACAAGTGCCAGAAATCCCACAGACACCACACCAAGCAGACCTAACCGATGCATTCACCAGTGCCAGCAGCTCTCACACACCTCAACACCGACACAAGTGCCAGAAATCCCACAGACCCCACACCCAGTAGACCTATCCGATGCCTCCACCAGTGCCAGCAGCTCTCCCACACCTCGGCGCGGACACAAGTGCCAGAAATCCCACAGACACCACACCGAGCAGACCTAACTGATGCCTCCACCAGTGCCAGCAGCTCTCTCACACCTCAGCACTGACACAAGTGCCAGAAATCCCACAGACATCACACCCAGCAGACCTAACCGATGCATTCACCAATGCCAGCAGCTCTCACACACCTCAGCGCCGACACAAGTGCCAGAAATCCCACAGACACCACACCCAGCAGACCTAACCAATGCCTCCTCCATTGCCAGCAGCTCTCACAAACCTCAGCACCAACACAAGTGCCATAAATCCCACAGACACCACACCCAGCAGACCTATCCGATGCCTCCACCAGTGCCAGTCGCTCTCACACACCTCAGCGCCAACAGAAGTGCCAGAAATCCCACAGACACCACACCCAGCAGACCTATCCGATGCCACCACCAGTGCCATCAGCTGTCACACACCTCAGCGCCGACACAAGTGCCAGAAATCCCAGAGACACCACACCCAGCAGACCTATCCGATGCCTCCACCAGTGCCAGTAGCTCTCTCACACCTCAGGGCCGACACAAGTGCCAGAAATCCCACAGACACCACACCTACCAGACCTAGCCGATGCCTCCACCAGTGCCAGCATCTCTCCCACACCTCAGCGCTGACACAAGTGCCAGAAATTCCACAGACACCACACCCAGCAGACCTAACCGATGCCTCCACCAGTGCCAGCAGCTCTCCCACACCACAATACCGACACAAGTGCCAGAAATCCCACAGACACCACACCCAGCAGACCTAATCAATGTCTCCACCAGTGCCAGCAGCTCTCCGAAGCCTCCACCAGTGCCAGTAGCTCTCACACACATCAGGGCCGCCACAAGTGCCAGAAATCCCTCAGACACCACACCGAGCAGACCTAACCGATGCCTCCACCAGTGCCATCAGCTGTCACACACCTCAGCGCCGACACAAGTGCCAGAAATCCCACAGACACCACACCCAGCAGACCCATCCGATGCCTCCACCAGTGCCAGCAGCTCTCCCACACCTCAGCGCCGACACAAGTGCCAGAAATCCCTCAGACACCACACAGAGCAAACCTAACTGATGCCTCCCTCCCACACCTCAGCATCGACACAAGTGCCAGAAATCCCACAGACACCACACCTAGCAGACCTAACCGATGCCTCCATCAGTGCCAGCAGCTTTCACTCTTCACAGCAAACTCTAGTTCAAGGGTTTACAATCTTTTCTGCAATGAAAATCGTCATAAGCTACTGAAGGCCAAGCCACTCATGTGGGGTTACCAGACACCCCCATGCCCAGCTTCACTGACTAAACCTAGGGGCATATTTGTGGGGATTTGGCGCAGAGCAGGTCGCCTTGCTGTGCCACCCTGCATTATAGTGAAAGGGAAGGAATGTGCAGTATCTATAGCATACAACACATTCCTGTCCTTTGTCCCTGCGCTGGTGCACAGTGGGCTGCCTAGCGCCAACACAGGCACCCTTGCACAGCAAGGCAAAAGATGAAAAACGCAGAGAAATAAAGATATTTCTCCTCGTTACGCCTCCCTTCGGAGGCAAAAGGTTTTGGCACAACCTCAGGTTTACAAGTGCTTGTAAATCTGGGGATGCGTCAAAATTCATCGGTGTTGCGTGGGCAGACCCACAGCAACGCTTCCCCAATGCAGAGTAAGGCAACGTAGCGATTTGTGCTGACTTGCCGTACTCCATCTGTATGAGGCCATTCAAAGCACACAAAGTGGCTTTGCATGCCCTCATAGATATGACGTGGTGGTTTGCGTAGCCATTGCGACATAAAAAGTGCCACAGTGGCGGCACAAGAGGTTTGTAAGTATGCCACCTAATGTCCAGAGAGCCACATACTATAGTTTGAACAAAATGTTTTTAACTAGGGGCACTATGACAGGGCTGCCATGATCGTCAGGGACAGGAGGTATGTGGGAATTTATGGACCTGTGTGCCTATGAATGGGATATATGTGTGGAGTGACTGAGTGACTGTGTCATATGTACACAGAACATACTTTTCACCATATGTGACACCGTTACATGCACGACACAAAAATGCAAAAAAAAAATTAAAAGGCAGAATTCTAAAGTGAAGAAAAATATTCTGCAAAAATATTCATAATACAGAAGATTTTTCTGCCCTTTAAATTTCTCTCATTTAAAAATGTGCTGTATTTTTCACTTATAAATAGGGCAGCATTTCTACAAGCCACTGGGAGCAAGGTGCCTGCTGTGTGTAAAGGCAACACAGGGAGAAAATTAAACTGAAGATTGAACTTTATGCTAAATCCTTTCCATAAAACTCATGATTTTAATGTTCTCCCATTTCAGAGTGCCACATTTACAAACAGCAGACATTTTGCTCCCAGTGGCCTGGAGACACAGTGCCATATTTATAACATAAAAATACAGACATTTGTTTACGTGGAATTTAAAAGTGCAGAAAAATGTTCCATATTATGAATATTTGTGAAGAACATTTTTCTAAGCTTTAAAAGGAGAACCCAACACTTATTGAAGTGCTTATTTAAAAATGAACTTGAGTCTGCAAGCTACTCTGAAGGTGTCTGTTAGTTACTGGTAGTTTGCGCTCGACTCATTGGAGACACCTGCCTTAGAACAATCCACAGACATCACACTGATACAAGAAAGTTTCATGCGGAGCCTCTGTGAGCTGGTAGGTGGCGTCATTCAGCTCTTCTCACACAGCAAAAGTGACATGCACGGTGCCTATAAACATGCCACCCCAGCGTGCTAAAGTCAGTTCTTTTATTTCTTCGTTAGTCAGCAGAGACCCGGAGAGAGCTACATCCAGGCAATTTTTTACTGACTTTTTTGACATTTTGTCAAGCCTTTTTTGAGACTCTGTCTCTCAGTGTGATATGTCCCCACAACACTGGTGGGGTTTAAGCCCTGTAGTTTCTGTCTCAGACAGAGGTCTGTGACAGACCCCCACATCTGATTTGGTTTTGGTGCTTGAAGCCGGACCACAACTTTAAGAATTGTGAAGTCTGCTGCACCATGAACCACAATGTTCTGAGGGACTGGTTCTTGGAGCTTCTAGTCGACCAGTGCCGGTTGCCTCCACAAACCTCCCGATCCCGGTTGTGAGGAAGGTCTTGGGCCCATTCTTGGAGTCGTTCCAGGCACTCATCATCATGCTTGAAGTCATCGGTTTAGTCCCACAAAATGTCCAAAACAATCAAAGAAGCCAAAGCAATCTTCGACTCTACATTGTCAGTCCAAATCTTTGGACAAGGCTTGGGAACAAAGCCACTCTAGGCCCCACTCCCACATGGAACCTGCTTCTGGGCCTATGTCTCCCTGAGTTTCCAGGAGCCAGAGCGACTCCCACCCAACTCCTAGAATTTTTTTGTGGCAATGTACCCAATATTTGGGCATGCTGACCCCTCTGGAGCACCTTTGGGCCCCATGGGTTCAGCAGGTGCCCCCACTGCATTTCCGCCAGCTGGTCCACCAGGAGCCCCATTTGGGCCCCTTGGATCTGGTTTTGGATCAGGAATGATGCTGATCATGAGACCAGAACCTTCCTTGGAGGCCATTCGAGTGTCTTTGCTCCTGGCACCACAGAGGCCCCAATCATACCTGACTCAGATACAGAGCTGCATCAGCGTCACACAATGTTGGCTCCAGCTGGAAATTGACCTTCCGAGTCAGAGCCAGTGCCTCCTTTTTTCAACAGGCCTGTAGAGGAGTATGATGGGGAGGATCTGAGGATCTTTGTGGTTACACCAACCCCCTTGATTAGTCTGAAGATTATTGGCACCACTCCAAATGCTGGGCTGGTCTCTCCTCCTAGTGTGGCTATGGAGGAAGAGGCTTCAGTTGCTATGGTGGTGAGACGGGCAGCTGAGGTCCTGGACCTCAAGCTGCCCTTGGTGACAGTCAACAGAGGTGCTTCAACTGGGAATTCCCCCTCAAAACCTTTCCTCCCTTTTAACGAAGCCCTCACTGGAATCTAGCTTGGGTCTAGCCCACCCCTGCACAGGGATGCTTGTGCGCATGATAATTGCCCACTGCCATATCCCGGCCCATGGGAGCCCTGCTGTCCTCACACAGCATCCTACTCCAGAGAGTCTGGTTGTCCAAGGTCAATTAACTAGCACACCACTAGATAGCAAGTCCAAGAGGCTGGACACCTTTGGCAAGAGGATGTTCTCTTCCACTGGCCTTGCGCTGAAGTTGGTGAACACTGTGTGCCTTTTGGGCTGATACAACCACATGGTTGCGGATTCGGTTGCAAAAGTGCTGCTGATGGTTGCGAAGCGGCCCGGGCCATACTGTCACAGGCTATTGCAGATGCCAGAGACGCAGCAAATCTCACAATTTGCTACAGAACGTATACAACCAACTCACTAGACAGAGTGATTGCATCGTCAGTGGCACTCAAACCCAACACCTGGCTGAGATCAACTGGCTTTTCGGGTGATGTCTAGACATCCCTTATGGACATGCCTTTCTTTTTTTTATTTCAAGAGTGTTTTATTGGGAGTTTATACAATAGGAAAATTTAATAAATGAAAAGAAACAATACATTGTATGGTACCATCACATCACATGGGAACAGTAGTTTACGGTATAGCATGAGGAATCGATCCACATTTACAAAGTGAGAGGGCAGAGATAAGTGCATTTGTTTGCAATGGTAAGGTGAGTAAGTATTGTGACAGAGCGGTTTTTGATATTTTAGTGAATGATTAAGGTACCTCAGTTGTAGATGAATGAGTCAGAGCAAAAGAGCGGAGACGAGAGAAGAGAAGAAGGTGATAGGGGGTGAAAAGTAGGGAGTACATGGGGAAGGGGAGTGGGTAGGGAGAGGAGGAGGTGGGAAAGTGGGGAGAGGAGAGAGAGGGTGGGAGAATGAGTGAGTGAATGCATGAATGATTGAGTGATCATGGTTATATAGACAAGTGAGACATAAAGTTGTCTAGTTTGCACCAGAATTTATCAGCTTCATTGGTGTTGTCATTAAGCATAGGTTTAGTAAGTTACAGGCAGTTCTGGTGAATTGGACCCATTCCCATTTGTGGAAGGTAGTTTGAATGAGTCTTTCCATTCATTGAGGAGAACTTTAAGGCCAGTTGTGACTAGAATGTCCCATAGGAGACGGTCCTCTTTGTTGAATGCCTGTTTAATGTCAGTGGGGGGGATGCCCAGTATGATAGAGGCTGAAGTAGGAGTCCATTTTATATGAAGAATTTGAGATATTGTATAACTGACGTCCTGCCATAATGTTTTGGCGGAAAAAACAGCTCCACTATGTGTCGTAGGATCTGAGGCCTAGTTTATAAAGTTTGGCCACAGCCCAGTGGGCCATATTGTCAATCCAGTATCTGCTTTGTGCTAGTGATGGAGTTATTATGTTGAAAGGGAGGTTACTCCAGGTAGATGGCCAGTCCGGTGAGACCTTTGGAGTGTTGTTGGAGTCTAATAGTAGAGTTTCCACTTGCCTTGTGTTGGTTTATTTAGTGAGGATTTTATGGGGGATAGGCAGAAGTACAGTTTGGAAGCTTAGTGATAGACTTTGGTAAATTTTTCTAATATGTTGGGTATGTCAGGGGGTTTTGGAGGTTTATGCTTGGATTTTATTTTAAGGAAATGGTAAAAGTCTAGGTCATTTAAATAAAATTTGTCTTTAATTTGAGATAATGTTATGGGTTCTGAGGGGGTGCCGATATCTCTCACCAGGAGAACATCTTGTTCTGGCCATTTCTCTATATACATTGTTCTCCCTTATAGTTTTAAGTTTTCATTGTGTGGGCATAGCGAGGCTAGACATGAGTGTTTAATTTTGTTGTCAATTTTTCAGAGTGCCAGTGCTGTGCCCTGCTGGTACACTGCTCCACGGACACCTTAAATAGTGCTTAGGATATAGGAAGGTGTGGTGCTTTCAGCGACCTACTTTTGGCGATAAAACTTTGAGAGAAACACAGATTATAAGAAGTGCTCCAGAAGCGGCCTCACAACGTGGATGAATCTCTACTCGACTATCCCAGTGTCACAAAGAGCATCCTACACCTTGAGGTAAGCACTTAATGGCCCTACTCTACAACTCTAATGGTAGGAAACTATAATACATAAAACTAACCTACAGACCCAAGCAATATGTCATGGGCCCTCCATCTTATGCCTGACCCTAAGATGGCCACCTCCATTTAATACAGCTCTCTCTAAAGCATACTCCAGAACTTTCTTACTTCTAAACTACACACATTGGGATCTTAAATTTCTCCACCTTAACTGCAACCCAGATAGAGGCAGAAGGGGGCTGGGAATAATTCCTTACACTCCAAAGTGTTCCAGAAGCTGCCTCACAACGTCTGACCCTAAAATGGCCAACACCAGCAATCCACGTGGATGAATGTCTACTCGACTACCTCAGCATCACTACGAACATCCTACCCCTAGAGATGAGCACTACACTACAATATTCAATAAGGGTAGGAACCTATAATATATGAAACCAACCTACTGACCAGAGAAAATATGGCACGGGCTCTCCCTTTCTATGCCTGACCCTAAGATGGCCACTTCCATTTAATACAACTCTCTCTGAAGCAGATTGCTCAAAAGACATGAAAGGCGTTCCTTTCTCAAAGGAAGACTCTGAAAGATCTCTCAATACAATTTTCGTTTATTGGTCCTACATGAATAAAAACAATTTACAACAGCAAAACCATCATTTATGAAGACCTAAAGGAACTGGACTCCTACTTTGCAGGAATCCAAGACCTGAAAATGACTTTGTAAAAACTCGGAAGGAATGGCTAACTTTTCCTTCCTACTAACTTTCACTAACTTTCTACTCACTTAGTAACATGCGATAACTAGGCTGCTCACAAACGGCCTTAACAAAACCCAATTCACTTTCTTCCAATACAACTGCAGAACTCTGATCAACCCATGAGCACAACACATGGGTGTACAAGCTCATTCTTCCATAATACCAATAACGGGCTAAAATATTGGTTTGAGTTGCTTCCACCTCTTCAAACCCAGATATAATAAATAAAGTGGTCAGCAACCTACAAAACCTTAGCTAATCTAACTAACTAGCACCTAATAACCTTGTAATAACCTAACAATAAATCTAATAACCTACTGTTGACCCTAACCAATGGTAAGAGTTCTCTTCACCTGCTCTGGTTAAATGGGATGTTTTATAATTGCCTTCAACTCGATGACAGATTTATTGCAACGTTTCATCTTCTCACTTTCAACATAATTTAGATTTATCAAATCTCAAATTGGCATTAATTAATATTGACACCAGCCTTCCAGTGATAATAATATCATACCAATCTAGTGCCATGCAGTGGATACTTAGCTGTTGTCCAATTGCTATTCAAACTGTGTTTTGACCCACAGGCTGGACAATACAAAAATCACTAACTTTTGCCCGCACTACTTGCAATACAGTAACCTGGGGGCACTCGACCGACTCACTTCGATATGTGCTGAATCTATGTTGAGAATATGCTGGTACTAGGTTGATAATATGTTGGTTCTAGGTAGAGACCTTACTGATAACTCATTGAAACTTTGTTAGCTCTACGTTGACACTATGTTGATATTATGTTAGCACTATAATGACAGTAAGTGGAGAATTTACTACAAGCTGTACATTGTACTCCATAATTGTGAAACACATTGGGTACCACTTTTCACAACCCTAACGTTTGTCATAAAAACTTAACTCAGCAGAAATAATGACGTGTCACCAACTAACACCCTTCCAACAAATAGCCACCTCACTTGCTACAAATATTACACTTTCTCTATATACTACGACTACTGTACCTGCAAATGCATTAATATAAACAAACAGAGTATGCATTATTATCCACTCCCACTAAATGACAATTAACTCACCAGGCGCCACTATGGAAACAATTCCAGGCACTCCAGCCACCATACAATATAGATAAACATACCATACTTAGACACTACTGTGATTCTTAATACCCACCCTATTCTATACAGGGAGAGGCATGATTGCACTCTGAGCAGAGGCTTGACCAATTGGGGCCTCCATCGCCTCTCCTCATTTAGATTTTGTTGGATACCTCTCCATGGTATCTAGATTCTCAGCACAAATATTTAATCAATTACTATACTATCATTTACTTCTCCATTTTCTTTTTACCTTTCATTTTTTTCCTCCTGTAATGTACTACTCTACTATCTCCTTTCCCTCCTCTCTACCTCCCCCTGTTCCTCTCTCACCCATTCCATTTCCACATCCATGCCATCCCTTAAAACCCATCCGCCCACCCGCCCTCCTATCCCCACCTGACCGGCTAACAAGAACTGGCATTTAGCTGGTTACAGCAACAAGAAGACTCACCTCCCACAAAAATTCAGAACATAGAAATATTCTCCCTTAATGTCAAGGGTCTAAATCACCCAACCAAATGACAGAAAATCCTAGACTATACACATAAACCTAAGGGAGACCTAATTCTCCTTAAAAAACCAAGGTGGCCATAAAAGAGGCAATCCTCCTAAAAAAGCATGGGTTGGTGACTTAGCATGCGCCCCAGCCACAAACAAAAAAGGGGTTGATCACCCTTATCTCTAAAGCCTCTGGACTCACTATCCTGTCCTCAGAGGAAGACAACAGAGGCAGATGGCTTCTTACTAAAATACAGAGGAGCAACACTGAAATGACAGACATGAACATCTATGCCCCCAATAACGACAACCCTACCTCCCAATTGCATAATGATTCTAAGAGGAGATTTCAGTTCAATGACTGGAAAGCCAAGTGCTGTGTGGACAGTGCCATCCTCTAGTACGCAATGACAGCAGTACAGGATGATTGCTTATTTACATTTACCAAAGAAGGTATTTAGAGTGTCCTGTGGTTGTGATCCTGCATGACTGACTGGGTGCCCAAGCGCTGTGTGGACAGTGTCATCCTGTAGTACACAGTGACAGCAGCACAGGATGGAGGCTTATTTACATTTACCAAAGAAGGTCTTTAGAGTGTGCTGTGGTTAATTCTGCACAAATGACTGGGAGCCCAAGGGCTGTGTGGACGGTGTCACCCACTAGTGCACAGTGACAGCAGTACAGGATGGAGGCTTATTTACAGTACAGGATGAAGGCTTATTTACATTTACCACAGAGGGTCTTTAAAGTGTGCTGTGGTTATGATTCTGCAAAACTGACTGGGAGCCCAAGGGCTGTGTGGACCGTGTCATCCTCTAGTACACAGTGACAGCAGTACAGGATGGAGGCTTATTTACATATACCACAGAATATCTTTAGAGTGTGCTGTGGTTAATTTCTCACGACTAACTTGGAGTCCAAGAGCTGTGTGGACGGTGTCATCCTCTAGTACTCAATGACAGCAGTACAGGATGGAGGCTTATTTACATTTACCACAGAAGATCTTTAGAGTGTGCTGTGGTTGTGATTCTGCACGACTGACTGGGAGCCCAAGGGCTGTGTGGATGGTGTCATCCTCTAGTGCACAGTGACAGCAGTACAGGATGGAGGCTTATTTACATTTACCACAAAAGGTCTTTGTTAGAGTGTGCTGTGGTTATGATTCTGCATCACTGATGGGGAGCCCAAGGGCTGTGTGGATGGTGCCATCCTCTTCTACACAGTGACAGCAGTACAGGATGAAGGCTTATTTACAGTACAGGATGGAGGCTTATTCACATTTACCACAGAAGGTCTTTAGAGTGTGCTGTGAATATGATTCTGCACAACTGGCTGGGAGCCCAAGGGCTGTGTGGACTATGCCATCCTCTAGTACAGTGACAGCAGTACAGGATGGAGGCTTATTTGCATTTACCACAGAAGGTCTTTAACGTGTGCTGTGGTTGTGATTCTGCATGACTGACTGGGATCCCTAGGTCAGTGTGTATGGTGTCATCCTATAGTGCACAGAGGCAGCAGTACAGTATCGATGCTTATTTACATTTACCACAAAAGGTCCTAGAGTGTGCTGTGGTTGTGATCCTGCATGACTGACTGGGAGCCCGAGCGCTGTGTGGACAGTGTCATCCTGTAGTACACAGTGACAGCAGTACAGGATGGAGGCTTATTTACGTTTACCACAGAAGGTCTTTAGAGTGTGCTGTGGTTAATTCTGCACAACTGACTGGGAGCCCAAGAGCTGTGTGGATGGTGTCATCCTCTAGTGCACAGTGACAGCAGTACAGGATGGAGGCTTATTTACATATACCACAGAATATCTTTAGAGTGTGCTGTGGTTAATTTCTCACGACTAACTTGGAGTCCAAGAGCTGTGTGGACGGTGTCATCCTCTAGTACTTAATGACAGCAGCACAGGATGGAGGCTTTTTTACATTTACCACAAAAGATCTTTAGAGTGTGCTGTGGTTGTGATTCTGCATGACTGACTGGGAGCCCTAGGTCAGTGTGTATGGTGTCATCCTATAGTGCACAGAGGCAGCAGTACAGTATCGATGCTTATTTACATTTACCACACAAAAGGTCCTAGAGTGTGCTGTCATTATGATTCTGCATGACTGACTGGGAGCCCAAGGGCTGTGTGGACCGTGTCATCCTGTAGTACACAGTGACAGCAGTACAGGATGGAGGCTTATTTACATTTACCAAAGAAGGACTTTAGAGTGTGCTGTGGTTATGATTCTGCATGACTGACTGGGAGTCTGAGGGCTTGTTGGATTGTGTCGTTCCTCTAGTGCACTGTGACAGCAGTACAGGATGGAGGCGTATTTACATTTACCACAGAAGGTATTTAGAGTGTGCTGTGGTGTTGATTCCGCACGACTGACTGGGAGCCCAAAGCATGTGTGGACGGTGTCATCCTCTAGTGCACAGCGATAGCAGTACAGGATGGAGGCTTATTTACGTTTACCACGTAAGGTCTTTAGAGTGTGCTGTGGTTGTGATTCCGCATGACTGACTGGGAGCTACAGGGCTCTAGTGCACAGTGACAGCAGTACAGGATGGAGGCTTATTTACATTTACTGCAGAAGGTCTTTAGAGTGTGCTGTGGTTAATTCTGCACGACTGACTGGGAGCCCAAGGGCTGTGTGGATGGTGTCATCCTCTAGTACACAATGACAGCAGTAGAGGATGGAGGCTTATTTACATATACCACAGAATATCTTTAGAGTGTGTTGTGGTTGTGATTCTGCAGGACTGACTGGGAGTCCGAGGGTGTTAGAAATGGGGTTTTTGGTTGGCATCAGGTTGCCCTCTGTCCAAGCAAGAACCCTCACTCTAGTCAGGGTAAGTCACACACAGTCCAAAATCAGCCTGTGCTCACCCTCCGGTAGCTTGGCACGAGCAGTCAGGCTTAACTTAGAAGGCAATGTGTAAAGCATTTGTGCAATAAATCATACAACACCATAGCATAACACCCCAAAAATACACCACACAGTATTTAGAAAAATATATAATATTTATCTGGGTATCTTCAGGTCAAAATGATCAAAGTTGCAATACGAATTTGTAAAGATATCACTGAAAAGTGATATAAAGTGTCTTAAGTCTTTAGAATATTAACAAAGTCTCTTTCAAGCACAAGTACCTGGTTTAGCGTGGAAAAATCTCCTCAGAGGGCCACAAGAGAAGAGGTGCGCGGAAAAAGGGTGTGTGCGTCGATTTCTCCCCAGCACACACGGACTTGGGTCGTTATTTTCCACGCGGGGAGGCCGGCGTCGTTTTCCGGCGCGCGGACTGTCTCTTTCTGTGGATCGCGGGGATTACCAGATGTCCCGGGTCTGTGCGTGGATTTTCCTGCTTGTTCTCCGGCTGCGCGTCGGTCTGCGGGGCTGCGCGTCGAAATTACGATCTCACGGCAGGCGTCGCGTCGATTTCTCCTCTGGATGTCGATCTGCGGGGCTGCGCGTTGAAATTACGATCTCACGGCAGGCGTCGCGCCGATTTCTCCTCCAGATGTCGATCTGCGGGGCTGCGCGTTGAAATTACGATCTCACAGCAGGCGTTGCGTCGATTTCTCCTCTAGAGGTCGGGCGGCGTTGTCCTTGCGAGGCCGTGCGTCGGATTTTCGATCGTCCCAAGAGCGTCGCGTCGATCAGCGTCGGTGTGCGGCGTTTTTCTCGCCGCCGAACAAGCTGTGCATCGAAATTTTCGGCGCACGGAGCGTCCAAGTAAAAGAGAGAAGTCTTTTTGGCCCTGAGACTTCAAGGAACAGGAGGCAAGCTCTATCCAAGCCCTTGGAGAGCACTTTCACAGCCAGACAAGAGTTCAGCCAGGCAGCAGGGCAACAGCAAGGCAGCAGTCCTTTGTAGAAAGCAGACAGGTGAGTCCTTTGAGCAGCCAGGCAGTTCTTCTTGGCAGGATGTAGTTTCTGGTTCAGGTTTCTTCTCCAGCAAGTGTCTGATGAGGTAGGGCAGACGCCCTCTTTTATACTAAGTTGTGCCTTTGAAGTGGGGGTGACTTCAAAGAGTCTCTAAGAAATGCACCAAGTTCCCTTTCAGCTCAATCCTGTCTGCCAGAGTCCCAGTAGGGGGTGTGGCAGTCCTTTGTGTGAGGGCAGGCCCTCCACCCTCCCAGCCCAGGAAGACCCATTCAAAATGCAGATGTATGCAAGTGAGGCTGAGTACCCTGTGTCTGGGGTGTGTCTGAGTGAATGCACAAGGAGCTGTCAACTAAACCTAGCCAGACGTGGATTGAAGGGCACAACAAGATTTTAGTGCAAAGAAATGCTCACTTTCTAAAAGTGGCATTTCCAGAATAGTAATATTAAATCCGACTTCACCAGTCAGCAGGATTTTGTATTACCATTCTGGCCATACTAAATATGACCTTCCTGCTCCTTTCAGATCAGCAGCTGCCACTTCAACAGTGTATGAGGGCAGCCCCAATGTTAGCCTATGAAAGGAGCAGGCCTCACAGTAGTGTAAAAACGAATTTAGGAGTTTCACACTACCAGGACATATAACTACACAGGTACATATCCTGCCTTTTACCTACACAGCACCCTGCTCTAGGGGTTACCTAGGGCACACATTAGGGATGACGTATGTGTAGTAAAAGGGGAGTTCTAGGCTTGGCAAGTACTTTTAAATGCCAAGTCGAAGTGGCAGTGAAACTGCACACACAGGCCTTGCAATGGCAGGCCTGAGACAGGGTTAAGGGGCTACTGAGGTAGGTGGCACAACCAGTGCTGCAGGCCCACTAGTAGCATTTAATCTACCTGCCCTAGGCACATGTAGTGCACTCTACCAGGGACTTACAAGTAAATTAAATAGTCAATCATGGATAAACCAATCAGTAGTACAATTTACCCAGAGAGCATATGCACTTTAGCACTGGTTAGCAGTGGTAAAGTGCCCAGAGGTCAAAAGCCAACAACAACAGGTCAGAAAAAATAGGAGGAAGGAGGCAAAAAGTTTGGGGATGTCCCTGTCAAAAAGCCAGGTCCAACATGACCCCCTACCAACCTAAAGCCAGGGGAGAACAATCACTATCCTGATGTACTTCCCTGTTTGAGGCGACAGAACAAGGACCCAGGCCCACAACAGCAGGGGCATGCTCCAGTTCTTCGCCTTCCTGACTCCAATTGGATCACTCTGTCCATACTCTCAGGGCCCACTAAGCCAACCCATGGGGAACCTTTCTCCTTACCTGCGGATCCCATCTGTGCAGCACCTAACCTTACTTTGCTCACAGATGTATCCCAGGAGCAGGATAGTACCACCATGACCAACACAGTGGTGTTGCCCACTCTACCCCTGGGGTGTGACACTTGTCCCCTCCCCAGGGATAACTCTGTCCACCTGGACAGCAAGCCACAGTGATTACTGACAGCTGCCAGGGATGAGAGCCATGCCCCAGGCCTCTCAAAGCTCTCCAACCACTGTGGCTGTGGAGAGTGGGGGGCGGTAGCCCCAGGTGCTGGGCACCCTTTAACCACTCTCCCTTCCACCAGGTCAGGGATGACAGCCTGAACCTGGTCCTCCCCTCTGGGGCTTTGTACCCTCCCTCCTGGAGCGGTACCCCCAGAGTCCAACATGGTCAGGGTGCTTACAGAAGTCACCCTGTACCATTCCTCCACCAGTGCAGGGCTGTTAACCTGCAACTGGCCCTCCAACCTGGGGCCTGTACCTTCAGGTTGGACTAGGGCCCGGGGTGAGGCTTCCCTCCCCCTGCCCTCCCTTCCAGGGTCCAGCACCCTCCAACTAGGAGTGGCCTCCTCAGAAGACAACATGGTAGGGGCACTGTTATCAGTAGCCCCTCCCTCCAGGTCCGGGGGGACACCCTGAACCTGGTCTTCCAGCCCAGGGTCTGTACCCTCAGACTGGATCACTGCCTGGCAAACCAGGACTTCCTGGGAGGCACACCTACCCCCCACCAGGTCAGAGTTTAACCTCTGAGCCTGGTTCCCCAACCCAGGGTCACCACCCTGAGGTTGGGCAATTGCCTGGCACGCCAGGACTTTCTGGGGGGCACACCTACCCCCCACCAGGTCAGAGTTTAACCTCTGAACCTGGTCATCCAACCCAGAGTCAACACCCTGAGGTTGGACAATTGCCTGGCACAGCAGGGCTTCTTGGGAGGCACACCTACCTCCCACCAGGTCAGAGTTTAACCTCGGAACCTGGGTATCCAACCCAGAGTCACCACCCTGAGGTTGAACAATTGCCTGGCATGCCAGTGCTTTCTGGGGGGCACACCTACCCCCCACCAGGTCAGAGTTTAACCTCTGAACCCGGTTATCCAACCCAGAGTCAGCACTCTGAGGTTGAACAATTGCCTGGCAAGCCAGGACTTTCTGGGGGGCACACCTACCCCCCACCAGGTCAGAGTTTAACCTCTGAACCCGGTTATCCAACCCAGAGTCAGCACTCTGAGGTTGGACCACTGCCTGGTACACCAGGACTTCCTGGGGGGCACGCCTACCCCCCAACAGGTCAGAGCTTATTCCCTGAACCTGGTTAGCCAACCCAGAGTCACCACCCTGAGGTTGAACCATTGCCTGGCAGGCCAGGACTTTCAGGGAGGCACACCTACCTCCCACCAGGTCAGAGTTTAACCTCTGAGCCTGGTTCCCCAACCCAGGGTCACCACCCTGAGGTTGAATCTTTGCCTGGCATGCCAGGACTTCCTGGGGGGCACTCTCACCCCCCTCAAGGGACACACCGTCCCCAAGGGCCACACAAGAGTCTGGTTGGTGCAGGTCTCCCGACCTCTGCCCATCCGGCAGAGTCTGGGTTTCCCCCAAACCAGAAACGGTTTCACCTGGGTCATTCCTGGGGGGCTCTGCTCTCAGAGCTGTCCCCTGACTCTCAAGGTCCTCCACTGGGGTCTGCAAACCCCTCTCAACCCTATGTCTGGACTTCTGCACCCCCTCACTATGAGGGGTACTGCCAGACACCAGAACTGTTGGGATGCTGGCTACAGTCACCCCCCCCAAGTTCTTCTGACACTGCGGGGCTTCCCTCAAAAGGTGGCCCTACGGTACAGGCTAGGCTTCCCTCCTGGTGTTCCCTCATGGAACCCTCTAGGACCTGGGACCTACCTGGGACACTACAATCCTTTCCCACCACACTCGGTTGGGAACCACCTAGACCACTCCCTTCAGAAGCACCCCCAAATGCCTCTTCAGACTCTCTGGTACTCACCCAGAAGTCTGCCTCCATTGTAAGTTCCCTGGGGTCAGAGAACTCACACTCCACCTGGTGTTGGCGTAGCTCTGGAATATAAGGACCAGACATATGCTCTCCAGCAATTACATCACTCTGCCCTTCACATGTATTAACCACAGTACCCTTCACCCAACCACCCAGTAACTCAACCTTGGAAAAGCACTCTACTTCACCCTCCTGAGACTGGTGAGACAGTATCTGTCTGTCCCTGACACTCAACCCAAACTCTTCTGGGATGTCTCTACACTCTATATCCAGGACGTCCACCAGGGGGGAACCCTTTTCTCTGTCACTCTCTGCTAGAGTCAGTAAAGTGTCCCTCCCCCCAGTAGGAATATGACTCCCTGTGCCAGTTCCCCAATCCTTCTCAGAGACCCTGTGCATAACGGGAACTACCTCATACCCTTGAACCGCCTGGGGTGTGTCAACTCCCTTCTTCAAGTTGGGCACCACATCTCTGGGCTTGTGCCCTTCTTCAGCAGTACTGGATGCAAGATTTTTGCTGCCACCATCTGAACTGGACTCAGCCCTTCCGGCCTCCAGTTTCAGCTCTTTACAGCTCAGCTCTTGAGCTGCAATCTTTTCTTCTTCCAGGGCTAAGAGACTTGCTGCCTCAGCCCTTTCAAGCTGCTCATCTAGCTCTTCTAGACACCGCTCTAGAGCTAGGAGCCATTCATCTCCCACTGGTTCTCTTTCCTCATCTGAGTAGTCTTCCTCCTCATGTGAGCAGTCTTCCTCCTCATGTGAGTAGTCCTCCTCCTCATCTGAGGGGTACTTAGTCATTTGGTTTCTTGCTGCCTCTCTCTCTGCCCATCTTTCCTCCTGCTGATGGAGCATCTCCGCCTTAGTAGATCTCCTTGCTACAGGAAGGCCCCATTTTCTGCAAAGCTTCCTTAGGTCAGCCTTAGTGAGGTGGTCCGTACAAACAAAGAATGAGTAGGTACACAATCCCATTTTGATAAGATCTTATGAGCAAAAACCAAAATCCAAAGTCCAAAATATCAATAGTATATCCAGGAGGACATCAGAGAACCAAGAGCCAAAAAAGATGAAAAATCAAGTTGACCTTCAACTGTGGGTAGGTAGTGAAATACTTAGCTACTGTATGTCACTGCACAAACACAAGTCCTATCCTCACCGCTGATCACCAATGTTAGAAATGGGGTTTTTGGTTGGCATCAGGTTGCCCTCTGTCCAAGCAAGAACCCTCACTCTAGTCAGGGTAAGTCACACACAATCCAAAATCAGCCTGTGCTCACCCTCCGGTAGCTTGGCACGAGCAGTCAGGCTTAACTTAGAAGGCAATGTGTAAAGCATTTGTGCAATAAATCATACAACACCATAGCATAACACCCCAAAAATACACCACACAGTATTTAGAAAAATATATAATATTTATCTGGGTATCTTCAGGTCAAAATGATCAAAGTTGCAATACGAATTTGTAAAGATATCACTGAAAAGTGATATAAAGTGTCTTAGGTCTTTAGAATATTAACAAAGTCTCTTTCAAGCACAAGTACCTGGTTTAGCGTGGAAAAATCTCCTCAGAGGGCCACAAGAGAAGAGGTGCGCGGAAAAAGGGTGTGTGCGTCGATTTCTCCCCAGCACACACGGACTTGCGTCGTTATTTTCCACGCGGGGAGGCCGGCGTCGTTTTCCGGCGCGCGGACTGTCTCTTTCTGTGGATCGCGGGGATTACCAGATGTCCCGGGTCTGTGCGTGGATTTTCCTGCTTGTTCTCCGGCTGCGCGTCGGTCTGCGGGGCTGCGCGTCGAAATTACGATCTCACGGCAGGCGTCGCGTCGATTTCTCCTCTGGATGTCGATCTGCGCGTTGAAATTACGATCTCACGGCAGGCGTCGCGTCGATTTCTCCTCCGGATGTCGATCTGCGGGGATGCACGTTGAAATTACGATCTCACGGCAGGCGTCGCGTCGATTTCTCCTCTAGAGGTCGGGCGGCGTTGTCCTTGCGAGGCCGTGCGTCGGATTTTCGATCGTCCCAAGAGCGTCGGTGTGCGGCGTTTTTCTCGCCGCCGAACAAGCTGTGCGTCGAAATTTTCGGCGCACGGACCGTCCAAGTAAAAGAGAGAAGTCTTTTTGGCCCTGAGACTTCAAGGAACAGGAGGCAAGCTCTATCCAAGCCCTTGGAGAGCACTTTCACAGCCAGACAAGAGTTCAGCCAGGCAGCAGGGCAACAGCAAGGCAGCAGTCCTTTGTAGAAAGCAGACAGGTGAGTCCTTTGAGCAGCCAGGCAGTTCTTCTTGGCAGGATGTAGTTTCTGGTTCAGGTTTCTTCTCCAGCAAGTGTCTGATGAGGTAGGGCAGACGCCCTGTTTTATACTAAGTTGTGCCTTTGAAGTGGGGGTGACTTCAAAGAGTCTCTAAGAAATGCACCAAGTTCCCTTTCAGCTCAATCCTGTCTGCCAGAGTCCCAGTAGGGGGTGTGGCAGTCCTTTGTGTGAGGGCAGGCCCTCCACCCTCCCAGCCCAGGAAGACCCATTCAAAATGCAGATGTATGCAAGTGAGGCTGAGTACCCTGTGTTTGGGGTGTGTCTGAGTGAATGCACAAGGAGCTGTCAACTAAACCTAGCCAGACGTGGATTGAAGGGCACAACAAGATTTTAGTGCAAAGAAATGCTCACTTTCTAAAAGTGGCATTTCTAGAATAGTAATATTAAATCCGACTTCACCAGTCAGCAGGATTTTGTATTACCATTCTGGCCATACTAAATATGACCTTCCTGCTCCTTTCAGATCAGCAGCTGCCACTTCAACAGTGTATGAGGGCAGCCCCAATGTTAGCCTATGAAAGGAGCAGGCCTCACAGTAGTGTAAAAACGAATTTAGGAGTTTCACACTACCAGGACATATAACTACACAGGTACATGTCCTGCCTTTTACCTACACAGCACCCTGCTCTAGGGGTTACCTAGGGCACACATTAGGGATGACTTATGTGTAGTAAAAGGGGAGTTCTAGGCTTGGCAAGTACTTTTAAATGCCAAGTCGAAGTGGCAGTGAAACTGCACACACAGGCCTTGCAATGGCAGGCCTGAGACGGGGTTAAGGGGCTACTGAGGTGGGTGGCACAACCAGTGCTGCAGGCCCACTAGTAGCATTTAATCTACCTGCCCTAGGCACATGTAGTGCACTCTACCAGGGACTTACAAGTAAATTAAATAGTCAATCATGGATAAACCAATCAGTAGTACAATTTACCCAGAGAGCATATGCACTTTAGCACTGGTTAGCAGTGGTAAAGTGCCCAGAGGTCAAAAGCCAACAACAACCGGTCAGAAAAAATAGGAGGAAGGAGGCAAAAAGTTTGGGGATGTCCCTGTCAAAAAGCCAGGTCCAACAGAGGGCTTGTTGGATGATGTTGTTCCTCTAGTGCACAGAGACAGCAGTACAGGATGGAGGCGTATTTACATTTACCACAGAAGGTATTTAGAGTGTCCTGTGGTTGTGATCCTGCATGACTGACTGGGTGCCCGAGCGCTGTGTGGACAGTGTCATCCTGTAGTACACAGTGACAGCAGTACAGGATGGAGGCTTATTTACGTTTACCACAGAAGGTATTTAGAGTGTGCTGTGGTTAATTCTGCACGACTGACTGGGAGCCCAAGGGCTGTGTGGATGGTGTCATCCTCTAGTACACAATGACAGCAGTAGAGGATGGAGGCTTATTTACATATACCACAGAAGATCGTTAGAGTGTGCTGTGGTTAATTTCTCACGACTAACTTGGAGTCCAAGAGCTGTGTGGACGGTGTCATCCTCTAGTACTCAATGACAGCAGTACAGGATGGAGGCTTATTTACATTTACCACAAAAGATCTTTAGAGTGTGCTGTGGTTGTGATTCTGCATGACTGACTGGGAGCCCTAGGTCAGTGTGTATGGTGTCATCCTATAGTGCACAGAGGCAGCAGTACAGTATCGATGCTTATTTACATTTACCACAAAAGGTCCTAGAGTGTGCTGTCATTATGATTCTGCATGACTGACTGGGAGCCCGAGCGCTGTGTGGACAGTGTCATCCTGTAGTACACAGTGACAGCAGTACAGGATGGAGGCTTATTTACGTTTACCACAGAAGGTCTTTAGAGTGTGCTGTGGTTAATTCTGCACGACTGACTGGGAGCCCAAGGGCTGTGTGGATGGTGTCATCCTCTAGTACACAATGACAGCAGTAGAGGATGGAGGCTTATTTACATATACCACAGAATATCTTTAGAGTGTGTTGTGGTTGTGATTCTGCAGGACTGACTGGGAGTCCGAGGGCTTGTTGGATGATGTCGTTCCTCTAGTGCACAGAGACAGCAGTGCAGGATGGAGGCGTATTTACATTTACCACAGAAGGTATTTAGAGTGTCCTGTGGTTGTGATCCTGCATGACTGACTGGGAGCCCAAGGGCTGTGTGGACGGTGTCATCCTCTAGTACACAATGACAGCAGTAGAGGATGGAGGCTTATTTACATATACCACAGAATATCTTTAGAGTGTGCTGTGGTTAATTTCTCACGACTAACTTGGAGTCCAAGAGCTGTGTGGACGGTGTCATCCTCTCGTACTCAATGACAGCAGTACAGGATGGAGGCTTATTTACATTTACCACAAAAGATCTTTAGAGTGTGCTGTGGTTGTGATTCTGCACGAGTGACTGGGAGCCCAAGGGCTGTGTGGATGGTGTCATCCTCTAGTGCACAGTGACAGCAGTACAGGATGGAGGCTTATTTACATTTACCACAAAAGGTCTTTGTTAGAGTGTGCTGTGGTTATGATTCTGCATCACTGATGGGGAGCCCAAGGGCTGTGTGGATGGTGCCATCCTCTTCTACACAGTGACAGCAGTACAGGATGGAGGCTTATTCACATTTACCACAGAAGGTCTCTAGAGTGTGCTGTGAATATGATTCTGCACAACTGGCTGGGAGCCCAAGGGCTGTGTGGACTATGCCATCCTCTAGTACTGTGACAGCAGTACAGGATGGAGGCTTGTTTGCAATTACCACAGAAGGTCTTTTACGTGTGCTGTGGTTGTGATTCTGCATGACTGACTGGGAGCCCTAGGTCAGTGTGTATGGTGTCATCCTATAGTGCACAGAGGCAGCAGTAGAGTATCGATGCTTATTTACATTTACCACAAAAGGTCCTAGAGTGTGCTGTCATTATGATTCTGCATGACTGACTGGGAGCCCGAGCGCTGTGTGGACAGTGTCTTCCTGTAGTACACAGTGACAGCAGTACAGGATGGAGGCTTATTTACATTTACCACAGAAGGTCTTTAGAGTGTGCTGTGGTTATGATTCTGCACAACTGACTGGGAGCCCAAGGGCTGTGTGTACGGTGTAATCCTATAGTGCACAGTGACAGCAGTACAGGATGGAGGCTTATTTACAGTACAGGATGGAGGCTTATTTACATTTACCAGAGAAGGTCTTTAGAGTGTGCTGTGGTTAATTCTGCATTGATGATTGGGAGCCCAAGGGCTGTGTGGATGGTTTCATCCTCTACTACTCAGTGATAGCATTATCGGATGGAGGCTTATTTACAGTAAAGGATGGAGACCTATTTATATTTACCTCTGAGGGTCTTTACAGTGTGCTGTGGTTGTGAATCTGCACGAATGACTGGGAGTCCAAGGGCTGTGTGGACGGTGCCGTTCCTCTACTGCGCGTTGACAGTAGTGCAGGTTGGAGGCGTATTTACATTTACCACTGAATGCCTTTAGAGTGTGCTGTGGTTGTGATACTGCAGGACTGACTGGGAGCCCCAAGGCTGTGTGGATGTTGTCATCCTCTAGTGCACAGTGACAGCAGTACAGGATGGAGGCTTATTTACATTCACCACAGAAGGTCTTTAGAGTGTGCTGTGGTTATGATTCTGCATGACTGACTTAGAGCCTCAGGGCTGTGTGGACGGTATCATCCTCTAGTGCACAGTGACAGCAGTACTGGATGGAGGCTTATTTACATTTACCTCTGAGGGTCTTTTGTGAAAAACTATTCAGTTTTGTGTGTGGTGTGGTTGTAGTTGATTAACTGGGAGTCCTGGTGTGTCAGAAGCAGAGGTTGGTGTCTTCCAATCATGCTGGAGGATGTGTCATGCCCCAGTATCTCATGACAGTAGTTGTGTATTTATCATGTCATGGACTTGTCCATTAGCCCGTACTTCTCGATGTTCTTATAGAGTCACCTAGTGTTCCCAGCAGGGCTCTCGCTCAACATACTCCCCCCTGAGGAGTTTGCCTCCCATATGAGGCCCATGTCTCTAGAACAGTGGCTCCTGGAGTCTGAGGGTCTCATTTACGAGAGACTTGCAGCACACTGCACCACCTGAGTGTCATTTTCTTGCCACTGAAGTGGCACAATGTGCTGGCCCAGATTTACAAGGCCATGCTAAGCCTCCTTGCATGGCTTTTTATGATCTTGTAAAGATGGACCCATTTCATGCACAACACTGTGTGAAAGGAGCGTTCCGTGGGTTTTGCTGTAGGTGTTACCATGCCACACCCATGAAATCTGATGGAATCTGATACATTCCCAGATTTAAAAGTTTGAAAATGTGTCAGATTCCTACGCCACATCAGGGGTGGCGTTAAAGTGGTGTATCCGGGAGAAATAACATTATTTCTCCCCATTTTTCCTCTTTCCATGTGTGCTATAGAAAGAGGAATGTGCCATTAATGATTATTTATGTGCGGGAAAAGTGTCCCTTCCTGCATATAAACAATCATCTGTGCAAAGCAGGCACCCGTGCCCCATGGTGCAAGGATGCCTGCGTTGGCACTAGGCAGCAATTTGTGTGCCAGCGCAGGGGACAAGGATAGGAATGCGCCGGTTCTTATGGATGCGAACAGAATACCAGGGTTCCGCACAGATTCATCACTCTAAACATGTGGTCCAAGTCGCTGTCCTTCTCAGACACCTGCACACTATTCCTCCAGATAGCAAGTAATTTGCATACCACTCACTTCCACACAAGTCATCTTCCAGGACTGATTACCTCTCTATCCCCACCACAGATGTAGATGTAGGATGTCTGGCCAAGGCTCATAACATCCCACATGCCTTACAGACCACACTCCAGTGCAGACCTACAATACATGGCCTTGGTGCAGTTGAGGGGGATTTTAAGATTGAGTGCTTCAGGGCTCCGTGAGGCTGATCTGCAGCGACATCTGCTGGAACAGTGACATCAGCGTCCATACCATGGGAGGCACTTAAGGCAGTTCTGAGGGGAGGGGACAAGTCATAGCCTACCAATCCGGGGCTAACAGGAAGAAGGACAAGGAACTCCATGACCTAGAGCATAATATCTGTGAGTTAGAGAAGGAGCAAGTAGAGCCTCCTATTGTGGCAACTGTCTACATGAACTGCTGAGGATCTCACTTAGACTGAAATTGTTTGATTCCACCACACAAGCAAATGCAGTAAAGCATAATAAAATATACAAATGAGGGGACAAGGCAGGAAAGCTATTGTATTGGCCTGCCAATAGAGACATGTTGCTCTGATTTGTGCCTAATCTCACCACTTGTCCCGGGCATGTTTTAAACAACCCTGATTAAACTGAGTAAAAGTTTGTCTGGTATTATCAATCCATATATATAGAAGCCAAGGCTTCTGCTCCGGCCAAGCTGTATAATCGCATTGTTTATAATTTGGTGGTTTCCAAGTGAGACTGACAAATACTAGATGACTCTATAAACAAAGAAGAAATACTAGAAGCACTTAATCCTCTTCTCCCTGGGAAGAGCACCTGCCCTAATGGCTTACCATTTGAGATCTTCACAAAGTATGAACACAGCAAACATCCCCGCTACTGGCTATGTACGAAGAGGCCATATGACCTGCGGGCACAATCATATCCGTGATTCTGAAGCCAAAGAAGTCCCTGATTTATTTTGACTCATATTGGCTGATAATTTTAACTAACCTAGAGCCAAATACCTTAGCCAAGGTCCTGGCTAACAGACTGGTTCAAGTGATACAAAGCTTGCAGGATCAGGACGGCTTCATGCCAGGTGTCCCAGGTGACTACACAATGCCCTACTGTGATCAGAAGACACATCGGGAATGGTTCTAGTAGATTTTCCAAAAAGATTTTAATTTGTTATTGTGGCCTTTCATGTTCCCTTTATTTGAACAAATGTATTTTGGTCCTCACCTTTGTAGATGCATGCAGGTTTTATATGAGAAGCCCTCGATGAGGGTCAGGGCAAATGGAGGCCTTTCCTCCCCATTTAATAACAGTAACAAATGAGGCAAGGCCGTTCCATCTCGCCCCTCCTCTTTGCACTGACTATCAAACCACTGGCTGAGTGACTCTGCAATGCATTATTTAGCAGATGCCTACGGGCAATAACACAGGAGGACAAAATATTGTTTATGCAGATGATATATGAACTTATATATGTGATCCTGAGCCTCTATAGCTAGATTGATCCAGATGTTGTACATCTATGGCGACACCTCTGGCATGACTGTTAATTGGAGATGAGGACCAGTTCAAGTGATCATTCTAACCTTGCAGCGGCAATCGGATGCAGGTAGTACTTAGCAGATAGAGGGCCCCGGACATGAATATAGTGCCTTTATCTTCCTGAGTGAAGCAGAATATGGACACGTTTTTTTCTTTCCCGTAATATTGCTGGCAGAGGAGCCCAGTTCTAAAGGATTTCTCTCCCTCGCCTGCTTTATGCACCTCATCATTTACCATTCAGTGTGTTGCTGTCCTCATTTCAGTCATTACGGTCAGTCATCACAACCTTTCTATGGGCTGAAAGCAACCCCAAATCACTTTCAGGAATATGTGCTTGAACGACAGGTGTTCCATGTTGGAGGATGAGGTGTCTGTGGATGTGGTGCTGCTGATGGTGTTCTTGAGGATGATGATGATTCCACCTTTGGGCTTGTGAAATCTGTCCTGCCTGGCAATCTTGTAGCCAGTGGGGATGACTGTAGTGATATCAAGTAGAGGTGTGGGGTCCAGTCAGGTTTCTGTGAGACAAGGTAGGTCAGGGGTATGTTGTGCAGCAGGTCCCAGATCTCTGTGGCATGTTTGGTGAGTGAGAGGGTGTTGAGGAGCATGGGAGTGTGGAGTGTTGTGTGGGTGCCTTCAGGACTGTGTGAGTGCGAGAGAGTGGTGTGCTGGGTGATGTCGCTGCATTAAGTGTTGGCTGTGGGTAAGTGCACAGGAGAAGGCTCCCTCCAGGCTAGACTGCTTGACCTGGGACGGTTTCAGCCATGTGCAACAAAAGGTCTTCCCACTCCTTCCTCTTTGTTTGATTGAACCCAGACTTGCCTTCATAAACAATAATAGAAGGAATGGACAATCTAAGGAGGAGCACCGGTGGATAACTCACCTCATCATCAGACCCCATTCAGAGGGGGCATCAAGCAGGGCTGCAAGGCCTCAGCTGTGGCGGCTGATGTTTGCCTCTGATCCTACTATGGCTCCACAAACTGGGTCAGGTAGACTAGCATCAGCATTTGACTCTGTGGTACCACAGCAGTCACCGGCTTCTTAAGCAGGTTGTAGAAGATCACAGAAGTTGTAGCCGACACAGTGAATGAATCAATCAAGATTTATTTTAGAGTGAGTGTCTATTCCATGAAATTGATACATCAAAGTCAGAAGAATAAAGTGCATTTTAATCAATTCATAAATGATGATAGAGAAACAAGGAACTGCTGCATCAAAATGAACATACACATCTCATGTCAAAAAATTATTATATATTTAATTGAACTTTCATGGATACCCACGCTAACTAAAATAATTCACAGTTTATTACACCAATAGTTAAATGAAACCCTCAGAAATATGTGCATCCTCCAACCTAGGTGTGACATGAAATGTTCGGCTAATTAAGTCCTTTTTTGACCTAAAACTCACAAACGTGGATAATTCCTCTCTGATTAAATTGTTTTCAAACTTTGGCCATTTAGTACAGAATGTCTGGAACATCTGATATTAAGAAAAATAATTATTACATATTATCAGCTTTTCACACTATATTTTTTCAAAAATCATTGTTATTTTCATTTTAAGGGCACCGACACATTAACAAATTTACCTCAAGAAATAATTGTTGGCAAATTGCTGCTCTGTTATCTGTTGCCTCAGCATCACAGCGACTGAATCTACCTTGTTACTTTGCACATCTCAGTGAAAGCTAGGAACAGATGTCTTATCAATCAACCAACCACTTACATTAGTCAAACATCCCCAGTGACCCAGCCTAGGTGGACAAGCCAGTTCTCAGTGGACCCCAGCCGTGTACGCGGGACAGGTAGCCACGTCGCCAGTGGTCTTTCTTAAGTCATATGTGCTGAGATTCTCGACTGTCATTGTTCCCAAATAGCAAACATGCCACGATGGACAGGCCTCTCACTCCTGTGCTGTACTCATTCTGGCATTTAACGGTACGTAATTTCCAAGTTCTGTGAGTGACCTTGTCCGAGGGGGTAATTACAACATCGGCGGTAAAAGCCGCTTACCGCCGTGCAGAAGACCGCCAACACACCGCCGCGGCCGCGGAATTCCGCCACAGCTATTATGACCCACAGCACAGAATCCGCCAAAATGCAGACACCCACACAAGTCCGCCACACCAAAGGTCAGTGATAAACTGGCGAAAACAAAACCTCTACCATCATGCCAACAGAAAAACGCCCATGCTATCACTACCCACGAATCCACGCGACGGTCTTTCAACCGCGGTATTCCATTGGCGGTACACACCGCCGCGCTCAAAATACACACATATCTCCAAAACACTGCCACATTGGACAATTCGAAATACACACACCTGATACACATACACACACCACTCCTAAACACCCAATACAATAAAAAACACACACTCACATCACCCACAAACCCTTACGACCAAAAATTTAGATGAAGGCCAGAGAGACAGCACAGCATAGACAACCCCACCATACAGAGGCACACAACACCATCACCCACACTACTTCCACGCACAAATCACCACACACCAATACATATAACCACACTCATCACCACATACACCACCCCACACATCACCTACACCACACCATGGCACGGCAAAGACACCTCAGGTTCTCGGAGGAGGAGCTCAGGGTCATGGTGGAGGAAATCGTCCGGGTAGAGCCACAGAAGAGATGACTTTTACAACCAGATAAATATTCCATTTAGCAGTTTTCATTCTCTTTACATCCAACAGGAAACAAGTCTTGAATGCACAAAACGATTATATATAATGAAGATAATGCTGTAAATCTGTAAAAGCTGTCCTAAATAATGAGATCCAGTATTCGGGACAATATCAGTGCAATCAGCGACAGAGGAACCTGAACGTAAACTGACAGATCCTGGAAGAAGGAGTCAAGGCCAAGTCAGTGGCTATAAGAAGTGACCTCTACAAAATTAAGGCAACAACACTGACAAACCACCTCCTGTATAAACTGGTGTCAACCACTAGCTTTGATCGTGGGATCAGTGTGGGGTGACTACAGCAGTTCTCTGCTTTCTAGAATGATAAAAGACCACCATCCAATGCTCTAGGTGTATTGTAAACCCTTTCAGTCCAGACTACAGCAACCAGAGAAAAGCACAACACTGAAGGGTAAAGGAAGGAGGCTTCTGCTAAATAAAACACAGAGAACTGACCCTGTTTCCACAAACAGGAGAAGAAAGGATCTTTACCTGCAAGTATGGGAAACCATTGTCCCATTTAAAGACAGTCAACCAAAAAAGAAGCCTTACACATATTATGCATGTGGTAAGGATTTAGTGGCCATTGCTCTATATTGTTAAATCAGAAATCTAGTGTGCAAAATGTGTGAGAATAACACAAGTGATTTATCAACCATGTTGGCCCTTCAGGAAACACAGCCACAGGATGTAGAAAAATGTATACCTAACCCAAACACAACCAAGAAAGAAAAAGCATACACATGCAGTGAGAGCTTTAGTTTGTCATCAGAACTAAAGCACTTTCAGCAAACGCACACAGCAGAAAAAAAAATCAAATGCACTGAATGTATGAAGAGCTTCATTAATGTATCAGCACTACAAAGGCACCAGCAAACACACACAGGGGAAAAAACATTCAAGTGCAGTGAATGTGTGAAGAGCTTTAGGCTGTTATCACACCTACGAAGACATCAGCAAACACACACAGGGGAAAAGCCATTTAAGTGCAGTGAATGTGTGAAGAGTTTTAGTCAGTTATCAAACCTACAAAGACACCAGAGAACACACACTGGGGAAAAGTCATTCAAGTGCAGTGAGCGTGTGAAGAGCCTTATTCACTCTGGACAACTAAAAGCGCATCAGGGAAAACACACTCGGTTAAAACCTTTCAGGTGCAGTGAATGTGTGAAGAGCTTTGGTCAGTTATCAACCGTAAAAAGACATCAGTGGACACACACAGGGGAAAAACCATTCAGGTGCAGTGAATGTGTGAAGAGCTTTAGGCAGTTATCACAGCTACAAACACATCATCAAACTCACACAGGGGAAAAACCATTCAGGTGCAGTGAATGTGTGAAGAGCTTTAGGCGGTTATCACACCTACAAAGACATCAGCGAACCCACACCGGGGAAAAACCGTTCAGATGCAATGAATGTGTGAAGAGCTTTGGTCACTTATCAACCCTAAAACAACATCAGCGAATACACACAGGGGAAAAACCATACCATTGCAGTGAATGTGGGAAGAACTTTAGCCATTCAGCATGCCTAAAAGAACATCAGCAAAAACACACAGGAGAAAAACCATTCAAGTGCAGTGAATGCATGAAGAGCTTTGGGCTGTTATCAACCCTAAAAAGACATCAGCAGACACACACAGGCAAAACACTATTCAGGTGCAGTGAATGTATGAAGAGCTTTGGGCTGTTATCAACCCTGAAAAGACATCAGCGAACACACACAGGAGAAAAGCCATTCAATTGCAGTGAATGTGGAAGCAGCTTTAGTCGCTCAACACACCTAAAACTCCATCAGCGAACACACACAGGGGAAAAAGCATTCAAGTGCAGTGAATGTGTGAAGAGGTTTAGTTCTTTACCAAGCCTAAAACAACATCAGCGAACGCACACAGGGGAAAAACCTTACCATTGCAGTGAATGTATGAAGAGCTTTAGTCGTTTTTCCATACTCCGAGTACATCAACGAACACACACTGGGGAAAAGCCATACAATTGCAGTGAATGCAGAGGTAGTTTTAGTTGTTTCTCAACATTAAGAAAACATCATCGAACACACACAGGAGAAAAACCATTCAAATGTAGCAAATGTGTGAAGAGCTTTAGTTCTTTATCAAGCCTAAACAGACATCAGCAAACACACACTGGGGAAAAGCCATACCAATGCAGTGAATGTCTGAAGAGCTTTAGTCGATTATCGAGCCTACAAAGACATCAACGAACACACACCATCACTGAGTAAATAGAATGGATTAAATGTGCCAATTAGGTGCATACCAATTTTACTATGTTGAGAAGGGAGAGGGCAAGTACTTCATCACTCGTTAGCAGGAGTAAAGTGCACAGAATCCTAAAGCCACCAAAACGGGTTCAGCAAGAACCTGAGGGATGTCTTGCAAAAGATGGTCATTTCCAACAGTGTATTTTCCCAACAATTGTTAATTTCTCTACATTTTGTAGGAAGAATCAATGAAAACCAGGAAAGACATTGTGAGTTTAGCACAATGTGGAATAAAAGGAATGAAAGTGTCTACGAAATAGATGTAGAAAGAAAAACATCCAAGCACACTTGATCACGCTAACTGTAAAATTGACACTAGGAATAATAGTGCATTGAATAAAGGGCCACCTACCTGTAGTTCTGGTTCTGCTTCATAGGATCGTCTTTGATACTCCTAAACAGTAGAATAATTCCGTGCAGTGTCCCAGAACACCTATTAATATGTAGTATTTGCAGTTACCTTCAAGACCCAGTTCTTTTTAAGCCTTAACGTTAAGTAGAGATGCTTATGTACATATGTATTTAGAGATACTCCCACACCCATCCTTTAAAAAGTACAGTCAGTGAGGGGTCATTTATGGATTCACTGAACATTGCTATGATGAAGAACCAGGACTACATTTTCTTTTGCATTGTAGGGTCTTTATTGATCGTCATAAAGGCTAGACTAGAATAGTAAGCTAACTCATTGACGAAGCGATTGGTAATTTATAGTCCAGCAGAACAGAAACGTAAAGAACCTTATTTAATAAGTTTTATAGAACTTGCTTCACCTACTCTAGCTTCTGCTTGATTATCAAACTCTAAACAATAGTGTTTGGCGAAGGTGTGGATAGATTTCCTTACTGCAGCTCTACAGATGCCCACAACAGAAAACATTTGTTATTCATGACGTAGGACCTGCTTTTTCTCTTCTATAATGAGCTCTGGGTTTGCCTGGCAATAGGTGGTTTGTTTGAACGGTGGTAGCATAATGACATGCATGCCACTAGATATAGATTGTTTAGAAGTAGCCATTTCTTCTCTTATGTGACCATAATTTATAAGAATTGATTTGTATTTCTGATGTCCTTGATTTTATCTAACAAAAATAAAGAAGAACCCTTCTGATATCTAACTAATTAAGAGCTCTTTCTGCTGGTTTAGAGGGCTTGGGAAAGAAGGTTGGGAAAGTAATGGTCAGATTGAAGTGGAATTCTGAGACAACTTTAGCCAGGAATGAAGGATGCTTTCTTCAAACTGCCCTATTCAAATGAAAAACAATTAATGCTTTCTTAAAGATAAATCATGGAACTCACTGACAGTTCTAGTTGAAGTGGCAGCAATTCAAAAGGCAGTTTAGTTTTCCATGAAATATGCTGCAAAGTAGCTGTATGAATGTATTTAAAAGTAGGAGCCATTAATTTTGACAGTACCAGATATAACTCCTAAGTTGGAAGTGCATTTTTAACACGAGGGAAAACTTTTTTAAAGAACTTCTAGAAAATGTTTTAGGGTGGGTAATTTAAAGAACGAAAGCCACAGGATGCACTTTATGGAACAGATTTGTAACTTGGCTTTTGCTTGATGCAGTGGATAACGAAACAAAGCTTTGTCTTGACATGAAGTTGGGTTTTGTCCTTTAGTGTGCTATCATATACAAAATCTTTACCATTTGAGAGCATAACATGGATGGGTATTTCGCTTCTTTTAGTGTAGCCATACAAACCTGGGGTGCATTCAGGTATCCATATTGTTCGTCTCAGAGACAATGGTTTCCTTTGTGGTGTGGATGAAACTGTAGAAGTGCCAACATTCTGAATGTTTTCCTTTTGAATGTATTTGTTAAGAAAACACAGATCAAATACTGGATGATGTTGGATTGTTTTTGGGGACTAGAAAACTGAAGTAAACTCCTTTGTTTCTTTGATGCAAAGGTTCTATTGTGCCTGATTTAGTTGTTCTGTAGGATACAGGTTTCTTGCTCCAGCAGCAAGAGGAAGAAATTAAGGCCCTCATTCGGACCTTGGCGGGCGGCGGAGGCCGCCCGCCAAAGTCCCGCCGTCAAAATACCGTACCGCGGTCGCAAGACCGCGGCGGGTATTTTGACTTTTCCCCTGGGCTGGCGGGCGGGCGCCGAAAGGCCGCCCGCCAGCCCAGGGGAAAACGACCTTCCCACCATGAAGCCGGCTCGTAATCGAGCCGGCGGAGTGGGAAGGTGCGACGGGTGCTACTGCACCCGTCGCGTATTTCACTGTCTGCTATGCAGACAGTGAAATACTAGCGGGGCCCTCTTACGGGGGCCCCTCGACACCCCCTACCGCCATCCTGTTTCTGGCGGGCGAACCGCCAGGAACAGGATGGCGGTAGGGGGTGTCAGAATCCCCCATGGCGGCGCAGCGAGCTGCGCCGCCATGGGGGATTCAAATGGGCAACGGAAAACCGGCGGGAGACCGCCGGTTTTCCATTTCTGACGGCGGCCAAAGAGCCGCGGTCAGAATGCCCAAGGGAGCACCGCCGGCCTGTCGGCGGTGCTCCCGCCCCCGTTGGCCCTGGCGGTGCAACACCGCCAGGGTCATAATGAGGGCCTAAGTGTTGGTTTTGAAGCGGATTAAGTAGCCCCTTTCTATAATGTTGAGTATCCATTTGTCTGTTTTTGTTTTCCACTCTTCCAAGTGGAGTGCCAGCACTCCCCCCATAGGAGTGGATAACTATCAGCGGGGCTATCAGCGGGGCTGTTAGAGAATCACTGGAAATTGCTAGATGAGTTTCTCCCTCTAGAATATGAGTTTCTGGGAAGTGGCAGTTTCTTACTTTGATACGACATTGGTGTTGCTGATCCTCCCCTTGCTTTTATTGCTAAGGCCATTTTTGATGTTGCAGTCTGTGCTGGAAAAAACAACGTTCTTTTGCACTGTACTGTTTACAGAATGCTTCTTCAATCCCAACAGATGTTAGAGTTTCCACTTGATACGGAGCATCTTTTTGTCCGTATGTTGGCCAAAGACGGCTATAATTATAAGTTGCAGCACTAATTACAAATCACATAATCATCTCCCTAAGGTTTTTCCCAAGAAGTATTGTCACAATTGCGTTTTTCCAATGTGCTGATGCTGTTCCTCACATTTCTTTCCTAGTGATACCAATTCTCTTGCTTTCTCTCTCAGGAGCAGCAGTTGATTCAGGATCTGAAGGATGTTTTCATCTCACAGCTGTGACAATGACTGAATCAGGCTTTGGGACTATTTTTAGATTTTCTGGATCTTTTTGTGGTGGTTTCTATTTCTTCAGTAGACGCGGAGTTGTTGAGTGAGAAGCTTATCCTCTGCCAGTCTTCAAAGTCTTGAGACTAATTGTAAGAGAGGGTGGGGTGCTGTTCTAGATTGTAATGTTTCCAGAATTACAGATACCGATGACTGAGGTGCTTCACGGAATATGTTAAGCTTGGTTGCTCTTCTACTAGTACCTCATGGAAGGTGATATTGTATTGGTAATACTCTGGAAGAGGATTGAGATGGTGATGCAGGTGATGTTGTAGTGTATGAAGACAGATCAGATATGTGCATGGTGATCTGGGCCTTCTTTTAAGGGAGGCGCTTGGAGATTTTCTTCTAGGTGTTTGTGGTGAAGGTGGTTTCCACATGTGTATAATGACATTGAAGTGGCCTTTGACATCTTTTTTGGAAGTGATTAGCCCAAAAGGCTATGGCGACATTGTATTGTCTCTTCAAATGGTATTGTTGGGGTGATTGCACTGTACAACAAGGGTGCAGGGTTCAGAGAAGGTGTGTCTGCATGCGGGACAGACAGATGTTTCTTTCCTTTATCTCTTTAATATCATGGAGTACCTCCTACAGGTGAAAAGTTTATTGTGGTTGGAGTATGTTTGGAGAGGCGGTGATAGGCTTTCCGTGTCCACTTAAGGGCAAGGAGCAATTGACACAATTTTTCTAAGAGATGTTTGTTTTGAAAGGCATCAAGGCAAATCCAGATCTGTGACTGGGAGTCTTTGAAAAGTTTCAACACTCCGTCCATCATTTTATTTTGTGATATTTCCTTGTGTGCCCCCACGCCCAGACGTGAGTCCCTTGCTTTCTGCGCCACTGGATTCAATTTAGCCTGGCTGATGAATGGTGATACCCTAAAACTGGTCTCATGATACTAGAATCCTGTCCAGGGAGGACCTGGCCTTGCAGGTCAGGCTGGACTGTTCCATTAGGAGCAGGGTCAAAACTGATTTGCATATAGCTGGGTCTGAACTGGGGTGACATGGCAAGAAAAACAACAATGGATTAAACCCAGATCTGTGACTGGGGGTGAGTGTTTGAAAAATTTCAACACTCCATCCATTATTTTATATTGAGATATTGCCTTGGGTGCCCAAAGTGGCTAGGGTATGCCTAGACGTGGGTCCCTTGCATGCTGCACCACTGGATTCAAGCTAGCCTGGCTGATGAAGGGTGATACCCTGAAACTGGTCCCAGGATGCTTGAATCCTGTCCAGGAAGGACCTAGCTTGGAAGTTCGGGCTGGACTGCTCCCGTTGGGAGCAGGGTCAAGACTGATTTGCATATAGCTGGGTCCAAACTGGGGTGACGTGGCAAGCAAAATAATAATGGTTTAAACTTAGATCTGTGACTGGGGGTAAGTGTTTGAAACGTTTCAACACTCTGTCCATCATTTTATTTTGTGATATTATCAAGGCAAATCCAACAGATTAGGCCAGCTGCGGCATCGTGGGCCAGCTACGGTGTCGGGAAGACCCGCAAACAGTACATTGGAAATGCAGGGCATCATGATCCTTATGAGGAGGTCTGGTTTGTGGTGTTGCAGGGATCTGTTCATGAGGTCAGTGCAGGGGTAGTCGGGCTGATGATGAAATCAGGAGGGCTGGTGTTGATGGCGTTGGGCTGCAGTGCTAACTGGGACAGTAGCTTTGCACTGAGCAGTAAGGTTAACTTAGAAGGCAATGTGTAAAGTATAGGTGCAGAACGTATACCATAAAACAGTGAAAATACCACAAAAAGACACCACACAGGTTTAGAAAAAATAGAGTATATTTATCTGAATAAAATACAGTTGAAACAAGCAAATTCCAATGTACACAGGCAAAGTTATGAATTTTTAGAGATTAAATCCAACTAAAGTGCCTAGAAACACAATAGCTCCAACTGGGGCTATCGTGGCGTAGTTGATGGAGTTGTTCCCAACAATCCGACACCACCAGTGCAGGTCACAGAGTCACATGGACCCCCAGGTACAGTACCTTTTGAAAACGAAGAGTCAAAAAAAGTGTTGCTGAAGTTGGTGCGGCGTCGGTCCTTTACAGCTTTCGAGGAAAGAGGCGTCAGTTCTGTGCTGCAGGGGGAGATCGGCGCCCCGATGCTTCAGTTCCGTGTGACCCGGCAGGGTCGCTGGTTCCAGTCCATCAGGACGTGATGTGTCAACTTTGCAGTGTCGCAATGACCCTGAGTGATGTCATCGGAGTCACGCCAACGTCGGACTTGCATTTCAAGGCACGGTCGTTTCATGCAGCAAGGTCCACCAAGCAGGCTGCAGCGTCGCTGAAGTTGTTCTGGAGTCACTGTAGTCGGGTACTAGCAAAAAGCTAGTAGTTCAAATCTTTGATGTCCCTGAGACTTCAGAACAGGAGGCAAGCTAAATCCAATCCCGTGGAGAGCACTTTTGGGGGGAGGCAGAGTCCTTCCAGCACAGTCAGAGGCCACCAGGGCAACAGTAGGGCAGCAGTCTTTCTCAGCAAAGCAGTCCAGAGAGTCCTTTGGGCAGCCAGGCAGGCCTTCTGACAGAGTTCAGGCGCAGCTCCAGAACTGTCTGAGTTGCTGGGGTCAGAGACCCAGTTTATATACCCAAAATGCTGTTGAAGTGGTGGAGCCTTCAAAGAATGGTTTTAAAGTGCACAAGTTTCCCTTTTAGCCCAGTCCTGTCTGCTAGGGTCCCAGTGGGGGTTGTCAGTCCTTTGTGCGAGGGCAGACCACTGGCCTTTGAAATGTACGTGTCAGGCCCTTCACCCTTTCGGCCCACAAAGACCCATTCAGTATGCAGATGAATGCAGATGTGACTGAGTGTCCTGTGTTTGTGGTTGTCTGGGTGAAATGCACAAAGGAGCTGTCAACCAGCAAAGATCAGACGTTGATTGGAGACAGGATGTAAGGTGCAGATGGTTTTAAGTGCAGAGAAGTTCTCAATTTCTAAAAGTGGCATTTCTAAAATATTAATAGCAGATGGTTTTAAGTGCAGAGAAGGTCTCAATTTCTAAAAGTGGCATTTCTAAAATATTAATATAAAGTCCAACCTCACCAATAAGCAGGATTTTCTTATTAAATATGACCTGGATACCCCTTTCAGATCAGAAGCTACCACTCAAAAAGTATATAAGGGCAGGCTTAATGCTAGTCTATTAAAAGAGCAGGTCTCACAGTAGTGGAACATGAATTTAGGAATTGTTCACTACCAGGACATATAAAACACATATGCACATGTCCTGCCTTTTACCTACAGAGCACCCTGCCCTATGGGTTACCTAGGACCTATGTTAGGGGTGACTTATGTGTAGAAAAAGGGGAGTTTAAGGCTTTGCATGTTCTTTTAAGATGCCAAGTCGAAGTGGCAGTGAAACTGCACACCCAGGCCTTGCAAATTGCAGGCCTGAGACATGGATAAGGGGCTACTTATGTGGGTAGCTCAATCAGTGCTGCAGGCCCACTAGTAGCATTTAATTTACAGACCCTGGGCACATGTAGTGCACTTTACTAGGGACTTATAAGCAAATCAAATATGCCAATTGGGGGTGAACCAATGTTACCATGTTTAAGGGAGGGAGCATATGGACTTTAGCACTGGCTAGCAGTGGTAAAGGGTGCAGAGTCCTAAAACCAGCATAAATAGTGTCAGAAAAGTGGAGGGATGCAGACAACAAGTTGGGGAATGACCAACCTAAGGCTGTCAGGTCTAACAAGAGCAAATAGCAGTGATAGCCCTAATCCCCCCATCTAGTCCAAGGAAGGAAGCTCATTCCCCATACCTGTGTTCAGAGGTAAGGAAGAGGTCTGTTAGTCTGCTAGGAGTCCTCGTAGACACAGAGGAAACAGAAAGTTTCAGCAGAAACCGCGACGACGTGCAGCACGAGTTGGCAAGCTGGCTGGAATGTCCCCTCTAAGATGGTGTGGGCAGTGTGATGTTTTATAATAACATATCTGTTGTTTTAAGAACTTCCCTGATGTGACAACACATATTTTTCCGTGTAGGGTAGACAATGTACCCTTTGGATTGTCAATACCAGGTAAATATTGTGCAGCCTTGGGTTAAGCACAGGATGAAAATGTTAGACAAAGAAATGAATAACAGATTCTGAATGGAAGGACAACTGATATAAAGAATAAAAACATCTCCACTAGAATGAAACTTTGCTAAAATAATAGAAGGTTATCACACAGTGTGTGGGTCAGTGACTTCCATTAATGATCCCTCACTCTTCTGGAGAGAAGCTTTGTGCCCAGCCTGGTTATCACACAGTGTGTGGGTCAGTGACCTCCCTTAGTGATCCCTCGATCTTCTGAAGAGAAACTATGTCCTCGGCCTGATTATCACGCAGTGCGTGGGTCAGTGACTTCCATTAATGATCCCTCACTCTTCTGGAGAGAAGCTTTGTCCTAGGACTGGTTATCACACAGTGTGTGGTTCAGTGACTTCCATTAATGATCCCTCGCGCACATCAATATAAATCATTCAAACAATTATGCCTCCATCTCAATATAAGTACCACTCATGATAGAATAGAATTTAAACAGTAATCTGCACGTTTGAATAAACAGCATGGCTTTTAAGAAGGACGTACAAACTGGAACATGACAATTTCAGAGCTTCTCATTTGTAATAAGTGTGTGAGACAGTGTCTCAGAAAGATTTTAAGTTTGCAGCAAAAATGTTTGAAAGAGTTTTGTTTTACCCTTCAAATGGGACTACATGCCTCAATCTGCAAGAGACCAGTGTTTGACAGATCACACAACTGGGGCAACAGCAAAGGCAGCAATTGTGTCAATCCTTTCTGATTCTTCTCTAGTACTGTACTTTCTCTGAGGCAAAATGAGCATTTTTGCTGCACAGAATCATACAGCTTCTACACACATATACCTTCTGCTTTGTGCACGCACAACCTCCCTGCACTGCACCTACCCACAGTTTTGTTCAAAATGATTTTGCCTTGTCATATTGTTGCATACGTATTGTATATTCATGGAATTTGTGTAGAGGATCTTTGGTATGGCACAAAGACAGAAATGTAGCAATGCTGAAGGCATAATGTGACTGATTGTGTAGCTTGTACTGGGCTTTATTAATCAGTGAGAGTGAAAGGAGTATTGTAAGAGTGTGCCTCCAGTTTGTATGTAAAGATAAGTTGGGTGCTCTGAGAAAAAGATCCAACCATGAAGGGATTCGCAGTCTTTTGCCTTAGCCATTAGGCAACATGGTCACTTGCATCAGTATCTCTGGGTGTTTAGGGTTAGGTGGTATGAATGGATGTGGACCATTTCAATTACAGTTGTGCAGGTCAGGATCTCATATAATTTTTCATCTTCTTTCCCTGAAAGGACTTTTTAAAATATATATATTGAATAGTTCCAAAGTTTCATATGTCATAATTTACTTTACTACCTTATAATCCTCCTTTCTTTCTGTGTTTAATACTCTTTTATGCTGCAATACTAGCTTTGGATTATTTGAAAAGAGAATGAAACTGCTTTGACAGTAGTTCAGACTTCCCTTTTCTTGACTTGCTAATTTGCTCCCTGAATTAGCTTATACATGTGACATGAACAGGGCCATGACCTAAGCACGTACCTGAAAGCCTGTCACCACCTCTAGAAATAAAATTCACAGCAGCTCAAAACAATCATTTTGAAAGAGAATATTTCAAGTGAGTCCAAGTTTAATTTCAATAAAGAAAGCTGTATAAAATGACACGCTGCACATTTGGGTAACCAGCATGACTCTTTTCAGTGAAGAAGTGGAATGTTTCTGTTGCAATATACTATCACCCTGGTAAGCTGCTACGAGGAAGAGTAAACAATATGACTAGGTGTCATCAAAGAATTATGAGGGTAGAGAGAACACCTCAGGTGGACTCGAACTTACAGACCCTGAATTGGGAAAGCAGTGCCCAAGCCAGTAAGGCACCGAGGGTAATCTGTAAGACTGGGTTCCAAAATCATCATTTCAACTCAGTTCATGGCCACATACAGCATTTCTGCAGTCATCCATTTAACTTTTCTGCCTTTAACTATATTGCCCATTTTAAACCTCATAAGTGCCAAGTTACTTAGTGTGTGGGCACCCTGGCACTAGCCAAGGTGCCCCACATTGTTCAGGGCAAATTCCCCGGACTTTGTGAGTGCAGGGACACCATTACGCGTGTTCACTATACATAAGTTACTACCTATGTATAGCGTCACAATGGTAACTCCGAACATGGCCATGTAACATGTCTAAGATCATGGAATTGTCACCCCAATACCATTCTGGTATTGGGGGGACAATTCCATGATCCCCCGGGTCTCTAGCACAGAACCCGGGTACTGCCAAACTGCCTTTCCGGGGTTTCCACTGCAGCTGCTACCAACCCCTCAGGCAGGATTCTGCCCTCCTGGGGTCTAGGCAGCCCTGGCCCAGGAAGGCAGAACATCTCTGCATAAGCCAGTCTACACCGGTTCAGGGATCCCCCAGCCCTGCTCTGGCGCGAAACTGGACAAAGGAAGGTGAGTGACCACTCCCCTGACCAGTACCTCCCAGGGGAGGTGCCCAGAGCTCCTCCAGTGAGTCCCAGACCTCTGCCATCTTGGAAACAGAGGTGTTGGGGGCACACCGGACTGCTCTGAGCGGCCAGTGCCAGCAGGTGACGTCAGAGACCCCCTCTGATAGGCTCTTAACCTTTTTGGTAGCCAATCCTCCTTTTCTGGCTATTTAGGGTTTCTCCTCTGGGGAATTCTTCAGATAACGAATGCAAGAGCTCACCAGGGTTCCTCTGCACTTCCCTCTTTGACTTCTGCCAAGGATCGACCGCTGACTGCTCCAGGATGCCTGCAAAACCGCAACAAAGTAGCAAGACGACTACCAGCAACATTGTAGCGCCTCATCCTGCCGGCTTTTTTTACTGTTTCCTGGTGGTGCATGTTCTGTGGGCTGTCTGCCTTCACCCTGCACTGGAAGCCAAGAAGAAATCTCCTGTGGGTCGACTGAATCTTCCTCCTGCTAACGCAGGCACCAAAAGACTGCATCACCAGTCCTCTGGGTCCCCTCTCATCCTGACGAGCGTGGTCCCTGGAACACAAGCACTATATCCAAGTGACTCCCACAGTCCAGTGATCCTTCAGTCCAAGTTTGGTGGGGGTAAGTCCTTGCCTCCCTAGGCTAGACTGCAAACCTGTGTACTGTGTGACTTGCAGCTGCTCCGGCTTCTGTGCACTTTTCCAAGGATTCCTTTGTGTACATCCTAGCCTGGGTCCCCAGCACTCCATCCTGCAGTGCTCAACCCTCTGAGTTGGACTCCGACATCGTGGGACCCTCCTTTGTGACTTTGAGCCAGCTCCGGTTCACAAATCTTCTAAGTGCCTGCTCCGTTACTTCTGCGGGTGCTGCCTGCTTCTGTGGGGACTCTCTGAGCTGCTGAGCACCCCCTCTGTCTCCTCCTTCAAGGGGCGACATCCTGGTCCTTCCTGGTCCCCAGCAGCACCCAAAAACCTCTACCGCGACCCTTGCAGCTAGCAAGGCTTGTTTGCAGTATTTCTGCATGGAAAGACTTCTGCAACCTTCAGCACGCCCTGGGACATCTTCCATCCAAAGGAGAAGTTCCTAGCTCTCTTCGTTGTTGCAGAATCCTAAGCTTCTTCCATCCGGAGCAGCTTCCTTGCACCTTCACCCGGGGTTTCCTGGGCTCCTGCCCCCCCCCCGGGCACTATCGTGACTCTTGGACTTGGTCCCCTTGCCTTGCAGGTCCTCAGGTCCAGGAATCCGTTTTCAGTGCTTTGCTGGTGTTTGTGGTTCTTGCAGAATCCCCCTATCGCGACTATTGTGTCCTATTGGGGTAGTAGGGGTACTTTACTCCTTCTTTTCAGGGTCTTGGGGTGGGGTATCATGGACACCCTGACCGTTTTCTTACAGTCCCAGCGACCCTCTACAAACTCCCATAGGTCTGGGGTCCATTTGTGATTCGGATTCCACTTTTGGAGTATATGGTTTGTGTTGCCCCTAGACCTATGTTCACCTATTGCATCCTATTGTAATTCTACACTGTTTGCATTACATTTCTTACTATTACTTACCTGTTTTGGGTTTGTGTACATATAACTTGTGTATATTACTTACCTTCCTACTGAGGGTACTCACTGAGATACTTGTGGCATATTGTCATAAAAATAAAGTACATTTATTTTTAGTAACTCTATGTATTGTGTTTTCTTATGATATTGTGCTATATGATATAAGTGGTATAGTAGGAGCTTTGTATGTCTCCTAGTTCAGCCTAAGCTTTGCCATAGCTACCTTCTATCAGCCTAAGCTGCTAGAAACACCTCTATTCTACTAATAAGGGATAACTGGACCTGGCACAGGGTGTAAGTACCACAAGGTACACACTATAAGCCAGGCCAGCCTCCTACTTTGGTGGTGCAGCGGTGGGATAAGTACTTGCAACTGCTTTACCACTTTGTCATTTGGTACGAGAATCACATACCAAATAGTTCAGTATGTGTACACTTAACCAAAAAAGTTTACTTTTCTATTCTAAAACTTTTAACAAAGTTCTGAAAAGTTGTGAAAACTTCTAAAAGTTTTCCCAAAGTTTGAAAACGTTTTTTCTGTGCTTCCTAAAGTTCTAAAACTTTTGTTTTTCTCACTATCCTTAAACCTATACTATCATGTCTGTTGTAGAGCCCACTCCCAAAACTGTTAATGCAACATATGAGAGTGTAAACTATAAACGTTTGAGGGGTCTCTGCCTGGATAGAGGTTTGAGTATAGGAAAGAACCCTACAAAAGAGTTTCTCTTTAACATGCTCATTGTAGATGACCAGAACCAGTCTGGCCCATTTCAGGAGAGGTTAGAAACTTCCCACATTTCCTCTGTGTCAAAGCATTCCCAACTCACCCACCCTGAGGATAACTTGTTAGAAAGGGAACTCAAAAAGTTGAGGGTTGAAGAGACCAGACTGAAGCTTAAACAGCAGCAGCTGGCCTTAGTAGGGAATCCCTAGACATAGAGAGGGAAAGACAGAGGTTGGGGTTAGTTCCCCATGGTGGCAGCAGCAGTATTTCTGATAGCAATCCTGCTAGAGAGCAAGATTCCAGGAATCTGCACAAGATAGTCCCCCTTTACAAGGAGGGGGATGACATTAATAAGTGGTTTGCTGCACTTGAGAGGGCCTGAATGGTACAGTTGATCCCTCAAAGGCAGTGGGCTGCTATTTTGTGGCTATCTTTCACTGGAAAGGGTAGGGATAGGCTCCTTACTGTTAGAGAAAGTGAAGCCAATAACTACAAAGTTTTGAAAGATGCACTCTTGGGTGGATTTGGCTTAACCACTGAACAATACAGGATTAAGTTCAGAGACACCAGAAAAGAGTCTTCTCAAGACTGGACAGATTTTGTGGACTGTTCAGTGAAGGCCTTGGAAGGGTGGTTGCATCGCAGTAAAGTTTCTGACTATGAAAGCCTGTATAGTCTTATTCTGAGAGAGCATATTCTTATTAATTGGGTGTCTGACTTGTTGCACCAATACCTAGTGGACTCTTATCTGACCTCTCCCCAAGCATTGGGAAAGAAAGCAGACAAATGGGTCAGATCAAGAGTGAAAAGAAAAGTTCATACAGGGGGTGACAAGGATGGCAAGAAGAAGGATGGTAAATCTTCTGAGAAGGGTGAGGACAAAAGTAAGCATTCTGAGTCTTCATCAGGCCCACAAAAATCCTTTGGGGGAGGTGGGTCCGAATCCTGTTCTAATAATCAACCTAAAAAGCCTTGTTGTTATTTGTGTAAAGTCAAAGGCCATTGGGCAACTGATTCCACTTGCCCAAAGAAAAACACCAAACCTCCCACCACTACAACCCCTGCTACAAATTCTAGTGCCCCTAGTAATAGCAGTGGTGGTGGGAAATCTACTACTAATAGCCAATCCAAGGGTGTAGCTGGGCTCACTATTGGCAATGTAGTTGGGGTTGGTCTTCTTAGGGAGACCACAGAGGCTGTTTTAGTCTCTGATGGGGGCATTGATTTTGTTCCCTTGGTTACTTGTCCCCTTAATATGGATAAGTACAAGCAACATCCCCTAATAAATGGTGTTGAGGTTCATGCCTACAGGGACACAGGAGCCAGTGTAACTATGGTGATAGAAAAACTGGTCCACCCTGAGCAACACCTACTTGGTCAGCAGTACCAAGTGACAGACGCTCATAACAACACTCTTAGCCGCCCCATGGCTGTTGTGAATCTCAACTGGGGAGGGGGGGGGGGGTTACTGGTCCAAAGAAAGTTGTGGTAGCCACAGATTTACCTGTAGACTGTCTACTAGGAAATGATTTGGAGACATCAGCTTGGGCAGACGTGGAGTTGGAGGCCCATGCAGCAATGCTGGGCATTCCTGGGCATACTTTTCCTTTAACCAGGGCTCAGGCCAAAAACTAAAAAGGACAGGGTAACTTGGATCCTGGAACAATGGACCAAGTGCTCCCTAAAGCGAGGGGTAAAAAGGGTAAATCCCTACCCATTATCCCTCCCTCTACAGATGATTCCTCTTCTGAGGAAGAGGAATTACCTCCCTGTGCAGAACCTTCACCAGAGGAGCTGGCAGCATACACTGCTGAGCTTTTGGGTGGAGGGGGGCCTGCCAGGGAAGAGCTGAGTGTGGCACAGCAAACCTGTCCCACATTAGAGGGTCTCAGACAGCAAGCTGTCAAGCAGCAAAATGGGGATGTCAGTGACAGTCATAGAGTATACTGGGAAGACAGCCTCTTGTACACAGAGTCAAGGGACCCAAAACCTGGAGCAGCCAGGAGATTGGTCATTCTCCTGCAGTACAGAGAGTTTCTTCTCACTCTAGCACATAACATTCCTTTGGCTGGGCATTTGGGTCAGACAAAAACTTGGAAAAGACTTGTCCCCTTGTTTCACTGGCCTCATATGTCAGAGGACACAAAAGACTTTTGTAAGTCCTGTGTGACCTGCCAAGACTGGTGGCACTCCAAAGGCCCCTCTAATTCCACTTCCAGTGGTTGGGGTGCCCTTTGAAAGGGTAGGGGTTGACATAGTTGGCCCCCTTGACCATCCTACTGCTTCAGGCAAAAGATTTATCTTGGTGGTAGTGGACCATGCCACAAGATATCCTGAAGCCATACCTTTAAGGACCACTACAGCTCCTGCAGTGGCAAAGGCCCTCCTGGGAATCTTTTCCAGGGTGGGTTTTCCTAAAAAGGTGGTGTCAGACAGAGGTAGCAACTTAATGTCTGCATACTTGAAAGCAATGTGGAAGGAGTGTGGTATTATCTGCAAGTTCTCGACTCCTTACAATCCACAGACTGAAGGACTGGTAGAGAGGTTTAATAAAACTCTAAAAGGTATGATAATGGGACTCCCTGAAAAACTCAGGAGGAGATGGGATGTCCTGTTACCTTGCCTTCTTTTTGCTTACAGGGAGGTACCCCAAAAAGGAGTGGGCTTCAGCCCCTTTGAACTCCTCTTTGGGCACCCTGTAAGAGGTCCACTCACTCTTGTGAAGGAGGGTTGGGAACAACCTTTAAAAGCTCCTAAACAGGACATAGTGGATTATGACTTGGCCTAAGATCCAGAATGGCCGAGTACATGAAAAAGGGCAGCAAAAACCTTCAGGCCAACCAGGAGCTGCAAAAGCAATGGCATGACCAGAAGGCTGTTCTGATCCAGTACCAACCAGGACAGAAGGTGTGGGTATTGGAGCCTGTGGCCCCAAGAGCACTCCAGGACAAATGGAGTGGATCCCATCTAATTGTTGAGAAGAAGGGTGAGGTTACCTATTTGGTGGACCTGGGCACTGCCAGGAGTCTCCTTAGGGTGATTCATGTCAACCGCCTGAAACCCTACTATGACAGGGCTGATCTCATCCTGCTCATGGCAACAGATGAGGGACAGGAAGAAGAGAGTGACCCACTCCCTGATCTCTTTTCCACCACTGAAGCAGATGCCTTAGTGGAGGGAGTCGTTTTAGCAGACTGTCTGACTGCAGAACAGAAAGACAACTGCATCAATCTCTTAGGACAATTTTCTGACCTCTTTTCATTTGTACCAGGTACAACATCCTGGTGTGAACACACAATTGATACTGGAGATAGCCTGCCTGTCAAAAGTAAAATTTATAGGCCGCCTGACCATGTCAGAGACTGCATCAAACAAGAGGTGCAGAAAATGTTGGATCTGGGAGTGATTGAGCCTTCTGAAAGCCCATGGGCTAGCCCAGTGGTGCTTGTACGAAAGCCTCACACAAAAGATGGAAAAAGGGAGATGAGGTTTTGTGTAGACTACAGTGGTCTCAATCAGGTAACAACTGATGCTCACCCTATACCCAGGGCAGATGAGCTCATTGATACACTGGCATCTGACAAGTATCTTAGCACTTTTGATTTGACTGCAGGGTATTGGCAGATCAGCTTTACAGAAGATGCTAAACCAAAGACTGCATTTTAAACTATAGGAGGGCACTACCAATTTACAGTGATGCCCTTTGGTTTGAAAAATGCACCTTCCACTTTTCAGAGATTGGTGAACACAGTCCTGCAAGGGTTGGAGGCTTTCAGTGCAGCATATCTGGATGATATTGCTGTCTTAGCTCAACCTGGGATGAGCACCTGGTACACCATTGGAAAGTTTTGGAGGCCCTGCAAAAGACAGGCCTCACTATTAAGGCCTCAAAGTGCCAGATAGGGCAGGGAAAAGTGGTTTATCTGGGCCACCTGGTAGGTGGAGAACAGATTGCACCACTACAGGGGAAAATCCAGACAATCATGGATTGGGTTCCCCCTACAACTCAGACCCAGGTGAGAGCCTTTTTAGGCCTCACAGGGTATTACAGGAGATTCATTAAAAACTATGGCTCCATAGCAGCCCCTTTTAATGATCTCACAAGCAAGAAAATGCCTAAAAAGGTATTATGGACAGCTAGCTGTCAGAAAGCTTTTGAGGAGCTCAAACAGGCCATGTGCTTTGCACCTGTCCTAAAAAGCCCATGTTACTCCAAGAAATTCATTGTTCAAACTGATGCATCTGAATTAGGGGTAGGGGCAGTCTTATCACAACTGAATTCTGAAGGCCAGGATCAACCAGTTGCTTTTATCAGCAGAAGGTTGACCCCTAGAGAAAAGCCTTGGTCTGCCATAGAGAGGGAGGCCTTTGCTGTGGTCTGGGCACTGAAAAAGTTGAGGCCATACCTGTTTGGCACTCACTTTATTGTTCAGACAGACCACAAACCTCTACTTTGGCTAAAACAAATGAAAGGTGAAAACCCTAAATTGTTGAGGTGGTCCATATTTCTACAGGGAATGGACTATACAGTGGAACATAGACCTGGGAGTACCCACTCCAATTCAGATGGACTCTCCAGATATTTCCACTTAGACAATGAAGACTCATCAGGTCATGGCTAGTCTTATTGCCCTTTGTTTGGGGGGAGGGTGTAGGAAAGTACCATCTTGCCTGGCATGTTACCCCCATATTTCACTGTATGTATGTTGTTTTAGTCCTTGTGTCACTGGGACCCTGCCAAGCAGGAGACCCAGTGCTCATAGTATGTGCCCTGTATGTGTTCCCTGTGTGGTGCCTAACTGTATCACTGAGGCTCTGCTAACCAGAACCTCAGTGTTTATGCTCTCTCTGCTTTCCAAATTTGTCACTAACAGGCTAGTGACTAAATTTACCAATTCACATTGGCATACTGGTACACCCATATAATTCCCTTGTATATGGTACTGAGGTACCCAGGGTATTGGGGTTCCAGGAGATCCCTATGGGCTGCAGCATTTCTTTTGCTACCCATAGGGAGCTCTGACAATTCTTACACCGACCTGCCACTGAAGCCTGTGTGAAATAACGTCCACGTTATTTCACAGCCATTTACCACTGCACATAAGTAACTTATAAGCCACCTATATGTCTAACCTTCACCTGGTGAAGGTTGGGTGCCAAGTTACTTAGGGGGTTATTAGAACTTTGGAGGTGGTGTTAATCCGTCCCAAAAGTGACGGTAAAGTGACGGATATACCACCAGCCGTATTACGAGTCCATTATATCCTATGGAACTCGTAATACGGCTGGTGGTATATCCGTCACATTTGGGACGGATTAACACCTCCTCCAAAGTTGTAATAACCCCCTTAGTGTGTGGGCACCCTGGCACAAGCCAAGGTACCCCCATTGTTCAGGGCATATTCCCTGGACTTTGTGAGTGCGGGGACACCATTACACGCGTGCACTACACATAGATCACTACCTATGTATAGCGCCACAATGGTAACTCTGAACATGGCCATGTAACATGTCTAAGATCATGGAATTGTCACACCAATACCATTCTGGTATTGGGGGGGGCAATTCCATGATCCCCCGGGTCTCTAGCACAGAACCCGGGTTCTGCCAAACTTCCTTTCCGGGGTTTCCACTGCAGCTGCTGCTGCTACCAACCCCTCAGACAGGATTCTGCCCTCCTGGGGTCTAGGCAGCCCAGGCCCAGGAAGGCAGAACAAAGGATTTCCTCTGAGAGAGGGTGTTACACCCTCTCCCTTTGGAAATAGGTGTGAATGGCCCCCTCTGGAAATGCTTTGATGGGCACAGATGGTGACCATCTCTACATAAGCCAGTCTACACTGGTTCAGGGATCCCCCAGCCTTGCTCTGGTGCGAAACTGGACAAAGGAAAGGGGAGTGACCACTCCCCTGACGAGTATCTCCCAGGGGAGGTGCCCAGAGCTCCTCCAGTGTGTCCCAGACCTCTGCCATCTTGGAAACAGAGGTGTTGGGGGCACACTGGACTGCTCTGAGTGGCCAGTGGCAGCAGGTGATGTCAGAGATCCCCTCTGCTAGGCTCTTACCTTTCTTGGTAGCCAATCCTCCTTTCTTGGTAGCCAAACCTCCTTTTCTGGCTATTTAGGGTCTCTCCTCTGGGGAATTCTTCAGATAACGAATGCAAGAGCTCACCAGAGTTCCTCTGCACTTCCCTCTTCGACTTCTGCCAAGGATCGACCGCTGACTGCTCCAGGATGCCTGCAAAACCGCAACAAAGTAGCAAGACGACTGCCAACAACATTGTAGCGCCTCATTCTGCAGGCTTTCTCGACTGTTTCCTGGTTGTGCATGCTCTGGGGGCTGTCTGCCTTCACCCTGCACTGGAAGCCAAGAAGAAATCTCCCGTGGGTCGACGGAATCTTCCCCCTGCTAACGCAGGCACCAAAAGACTGCATCACGGGTCCTCTGGGTCCCCTCTCATCCTGATGAGCGTGGTCCCTGGAACACAGGTGCTATATCCAAGTGACTCCCACAGTCCAGTGACCCTTCAGTCCAAGTTTGGTGGAGGTAAGTCCTTGCCTCCCCACGCTAGACTGCAAACCTGTGTACTGCGTGATTTGCAGCTGCTCTGGCTTCTGTGCACTTCTCCAAGGATTCCTGTGTGCACAGCCTAGCCTGGGTCCCCAGCACTCCATCCTGCAGTGCTCAATCCTCTGAGTTGTACTCCGACGTCGTGGGACCCTCCTTTGTGACTCTGAGCCAGCTCTGGTTCACAAATCTTCTAAGTGCCTGCCCCGGTACTTCTGCGGGTGCTGCCTGCTTCTGTGGGGGCTCTCTGAGTTGCTGAGCGCCCCCTCTGTCTCCTCCTCCAAGGGCGACATCCGGGTCCTTCCTGGTCCCCAGCAGCACCCAAAAACCTCTACCGCGCCCCTTGCAGCTAGCAAGGCTTGTTTGCGGTATTTCTGCATGGTGAACCTCATGGTGAAGTAATAATAACAATAAATGTCTTCTTTAAACTGTGAAGTGCATTCCAGAGAGGTTCTGTAAGCTCAGTCATGAGATAAGAGCAGGAAAGCAGAACAGTATCTTGGACACCCTGACTGTTTTCTTACAGTCCCATCGACCCTCTACAAGCTCCCATAGGTCTGGGGTCCATTCGTGATTCGCATTCCACTTTTGGAGTATATGGTTTGTGTTGCCCCTAGACCTATGTTCACCTATTGCATCCTATTGTAATTCTACGCTGTTTGCATTACTTTTCCATCTATTACTTACCTGTTTTTGGTTTGTGTACATATAACTTGTGTATATTACTTACCTTCTTACTGAGGGTACTTGTGGCTTATTGTCATAAAAATAAAGTACCTTTATTTTTAGTAACTCTGTGTATTGTGTTTTCTTACAATATTGTGCTATATGATATAAGTGGTATAGTAGGAGCTTTGCATGTCTCCTAGTTCAGCCTAAGCTTTGCCATAGCTACCTCTATCAGCCTAAGCTGCTAGAAACACCTCTATTCTACTAATAAGGGATAACTGGACCTGGCACAGGGTGTAAGTACCACAAGTTACCCACTATAAGCCAGGCCAGCCTCCTACATCAACCATTGTAGCCTTTTTGGTCATACCACAACATCTGGAGTTGTTGGCTGGCCTCAAGGTTTTTGCTTGCCTTTTCCATGTACTCTGCCATACTGGAGCGGAGGCCTTGTGTATGTCTTCCAATACACCTTGTTTAGGCTCACAGAGAGGTCTCTCCCAGCCTTCTTTTACAAGTGCCAGTGGTCCCCTTACAGGATGGCCAAACAGACGCTCAAAGGGGGAAAACCCTACTCCCTTCTGTGGAACCTCTCTGTAGGCAAAAAGCAGACATGGCAAGAGGAGAGCCCATCTCCTTTTGAGTTTTTCAGGGAGCCCCTTGATCACGCCCTTCAATGTCTTGTTAAATATCTCCACAAGACCATTGGTTTATGGATGGTATGGTGTGGTGAATTTATAAGTCACCCCACACTCATTCCACAAATGTTTTAGGTAAGCTGACATAAAGTTGGTACCTCTGTCAGAAACCACCTCTTTAGGAAATCCCATCTTGGTAGAGAGACCTTTGAGTGCTTTGGCTAATGCAGGGTCAGTAGTGGACCTAAGGGGAATTGCCTCAGGGTACCTGGTAGCATGATCCACTACTACCAGTATATATTGGTTCCCTGGTGCTGTGGGTGGTTCAAGTGGACCCACTATGTCCACTTCCACTCTCTCAAAGGGGACCCCCACCACTGGAAGTGGAATGAGGGGGCCCTTGGATGGCCACCTGTCTTGCCACCTGCTTGACAGGTGACACAGGAGCTGCAAAACTCCCTTACCTTCTGAGACATATTGGGCCATTGGAAATGGTTGACTAATCTCTCCCAAGTCTTGGGTTGTCCTAAATGCCCACCAAGGGGAATGTCATGGGCTAAGGTAAGGATGAACTCCCTAAACTACTGAGGCATAGCATATATAGGCCAGGTCTTGCCCCACCACACACATGTTCAAGGAGGGGGTGTGCAGCTGTTTCCACATTTAGGCCAGATTCAATCATGCTGTCCTCCCTGTAGACTTGTCATGGGGAAGAGTCTATCTTCCCGTGTCCCCTAGGAGGATTGTGAGTGGATCGTGTGCTAACAAGATATTTGTAATGGCATGTATTGCACAAGGAACTCTGACTCAGAATGTTTGGATTACCAAACAAGACCACCAAGTGTGTAGGAATGTGCAGCACTCGCCACACTCCTTCCAAGATAAGTCTGAACTCCCAAACATCTTTGCCAATCTAACTTGTGTGAGGTACCAACACATTAGTATTTTATAGGCATTCCCCTTATAGCGAATACGAAATTAAGATTTAGCTGTTCTCTGGCACATAGCACCGTAGATCTTGGTGTCCAACTCCCTCTCCCATTGCCGCACATAGGCATGTTTTTTGGGGGGAGCAAGGTTCAAGATATGTTGGTATAGCCATGATATGCCTCTGCCATGGGTGTCATTAAGGGATAGGATTTCTATGGGAGTTTTGTCCCGTTGTAAATCTAAGTCTACTAGTGCCTGACAACCTGTAGGTGTCCTGTATGGTCAGTGCAAATTTAGCAACCAGGTCCTGTGTGACCGCACATCCTCATAATCGTAGAAGTCTTGTAAGGCTGGTGTGTGTCCCGGAGACAACTAAAGGAACCTAGGGGAAATTCTGGGTTATTTATCAAGGGGTAAGCGGAAAGGGATAAGTTGGAAATGCCAGTCTCTGCCACACCTCTCTCTAGTGTGCAGGGACAGGGGGGGGGGGGGGCATGGGGACCTTTCCCTTCCAGGCCTACAAAGGAAGCCACAGAAACCCAGTAGAGGAACTGGGAAGAAAGCTTTCTCTGCCTGAACTCAAGGTTTGCCATAGGGGTCGCAGTTCTAGTCCAGGTAGGGGTGGAGTAGTGCAGCAAAGATGTAGATGAGAATGTCTGGAAAACCCAAGCTACCCTCCGCTACAGGTAAAAATAGTGATGCCCTTGCTACTTTCCGGGACTTGCCTCCCCACACAAAGTCAAACATTTTGGTGCAAATTTGTATACGAGTGGCTTTGGAGATGGCTGGAGGGAGGTTTTGGAGACCATACCATAGACGAGGCATGAAGTTCATTTTCAGGCTTTTAAGCCTGCTGAGCTAGGAGATCTCCAGCTTACCCCACAGATAAAGGTCCTTGAAAAGGGAAGTAAAAAGAGGAGGGATAGTGTAGTTATATAGATCACTCGTGCGTTGTGGAAGTCTGATTCACTGGGTAATCACTGATATCTCCCACTGGAAGCCACCTATCTGTATGGGGGTCCCTGAGGCTATTCAGGTGGTCTGCTTCTCCTATGCCCCATGATTTTGAGAAACCGATTTTAAATCTCGAAGCTTGAGAGAAGGAGGCTAACTCCCTCATCAGTGCAGGGATGGTGATGTCCAGGTCAGTAATAAAGCAGAGGATATAGTTGGCGAAAAGAGCCAACTTATGTTCTCTTTGCCTTCTGTCATCATGCCATGAATTGCAGGGTTGGACAGGATCCTGACTGCTTAAGGTTCCATTTTAAGGGTAAAGGCTAGGGGGGATGAAGAACACCATTACCATGTACCCCCCTTGAGCATAATCGGAGGGGGAGAAGGATGCATTGATTTTATGTTTGGCAGTGTGTTTCCGAAAGCTGGCATGAATGAAAGATTTCATTGTAGGCCATAAGTGGATCTTATCTAGAACCTAGGATAAGTATATCCAGTTAAACCTGTGAAACTCCTTCTCTGCATGGCTTTACGATCTCCAGTCCCTCGTTAAACCTCGTTAGGTTTAAGTCCCTAGGCAGAAATGCTGTATGTGGCCATGAACTGAGTTGAAAGGATGATTTTGGAACCCAGTCTTACAGATTACCCTCGGTGCCTTACTGGCTTGGGCACTGCTTTCCCAACTCAGGGTGTGTAAGTTCGAGTCCACCTGAGGTGTTATCTCTACCCTCATAATTCTTTGATGACACCTAGTCATATTGTTTACTCTTCCTCGTAGCAGCTTACCAGGGTGATAGTATATTGCAACAGAACCATTCCACTTCTTCACTGAAAAGAGTCATGCTGGTTACCCAAATGTGCAGCGTGTCATTTTATACAGCTTTCTTTATTGAAATTAAACTTGGACTCACTTGAAATATTCTCTTTCAAAATGATTGTTTTGAGCTGCGGTGAATTTTATTTCTAGAGGTGGTGACAGGCTTTCAGGTACGTGCTTAGGTCATGGCCCTGTTCATGTCACTTGTATAAGCTAATTCAGGGAGCAAATTAGCAAGTCAAGAAATGGGAAGTCTGAACTACTGTCAAAGCAGTTTCATTCTCTTTCCAAATAATCCAAAGCTAGTATTGCAGCATAAAAGAGTATTAAACACAGGAAGAAAGGAGGATTATAAGGTAGTAAAGTAAATTATGACATATGAAACTTTGGAACTATTCAATATATATATTTTAAAAAGTCCTTTCAGGGAAAGAAGATGAAAAATGATATGAGATCCTGACCTGCACAACTGTAATTGAAATGGTCCACATCCATTCATACCACCTAACCCTAAACACCCAGAGATACTGATGCAAGTGACCATGTTGCCTAATGGCTAAGGCAAAAGACTGCGAATCCCTTCATGGTTGGATCTTTTTCTCAGAGCACCCAACTTATCTTTACATACAAACTGGAGGCACACTCTTACAATACTCCTTTCACTCTCACTGATTAATAAAGCCCAGTACAAGCTACACAATCAGTCACATTATGCCTTCAGCATTGCTACATTTCTGTCTTTGTGCCATACCAAAGATCCTCTACACAAATGCCATGAATATACAATACGTATGCAACAATATGACAAGGCAAAATCATTTTGAACAAAACTGTGGGTAGGTGCAGTGCAGGGAGGTTGTGCGTGCACAAAGCAGAAGGTATATGTGTGTAGAAGCTGTATGATTATGTGCAGCAAAAATGCTCATTTTGCCTCAGAGAAAGTACAGTACTAGAGAAGAATCAGAAAGGATTGACACAATTGCTGCCTTTGCTGTTGCCCCAGTTGTGTGATCTGTCAAACACTGGTCTCTTGCAGATTGAGGCATGTAGTCCCATTTGAAGGGTAAAACAAAACTCTTTCAAACATTTTTGCTGCAAACTTAAAATCTTTCTGAGACACTGTCTCACACACTTATTACAAATGAGAAGCTCTGAAATTGTCATGTTCCAGTTTGTACGTCCTTCTTAAAAGCCATGCTGGTTATTCAAACGTGCAGATTACTGTTTAAATTCTATTCTATCATGAGTGGTACTTATATTGAGATGGAGGCATAATTGTTTGAATGATTTATATTGATGTGCGCGAGGGATCATTAATGGAAGTCACTGAACCACACACTGTGTGATAACCAGTCCTAGGACAAAGCTTCTCTCCAGAAGAGTGAGGGATCATTAATGGAAGTCACTGACCCACGCACTGCGTGATAATCAGGCCGAGGACATAGTTTCTCTTCAGAAGATCGAGGGATCACTAAGGGAGGTCACTGACCCACACACTGTGTGATAACCAGGCTGGGCACAAAGCTTCTCTCCAGAAGAGTGAGGGATCATTAATGGAAGTCACTGACCCACACACTGTGTGATAACCTTCTATTATTTTAGCAAAGTTTCATTCTAGTGTAGATGTTTTTATTCTTTATATCAGTTGTCCTTCCATTCAGAATCTGTTATTCATTTCTTTGTCTAACATTTTCATCCTGTGCTTAACCCAAGGCTGCACAATATTTACCTGGTATTGACAATCCAAAGGGTACATTGTCTACCCTACACGGAAAAATATGTGTTGTCACATCAGGGAAGTTCTTAAAACAACATATATTTTATTATAAAACATCACACTGCCCACACCATCTTAGAGGGGACATTCCAGCCAGCTTGCCAACTCGTGCTGCACGTCGTCACAGTTTCTGCTGAAACTTTCTGTTTCCTCTGTGTCTACGAGGACTCCTAGCAGACTAACAGACCTCTTCCTTACCTCTGAACACAGGTATGGGGAATGAGCTTCCTTCCTTGGACTAGATGGGGGGATTAGGGCTATCACTGCTATTTGCTCTTGTTAGACCTGACAGCCTTAGGTTTGTCATTCCCCAACTTGTTGTCTGCATCCCTCCACTTTTCTGACACTATTTATGCTGGTTTTAGGACTCTGCACCCTTTACCACTGCTAGCCAGTGCTAAAGTCCATATGCTCCCTCCCTTAAACATGGTAACATTGGTTCACCCCCAATTGGCATATTTGATTTGCTTATAAGTCCCTAGTAAAGTGCACTACATGTTCCCAGGGTCTGTAAATTAAATGCTACTAGTGGGCCTGCAGCACTGATTGAGCTACCCACATAAGTAGCCCCTTATCCATGTCTCAGGCCTGCAATTTGCAAGGCTTGGGTGTGCGGTTTCACTGCCACTTCGACTTGGCATCTAAAAGAACATGCAAAGCCTTAAACTCCCCTTTTTCTACACATAAGTCACCCCTAAAGTAGGTCCTAGGTAACCCATAGGGCAGGGTGCTCTGTAGGTAAAAGGCAGGACATGTGCATATGTGTTTTATATGTCCTGGTAGTGAAAAACTCCTAAATTCATGTTCCACTACTGTGAGACCTGCTCTTTTAATAGACTAGCATTAGGCCTGCCCTTATATACTTTTTGAGTGGTAGCTTCTGATCTGAAAGGGGTATCCAGGTCATATTTAATAAGAAAATCCTGCTTATTGGTGAGTTTGGACTTTATATTAATATTTTAGAAATGCCACTTTTAGAAATTGACAACTTCTCTGCACCTAAAACCATCTGCACCTTACATCCTGTCTCCAATCAACGTCTGATCTTTGCTGGTTGACAGCTCCTTTGTGCATTTCACCCAGACAACCACAAACACAGGACACTCAGTCACATCTGCATTCATCTGCATACTGAATGGGTCTTTGTGGGCCGGAAGGGTGAAGGGCCTGACACGTACATTTCAAAGGCCAGTGGTCTGCCCTCACACAAAGGACTGACAACCCCCACTGGGACCCTAGCAGACAGGACTGGGCTAAAAGGGAAACTTGTGCACTTTAAAACCATTCTTTGAAGGCTCCACCACTTCAACAGCATTTTGGGTATATAAACTGGGCCTCTGACCCCAGCAACTCAGACAGTTCTGGAGCTGCGCCTGAACTCTGTCAGAAGGCCTGCCTGGCTGCCCAAAGGACTCTCTGGACTGCTTTGCTGAGAAAGACTGCTGCCCTACTGTTGCCCTGGTGGCCTCTGACTGTGCTGGAAGGACTCTGCCTCCCCCCAAAAGTGCTCTCCAAGGGATTGGATTTAGCTTGCCTCCTGTTCTGAAGTATCAGGGACATCAAAGATTTGAACTACTAGCTTTTTGCTAGTACCCGACTACAGTGACTCCAGAACAACTTCAGCGACGCTGCAGCCTGCTTGGTGGACCTTGCTGCATGAAACGACTGTGCCTTGAAATGCAAGTCCGACGTTGCCGCGACTCCGATGACATCACTCAGGGTCATTGCGACACTGCAAAGTTGACACATCACGTCCTGATGGACTGGAACCAGTGACCCTGCCGGGTCACACGGAACTGAAGCATCGGGGCGCCGATCTCCCCCTGCAGCACAGAACTGACGCCTCTTTCCTCGAAAGCTGTAAAGGACCGACGCCGCACCAACTTCAGCAACACCTTTTTTTGACTCTTCGTTTTCAAAAGGTACTGTACCTGAGGGTCCATGTGACTCTGTGACCTGCACTGGTGGTGTCGGATTGTTGGGAACAACTCCATCAACTACGCCACGATAGCCCCAGTTGGAGCTATTGTGTTTCTAGGCACTTTAGTTGGATTTAATCTCTAAAAATTCATAACTTTGCCTGTGTACATTGGAATTTGCTTGTTTCAACTGTATTTTATTCAGATAAATATTCTCTATTTTCTCTAAACCTGTGTGGTGTCTTTTTGTGGTATTTTCACTGTGTTATGGTATACGTTCTGCACCTATACTTTACACATTGCCTTCTAAGTTAACCTTACTGCTCAGTGCAAAGCTACTGTCCCAGTTGGCACTGCAGCCCCAACGCCATCAACACCAGCCCTCCTGATTTCATCATCAGCCCGACTACCCCTGCACTGACCTCGTGAACAGATGCCTGCAACACCACAAACCAGACCTCCTCATAAGGATCATGATGCCCTGCATTTCCAATGTACTGTTTGCGGGTCTTCCCGACACCGTAGCTGGCCCACGATGCCGCAGCTGGCCTAATCTGTTGGATTTGCCTTGATAATATCACAAAATAAAATGATGGACAGAGTGTTGAAACGTTTCAAACACTTACCCCCAGTCACAGATCTAAGTTTAAACCATTATTATTTTGCTTGCCACGTCACCCCAGTTTGGACCCAGCTATATGCAAATCAGTCTTGACCCTGCTCCCAACGGGAGCCGTCCAGCCCGAACTTCCAAGCTAGGTCCTCCCTGGACAGGATTCAAGCATCCTGGGACCAGTTTCAGGGTATCACCCTTCATCAGCCAGGCTAGCTTGAATCCAGTGGCGCAGCAAGCAAGGGACCCACGTCTAGGCATACCCCAGCCACTTAGGGCACACAAGGCAATATCACAAAATAAAATGATGGATGGAGTGTTGAAACTTTTCAAACACTCACCCCAGTCACAGATCTGGGTTTAATCCATTGTTGTTTTTCTTGCTATGTCACCCCAGTTCAGACCCAGCTATATGCAAATCAGTTTTGACCCTGCTCCTAATGGAACAGTCCAGCCTTAACTGCCAAGCCAGGTCCTCCATGGACAGGATTCTAGTATCATGGGACCAGTTTTAGGGTATCACCATTCATCAGCCAGGCTAAATTGAATCCAGTGGCGCAGAAAGCAAGGGACTCACGTCTGGGCGTGGGGGCACACAAGGAAATATCACAAAATAAAATGATGGACGGAGTGTTGAAACTTTTCAAAGACTCCCAGTCACAGATCTGGATTTGCCTTGATGCCTTTCAAAACGACCATCTCTTAGAAAAATGGTGTCAATTGATCCTTGCCCTTAAGTGGACACGGAAAGCCTATCACCACCTCTCCAAACATACTCCAACCACAATAAACTTTTCACCTGTAGGAGGTACTCCATGATATTAAAGAGATAAAGGAAAGAAACATCTGTCTGTCCCGCATGCAGACACACCTTCTCTGAACCCTGCACCCTTGTTGTACAGTGCAATCACCCCAACAATACCATTTGAAGAGACAATACAATGTCGCCATAGCCTTTTGGGCTAATCACTTCCAAAAAAGATGTCAAAGGCCACTTCAATGTCATTATACACATGTGGAAACCACCTTCACCACAAACACCTAGAAGAACATCTCCAAGCGCCTCCCTTAAAAGAAGGCCCAGATCACCATGCACATATCTGATCTGTCTTCATACACTACAACATCACCTGCATCACCATCTCAATCCTCTTCCAGAGTATTACCAATACAATATCACCTTCCATGAGGTACTAGTAGAAGAGCAACCAAGCTTAACATATTCCGTGAAGCACCTCAGTCATCGGTATCTGTAATTCTGGAAACATTACAATCTAGAACAGCACCCCACCCTCTCTTACAATTAGTCTCAAGACTTTGAAGACTGGCAGAGGATAAGCTTCTCACTCAACAACTCCGCGTCTACTGAAGAAATAGAAACCACCACAAAAAGATCCAGAAAATCTAATAATAGTCCCAAAGCCTGATTCAGTCATTGTCACAGCTGTGAGATGAAAACATCCTTCAGATCCTGAATCAACTGCTGCTCCTGAGAGAGAAAGCAAGAAAATTGGTATCACTAGGAAATGTGAGGAACAGCATCAGCACATTGGAAAAACGCAATTGTGACAATACTTCTTGGGAAAAACCTTAGGGAGATGATTATGTGATTTGTAATTAGTGCTGCAACTTATAATTATAGCCCTCTTTGGCCAACATACGGACAAAAAGATGCTCCGTATCAAGTGGAAACTCTAACATCTGTTGGGATTGAAGAAGCTTTCTGTAAACAGTACAGTCCAAAAGAACGTTGTTTTATCCAGCACAGACTGCAACATCAAAAATGGCCTTAGCAATAAAAGCAAGGGGAGGATCAGCAACCCCAATGTCGTATCAAAGTAAGAAACTGCCACTTCCCAGAAACTCATATTCTAGAGGGAGAAACTCATCTAGCAATTTCCAGTGATTCTCTAACAGCCCCGCTGATAGTTATCCACTCCTATGGGGGAAGTGCTGGCATTCCACTTGGAAGAGTGGAAAAAAAAACAGACAAATGGATACTCAACATTATAGAAAGGGGCTACTTAATCTGCTTCAAAACCAACACTTAATTTCTTCCTCTTGCTGCTGGAGCAAGAAACCTGTATCCTACAGAACAACTAAATCAGGCACAATAGAACCTTTGCATCAAAGAAACAAAGGAGTTTACTTCAGTTTTCTAGTCCCCAAAAACAATCCAACATCATCCAGTATTTGATCTGTGTTTTCTTAACAAATACATTCAAAAGGAAAACATTCAGAATGTTGGCACTTCTACAGTTTCATCCACACCACAAAGGAAACCATTGTCTCTGAGACGAACAATATGTATACCTGAATGCACCCCAGGTTTGTATGGCTACACTAAAAGAAGCGAAATACCCATCCATGTTATGCTCTCAAATGGTAAAGATTTTGTATATGATAGCACACTAAAGGACAAAACCCAACTTCATGTCAAGACAAAGCTTTGTTTCGTTATCCACTGCATCAACCAAAAGCCAAGTTACAAATCTGTTCCATAAAGTGCATCCTGTGGCTTTCGTTCTTTAAATTACCCACCCTAAAACATTTTCTAGAAGTTCTTTAAAAAAGTCTTCCCTCGTGTTAAAAATGCACTTCCAACTGAGGAGTTATATCTGGTACTGTCAAAATTAATGGCTCCTACTTTTAAATACATTCATACAGCTACTTTGCAGCATATTTCATGGAAAACTAAACTGCCTTTTGAATTGCTGCCACTTCAACTAGAACTGTCAGTGAGTTCCATGATTTATCTTTAAGAAAGCATTAATTGTTTTTCATTTGAATAGGGCAGTTTGAAGAAAGCATCCTTCGTTCCTGGCTAAAGTTGTCTCAGAATTCCACTTCAATCTGACCATTACTTTCCCAAGCCCTCTAAACCAGCAGAAAGAGCTCTTAATTAGTTAGATATCAGAAGGGTTCTTCTTTATTTTTGTTAGATAAAACCAAGGACATCAGAAATACAAATCAATTCTTTATAAATTATGGTCACATAAGAGAAGAAATGGCTACTTCTAAACAATCTATATCTAGTGGCATGCATGTCATTATGCTACCACCGTTCAAACAAACCAACAATTGCCAGGCAAACCCAGAGCTCATTATAGAAGAGAAAAAGCAGGTCCTACGTCATGAATAACAAATGTTTTCTGTTGTGGGCATCTATAGAGCTGCAGCAAGGAAATCTATCCACACCTTCGCCAAACACTATTGTTTAGAGTTTGATAATCAAGCAGAAGCTAGAGTAGGTGAAGCAAGTTTTATAAAACTTATTAAATAAGGTTCTTTACGTTTCTGTTCTGCTGGACTATAAATTACCAATCGCTTCGTCAATGAGTTAGCTTGCTATTCTAGTCTAGCATTTATGACGATCAATAAAGACCCTACAATGCAAAAGAAAATGTTTTGCACCTGTAGTCCTGGTTCTTCATCATAGGAATGTTCAGTGAATCCATAAATGACCCCTCACTGACTGTACTTTTTAAAGGATGGGTGTGGGAGTATCTCTATATACATATGTACATAAGCATCTCTACTTTACGTTAAGGCTTAAAAAGAACTGGGTCTTGAAGGTAACAGCAAATACTACATATTAATAGGTGTTCTGGGACACTGCAGGGAATTATTCTACTGTTTAGGAGTATCAAAGAAGATCCTATGAAGCAGAACCAGAACTACTGGTAGGTGGCCCTTTATTCAATGCCCTATTATTCCTAGTGTCAAGTGTGCTTGGATGTTTTTCTTTCTACATCTATTTCGTAGACACTTTCATTCCTTTTATTCCACATTGTGCTAAACTCACAATGTCTTTCCTGGTTTTCATTGATTCTTCCTACAAAATGTAGAGAAATTAACAATTGTTGGGAAAATACACTGTTGGAAATGACCATCTTTTGCAAGACATCCCTCAGGTTCTTGCTGAACCCGTTTTGGTGGCTTTAGGATTCTGTGCACTTTACTCCTGCTAACGAGTGATGAAGTACTTGCCCTCTCCCTTCTCAACATAGTAAAATTGGTATGCACCTAATTGGCACATTTAATCCATTCTATTTACTCAGTGATGGTGTGTGTTCGTTGATGTCTTTGTAGGCTAGATAATCGACTAAAGCTCTTCAGACATTCACTGCATTGGTATGGCTTTTCCCCAGTGTGTGTTTGCTGATGTCTGTTTAGGCTTGATAAAGAACTAAAGCTCTTCACACATTTGCTACATTTGAATGGTTTTTCTCCTGTGTGTGTTCGATGATGTTTTCTTAATGTTGAGAAACAACTAAAACTACCTCTGCATTCACTGCAATTGTATGGCTTTTCCCCAGTGTGTGTTCGTTGATGTACTCGGAGTATGGAAAAACGACTAAAGCTCTTCATACATTCACTGCAATGGTAAGGTTTTTCCCCCGTGTGCGTTCGCTGATGTTGTTTTAGGCTTGGTAAAGAACTAAACCTCTTCACACATTCACTGCACTTGAATGCTTTTTCCCCTGTGTGTGTTCGCTGATGGAGTTTTAGGTGTGTTGAGCGACTAAAGCTGCTTCCACATTCACTGCAATTGAATGGCTTTTCTCCTGTGTGTGTTCGCTGATGTCTTTTCAGGGTTGATAACAGCCCAAAGCTCTTCATACATTCACTGCACCTGAATAGTGTTTTGCCTGTGTGTGTCTGCTGATGTCTTTTTAGGGTTGATAACAGCCCAAAGCTCTTCATGCATTCACTGCACTTGAATGGTTTTTCTCCTGTGTGTTTTTGCTGATGTTCTTTTAGGCATGCTGAATGGCTAAAGTTCTTCCCACATTCACTGCAATGGTATGGTTTTTCCCCTGTGTGTGTTCGCTGATGTTGTTTTAGGGTTGATAAGTGACCAAAGCTCTTCACACATTCACTGCATCTGAACGGTTTTTCCCCGGTGTGGGTTCGCTGATGTCTTTGTAGGTGTGATAACCGCCTAAAGCTCTTCACACATTCACTGCAGTTGAATGGTTTTTCCCCTGTGTGCGTCCACTGATGTCTTTTTAGGGTTGCTAACTGACCAAAGCTCTTCACACATTCACTGCACCTGAATGGTTTTTCCCCTGTGTGAGTTCGATGATGTCTTTGTAGGTGTGATAACCGCCTAAAGCTCTTCACACATTCACTACATCTGTATGGTTTTTCCCCTGTGTGTGTCCGCTGATGTCTTTTTAGGGTTGATAACTGACCAAAGCTCTTCACACATTCACTGCACCTGAAAGGTTTTAACCCAGTGTGTTTTCCCTGACGCGCTTTTAGTTGTCCAGAGTGAATAAGGCTCCTCACACGCTCACTGCACTTGAATGACTTTTCCCCACTGTGTGTTCTCTGGTGTCTTTGTAGGTTTGATAACTGACTAAAACTCTTCACACATTCACTGCACTTAAATGGCTTTTCCCCTGTGTGTGTTTGCTGATGTCTTCGTAGGTGTGATAACAGCCTAAAGCTCTTCACACATTCACTGCACTTGAATGTTTTTTCCCCTGTGTGTGTTTGCTGGTGCCTTTGTAGTGCTGATACATTAATGAAGCTCTTCATACATTCACTGCATTTGATTTTTTTTTCTGCTGTGTGCGTTTGCTGAAAGTGCTTTAGTTCTGATGACAAACTAAAGCTCTCACTGCATGTGTATGCTTTTTCTTTCTTGGTTGTGTTTGGGTTAGGTATACATTTTTCTACATCCTGTGGCTGTGTTTCCTGAAGGGCCAACATGGTTGATAAATCACTTGTGTTATTCTCACACATTTTGCACACTAGATTTCTGATTTAACAATATAGAGCAATGGCCACTAAATACTTACCACATGCATAATATGTGTAAGGCTTCTTTTTTGGTTGACTGTCTTTAAATGGGACAATGGTTTCCCATACTTGCGGGTAAAGATCCTTTCTTCTCCTGTTTGTGGAAACAGGGTCAGTTCTCTGTGTTTTATTTAGCAGATGCCTCCTTCCTTTACCCTTCAGTGTTGTGCTTTTCTCTGGTTGCAGTAGGCTGGACTGAAAGGGTTTACAATACACCTAGAGCATTGGATGGTGGTCTTTTATCATTCTAGAAAGCAGAGAACTGCTGTAGTCACCCCACACTGATCCCACGATCAAAGCTAGTGGTTGACACCAGTTTATACAGGAGGTGGTTTGTCAGTGTTGTTGCCTTAATTTTGTAGAGGTCACTTCTTATAGCCACTGACTTGACCTTGACTCCTTCTTCCAGGATCTGTCAGTTTACGTTCAGGTTCCTCTGTCGCTGATTGCACTGATATTGTCCCGAATACTGGATCTCATTATTTATGACAGCTTTTACAGATTTACAGCATTATCTTCATTATATATAATCGTTTTGTGCATTCAAGACTTGTTTCCTGTTGGATGTAAAGAGAATGAAAACTGCTAAATGGAATATTTATCTGGTTGTAAAAGTCATCTCTTCTTTACCAATGTTAAAACTTATACCATACACAAATATTTAACTAAAAGTTCTGTTGAGCACATCCCATCTTTACTTCAGAAACAATTGATAACTACCAGTGTTCACAAAGTAATGCACATGGACAAGATTTCATTTAAAGAAGAACAAATTGTGGAAACAGAGATAGATCAGGACATGATGCTGTCACTTACGTTTGAGGAAGTGTAGCATAAATGTAACTCTTCAGGAAGTGTAGAAAAAAGGAAACTCTTCAGGAAGTATATAACAAAGAAAACTCCATTCACACTCCTCTTCACAATCCTTTCCTGTTCACACTGGATCCTCTGAAGTGCCAACACCTTTCTGTGCATCGCACACACACACACACACACACACACACACACACCTATGGCTGCATACTCACTCTACAGGGCTCACTGTTAGCCAAAGCACGCGGCGACTCGTTGTCTGCACAGATCCGAAATCAGATAACGGTCTGACAGTCAAACGGCCATGGTTGGCAATACAGGAATCACAAGATTCATTTTGAGACGTTCACCTGGTAGATACAAACAGGAGGTGCACATGTAGGTGCTTATGAGGTACAAACAGAAGAAGTGCACAGGCAGGTGCTTATGAGGTACAAACAGAGGAGGTGCACAGGTAATGTGCCATGACAGCCCACCCAGTTTAGTCTTCTGTAGTGATGAATTCCAATGGGTTCTGGGAACTGCAGTCTTTTATTACTACATTTAACCTGGCTACTGTCTAGACAAACCAAGGAAAGTAATACACAATACTCAAACTCTTCATAAGGCCGATCTCCAGACTGTAGTTACCAAACTCTTCACCAGCATACTAGCCCAAAGACTGCATCCACTCATGTCACACCCAACAGATCCAGACCAGACTGGTTTTTATTCAGGCTGGCATTGCTATGATAATAGTAAAAAGACATTGCACCTCACAGATAAGGTAGAAGGAACAATAGACGAAGAAACATCGTTTGACATGGAGCACTGCCCAAACTGGGGTAAGATCACACAATTACTCTTCATACAGGTCAGTCTCCTGAATGTGAACACTAAAGTCTTCACAAGAATGCTAGCCCATGAGAGAAACTTGCCTGAATTTGGCTCAATCTTTGTTAGATGAATCTTTAACAACTATCACCCTCCACACAGAAGAGGTAGCATAGACGGGGCCATGTCACTACAAATAAACATACTCAGGCAAAAGACAGGACAGCCCTCTCTCTCCCTTCCTTTCCCCTCTGTATATAGAGCAGATGGCAGAGTGTGAGGTGCAACACAAACTTTACAGGAAAAAAGATCATCAGGAAAAACCACGACTTACCCTATAAACTGACAACATCTTGGTGTTCTTGAGCAACCCAACAAAGTCTCTTCTTATGAAAGAAATGGATCGCTTTAGCGAGGTATCAGGCTTTAGCATTTATCTTCAACAAACTAACAAAGCCAGTAGGTCTTGCTTATGTGAGACCTATTGGCTTTGTCAATGTCTTTTAGCTATGTTGTTTGGCTAAAATTAGAAAAATAGTGCTGTGATGCAGCATAGGGCTTTGTTTCCTGGCAGAAGGGGCAGAGCAGGCTTGATAACATGAGTGGGGCAACAGGGCAAGTGACAACACAGGAGGGAGCAGAAGGATTAGGCAAACAACACAATGCAGGAGGGCAGGGAGATGGGGCAAACAACAACAAAGCAGGTGAGGGGGAAAGGGGTCAGGAAGTAAACGAGGCAAGCAAGTTAATCAGGGAGGATGGTGGGGGGACGTAACAAGCAACTCAGCCCATGAGTGGAGCAGTAGGCCCAGAGCAAACAGGAGTAAAGGGGCAAGCAAAAATGACGAGTCAAGCAAAAGCAACGGAGCAAGCAACTGGACGGGCAAGCAGGAACAACGCAGAAGGTGGAGTGGGACGACAGGACAAACAAAAGAATGCTGTGGGAAGGGGCAAGCATCACAATATGGGAGAGAGGAAAGCAATATAACAAAGGAGTGATAGGGCAACCAACAACAGGAAGATAAATAAATGACCTCTGAATTCTGAAAGCGAGCACACAGTGGGCAAGGAAATAGTACTTGAGTCAGGCTCCAGAGCAGAGGCCAGCATACGAAGAGGTAGTGACGTGGCAAGTGCAAAATAAAGAGAAGCAAAGAAATAAGAATGATGACAAAGCTAACCAATAGTTTACAATGGATGAGCTCTAAGCCCCCTGTAACTGAACAAAATGTCTCAAAAGACCAACATATTGGGAAAGATGATACCTTGTTCCCCACTACATATATTTATCTACACAAACAGAGCTGAGAAGAGGGTTAGAAGAGGGAGCAGTGAGGAGCGGTCTTCCTAGGAGGGTGATCAGCTGGGGGTATTATGAATGGTACACACAACAAGGTGTGGCGTCCCATAGAAAACAGCAATATGTAGGGTTACAATTATCACTGTAATGATTTACCCCATCAGGACTAGGGATTGTCCTTATCAGGATGCACAGACCACTAATTAATTTCATTGGACTTGTGGGATGATTAAGCCAAGCTAGTCCACAACATTTTTTTTTTATCTTACCATTGATACAACCAACTAACATTAAAACAGTCTACAGGTTATTTATAGGCAATTTTAGCTATAAATCACCCAGTCTACAACTTTTTACTTCAAACACGTAGCAACCAGATAAAAGCATTGTTCTTTCGACCACGCACATAAAAAATAAAACAAAAATCTCCAAAAAACTGCTCCTTTGGAGCCCATTGCGTACTGTACACCACAATCAACGTGGAGCACGACCGGATGATGAAGCATGCCTCCTCGGTAGGTGAGGGTCTGAGCATCTGATAAGGATAATCCCTGGACCTAATGAGATAAATCATTATAAGGATAATTGTAGCCCCACAAACTCATGTTTTTTTCAGAACACAACAATTTGTTGTGTACACTTATGACTTAGGAGGAAGTGTGATGGACCATCATAATCCTCTCTGTTCCTTGATATTAAGAGTTATTCCCAGTGATATACTAATATGACTTACCAGATGCAAGATGTGCGGAGTTTGGCAGCTCTGAAGATTTACTGATAGAACCTATGGCATATGACTCCGCAGGTGGTGTGTGGTAAGAAGGATGTGGTGCTCTGCAGCTGAAAAAGAAACACAATCACTTTATTCAGAGATGGATATACATATTCTTTGATGGGCAGATCATACTTCATGTTTTGTCATTAAAATAAAACAAGGAAACGCCACAGCACAAGAAGAGAAACTGCTGGATTGGTGTCAGAGGGCACAGACGGTAACGTACGGACTTGTGTGGTAGACCACTAGAAGCAGGGAGGACATCTTGCAAGGAACTAGATTTTTCTTTAGAAGATCAACCTTTTACGAGACTTTGTGGCAGCCATTTTTAGCAATAGCTATAAAACTCAAGCATGAATGCTTAACAGGTTGCAGTTCTCACAATAAATCCTGCTGATGCTGTATTCTTTTCTAGAGTTGTAAAAACATTTCTGCATTGACTTTGAATCTAGAGCAGCTTGTGTAAAGAATTGACAACAGTGAGACATTCCAGATATTGTGAGATTTAGTGAGAAAAAAGATAGTTGAACCAGTGAGTGTGGAGACATGAAAAGTTAAAAACCACAATAATGCTTCGTCACATGTGGCACAAGAAGCGTTTAGAGAGGGAAATGCCTGACCTGTGACATGGAGGAGTCAGAGAGATCATCTTTGTGAAAATCAAAATTTAAGGGATTCAAGGGCAGTGCAATGAATCGGAGCTGGAAAAAGTGCTGACCAGAACAGCTGAACACACCCAGCGGAACACCATCTGGGTACTCTTCGGCAGGAGCTGTCAGGTCCAAGAGCTGGTGAGACATTTTATTGGTGTCCACTACATTGCAACTGAATAACCAAGTCATTCCTTTGAGTAATTGACTCACAAGGGCAGTGAAGTAGTAAAGACAAGCAGTCAAGGCATGCCGTGGCACCAAATGGAGATCACACACAGTGCAACATAGTAAAACACACACAATACGGCCAATGTCCAGCCAGAGCTACAACATCAAAGACAACTAGGACTTTCATCAACAGGTAAAAAAAGGAGCAGCTAAAAATATACTGAAGGTGTTGACACCCCCCTTTGGGCAGAGATACCCCCCCCCATAATTTACCACTTATCTTCTTTATGCACATACAGTTGGCGTTTGACATTACATAGAACTCGTGTCTAAAGCTAACCTCGGGCATAGTACTCGGGCAGTGGTAGAAAAATCCACTCGACCACACGCATTGGTGAGTCTTATTTGATTAGGTCGAGTTATTTTTAATACTTACTCTTCCCCCCTGGCGAGTTGACACTGAAAAGGTGTTCTGTTCAGTTGAAAAGTGGAGGGGCAATAAAAGATGCATTTAAATGTTGTTCTTATGTCACATTTGGTATGTGTTTAAAGACAGAGGTCAAAAGTCAGTTTTTCTTACAATTAATTTTCCTTCTGACTGCAGAGTTCCAGGACGTTGTAAGGTGACCTGCTGCTTAGAATGTAAGATAAAAGGATTTAGGGTGTCAGGTTTTTCCTAACACACAACATTTAAATGACTAAGGCCCTCATTTGGACCTCGGCAGTCTTTTTGCAAGACCGCCGATTGTTCTGCCAGGCCGAAGACCGCCAGTGCAGGCAGTCTCCCGACAAGCGTATTATAACTGCTAGCAGCCCTCTGCCCTTTTCGGACGGAGAGCCGCCAGCAGCCATACTGGCGGTCGGCAGTGAAGAGGAGGCTGCTCCCCCATGGATCCCGTTCCCTCCCGGAGGATCACCAGAACAGGTAAGGTGATCATCCGTTAGGGGAGGGGGGTGGGGGGGCGTTGTGTGCGTGGTTGGGGGTGTGCGTGTGAGTGTGTAGAGGGGTTGTGTGAGTGAGTGTATGCATGCGGTGGGTGTATTGTGTGTATGGGAAATGTGACAAATGTATGTGTGCATGTATGTGTGCGTGTATGTGTATGTGTATGAGTGGTGTGAGCGTGCGTGTAGGGGGTGTTTGTGTGTGTGTATCTGGTGGGGAGGGGGGTCCTACCATCGTTGGGGGCTAGTAGGGGGTCGTGGGTGTTGGGGGAGGACTCAGGGGAGGGGGCAGGGGGAGTCCCCAATCAGTGCCAGGGAATGTATTCCCTGGCACTGATAGTGCCTACCGCCATGGATTTTGTGCCGGTACTAAACCCCATGAAATCCATGGTGGTATGTGGGGTCCTGATACCGCCGGCGGTCTACTGATGGCCGCCGGGCTGGAGACCGGAGTCTCAAGCCTAGTGGTCGTTTCCACCCTTGAGTGTAGAAGTAGCGGTTTGGCATGGTGGAAACCGTCATGGCCGTAATTCCATTTTTTTTCCGCTGGCTTGTTGGCGGTATTACCGCCACTTTTACTCCGACCGCCAGGGTTGTAATGAGGGCCTAAGTCAACTGTGCAAACATTTCAAAATATATTTCAGTAGTTGGGAAATACCTTTTTTTATATTTCTGTGTGACTAAAAAAAAATTTTTATAGGATGAAAACAAATCAGAATACTTTACATGTTGATGTGCAAAGGATATGTTTTCTGAAACCCAATTTTCACAGATTGTTAATACACTATATAGTTTTGTCAGTAAAGCTGCAAGTGAGTGGAGAGGTTTTTGGACATTGCTTAGAAAGTTACTGTGTGTGATGACAATATGTTACCACATCATGGTTTAGTAATATATTTATTAAAATTGAGTGTTTAAACAAACTGAGGAACACTCCTGCCCTGATGGCAATGTTGTAAGTAAACTAAAAGAAGTCCTAGGTTATGTGGGCTAGACCTCATGGGTATGTGGGCAAGATTCTTGTGATGCATGCAGCAAACTTTAGTCTACTTAAACAAACAAAAGAGTTTTTTTGTACTGCAAAAATGCTGAGCTAACATATTTGAAGGTGCAATCATATGTGAGAATTAAGAAAAAGGTGACTCTGGAAACTATTTGCCTAGGATCACACAATTGAGACTCGTTTACGGGTCAAGTACATTATAGTTAGGTCGAGTAGATTATTTAAGTTACTCGACCTGCGGGTCTAGTAACATTTTTATGATTTTTTTAGCCCTGTCGGGTGCTCTCAGAATTCTTTGAGACTCAGTAGGTCTTTCTACAACATTTACAAACAAAACTAGTCAATGGAAAGTGGTGCCTAGTAGAAACTGGCCAACTCATTGGGTCCAAATCCCTGCTACCATGTTTTCAATTCTGAACAATCTAAAATCTAAAAACCATTTGGGTCCCACCCAAGTAATCTACGTGTGTTTTATGGTGCCAAAAGTCTTAGTGTTCAGTCAGAAAGCCATTTATGGTCTTATACCTATGTTTACTGCTGTAAATGGCTCTACTGATCCCTGACAGCTATTTTCAAAAGGATCCCTTCCAGGTTTAAATGATTTAACACTGTGTAATTCTCGTCAAGCACAGTTTTACTCACTGTTAAATGTAGAGCAAAAACTGGGGAGTGGGAGGAGCAAGGTGTAGTTAGCGTTGACAGTTTGTGAATGATCACAAACTTGTGAGCATTTTGCAAACTTCAATGTGATTCTTTCCCATGCTGGGAATTGTTAGAGATTTGCTTCAGAAAAATGCTGGAGTAACTCTCCTTCCAGGGTGGGAAGAGAAACAGCTCACCAACCAAACTTGGTAGCACATAGAAGGAGTTTCTCCAGGAGAAAATGGTGAGATGGCAATAAGCACTGTGAAAATGCATGTCACTAAAATGTTATGTTATGCGTATTTATACAGCACACAATTCACCTGACAGGGTATCCTGGTACTGAAAACAAGAACTGCATGAGCTGTGCCTGGTTGTCCATTTCTTGCAAAATTCACAAACTGAGAAGGCAACTCTGGTATAGAGGGAAAGGTTGTCTCGGGCGTTAGGAGTGTAGGAGAAGACACAACTGCCGGATGTGGTAAGCGGGGGAAGTGTGTGATTGGGAGTCTGGCTGAGCGGAAGTGTCTAGAGGGCTGTGGAAGTTTATGTAGTTGTCGCGATACGTGGGGGCCAATGTGTGCACAAGGAGTTTGAAGAGTGCTCGTTTGTTGATTGAGAGCCAGGGGAGTTCTTTGAGGTTTGGGATGATGTGGGTTCAGGGAGTAGTTTTTTATGGCCTTGCACCTTCTGTGAAGAGACATACATAGAATGCATTGCCGTAGTCCAGCTTGCTAGTGATAAAGGCTTGGGTGATGGCTCTGTGAGTGTTGGTAGGGAGCCATTTCGAGAGCTTCTTGAGCACCATGAATGTGTGGAAGCAGGAGGCAGGGGCTGCCTTCACTCGGCCAGTCATAGTGAGTTGGTTCTCTATTACTAGTCCACGGTTTTTAGCATGGATTGCCAGGAGGGCTGTAGGTCCAAGTTTGGTAGGCCATTTTGCCAATCATAACTTCTTTCATCTTTGTTGCTTTGAGCTTGAAATGGTTAGCTTTCATCCATTTGGCATCTTCCGCCATGCCTGTGGAGAAACAAATCTTGTTGTTTGGCATTTTTTCAGAGACGGAGGGTATCTGGGGATCTGCAGCATAGGATATAACATTGACTGCATTCACACGGATGTTAGTGAGTGGCACAATGTAGGTGTTGAACAGGTTAGAGTTGAGTGAAAAGCCTTGAGGAACTTTGCAGATGAGGTTGGAGTCTTCTGAGATGAAGAGAGCCAAGCTGACAGACTGGTTGTAGCTTGTAAGAAACAAGCAGATCCAGCAAAGTCTAGGTCCTTGGATGCCGGCTTTATGCAGTCGTTAGAATAGGATGTGGTGGGAGACTGTGTTGTGGGCTTCAGATAGGTCGAGTAGGATGAGGGCAGAGGTCAATCAATTGTAGAGTGTGGCTACTTACCCGCAAGAGTATCCTGGGTCAAAGGTTCTTGCTGGCATCAGTCAAAAAGCCAGGTCTCGAGTCCCTTTCTGAATTCTGGGAAAGAGGATGATGTTCGGAGGTGAAGGGGAAGGTCATTCCAGGCCTTGGAAGCGAGGTAGGAGAAGGCTCTTCAGAGGATGCCGGGAGTGTGTGAGAAGGAGGCAGAGTGCAGGTGTCTGGAGTGTCTGTTGGAAGTTCAGGCGGTGGTTGATGTATGCTGGTCCTTGGTTGTGGAAGACATTGTAGGTGTGTGTCAGCATCTTGAATTGGTATATTTTCTGAATGGGGAGCCAGTGAAGGTTCATGAGTTGGGGGGTGTTGTGGATCAGTTTGGGAAGGTGGAGGATGAGTCTTGCAACTGAGTTCTGTATCATCTGGAATCTCTTCAGGAGATGGGTGGGGAGTTCTGTGTAGAGTGTGTTGCTGTAGTCCAGATGGCTGGTGACTAAGGCTTGAGTGGTGGTTTTCCTGGTGCTGATGGGGAGCCATCTCAAGATCTTTCGGAGCATGCAAAGGATGTGAAAGCAGGCGGAGGAGAAAGTGTTTCATGGTGAGTTTGCTGTACAGGATGATGCAGAGGTTGCGGGTGTAGTCTGTCAGTGTGGGTCCAAGCTTGGAGGGCCACCAGGTGTTATTCCACAAGGCAGGGTTCTGACCTCTGCATGTTTCCATCTGTCGGAAAAGGCAACCATGGTGATGCATTGAGAATGAAGGCAAGATTGCAACTGATTTCCTTGCTCCCGCTGTTGAAGGAATATTGAGGGCAGGGGTCCACGGGTGCTCCAGAGTGGATGGAGTTCATGATGGCTGTGGTAATCTGTGTGGTGAGCTGTTCCCATGAAGTGTTGGGTGGTTGAGGGTGGCGTTGGTTGGTGTGAGGAGGTTGTAAATGTCAGTGGGTTAGGGTTCAAAGTTACTGTACATGGTTGATATCTTGGTGTGGAAGTAGACCGACAGCATGTCACAGAGTTCCTGGTAAGGGGAGATTTAGTTTTTGGTGGCTGACAGGCAGGAGAACTCTCTGGCAATGCTAAAGAGTTCCTTGCTGTGGTTGGAGCTTGCTTCAACGCGGTCTGCTAGTGCAACTCTTTTCGAGTCTTTTAGGCATTGGTAATATTGGTTGGGGGCTGACTTGAAGGTGGCTTGGTCTGTGGGATCTCTGCTAGTTCGCCACTTTCTTTCTGGCAGTTTGCAGTTGCGTTTCATTGTCCTGAGTTCTGGTGTATACCGACTGGCTTGTTTGGTGAATCTGCTGGTCTTGGCTGGCTTGATGGGGACAACTCTGTCGATGCAGTTGGTGATCCAAATGGAGAAATTCTGGATGGGATGTTCAAGGTTGGTTGCGGATTCAGGCCAGGTCGTATTGAAGGCATTCATCCATTGGGTCTCTGTCACTTTATTCCTCCTGCAGTGGGAGGAACTGGGGACCTGGTGTTGGTGCATGGGGATCCTGCGATGGGGAAGTGGATAATGGCATGGTCTGAGTAGGTGAGTTTGGAGACATGACTGTACTTAGCTCTGTCGCTGGCCGTAAAGATAGGGCCCAGCGTGTGCACTGCGCTGTGTGTGGGGTTGGTGACCAGTTGAGTGAGGCTGATGTTGCTCATGCTTTCCAGGAGTTTGGCTGAATTTGCATCTTTGGGGTCATCGAGGAAGATGTAGTGCTTGGAGTCAATGGCATGTGGGGCGATGAAATTGGGGATGGTGTTGCAGAAGCCAGGGCATGTTCAGTGAAGGTCTATAGGTGAGGGTGCCTCTGATGGTAGTTTTGCCACTGGTTTGGAGTTGGAAGTTTAGGTGTTCCAGGATTGGTGTGATGTTTGTCTTCACTGGTGGTGCAGCAGTTTCTTTGTGTACCAGAAAGGTAGAGGTGTTTCCTCTGTCATATGTTGTCTGTTGTGGAGATAAGAGCGGGCCTCTCTTGTGCCTGAATCAAGAATGAGGAGGTGGTTGAGAGGGTCAAGTCATTGAGGTTGGTGGCAAGACGTTTGTCTTTTCCATAACATTAGCTGGGCAGGTTAGCAGCGAGATGAGCTGATAGTTGGTGAGCATCTCTGTGTTCATTGAAAGTTTCTTGAGGAGGGGTGGGAGGTACTGTGGCATGTTTGCAGGCATTCAGCACAGTGGCTGAGTTGACTGAGTCATTCAGGATTGGGGTGAGGGCTGTGCTGGTACAGTCCTTTGGTGAAGACGTAGTTAAGGCAGGAGTAAAAGGACAGTCCGCAGTGTATGGCATTTCTTTTGGCCTTCCCAGACAAGTTTCAAATGAGTCATAATGATGGGCTTGGCGCTTACAGCTGACAGCTACTTTTGACACTGCTGAATGCTTGATATTGGTCAACCGTCCTTTGGCGATAGGTATTTTTGCCTAAATTTTCAATGCTTCTGCTTCTTTCTGTGTGGGTGCACATGGGTTGCTGCTTCTCTGCCCTTCTAGTCAGCAATGTAGGTGATAGTGTATGGAGCAGTCCATGGGATGTTATGTCTCACCCTTTCTCTTTAGTCTGTATGTGGCGCTACTGAGGGGTTTTCCTCTCCTTTAGTTTGACGGTATCACCCTAAGCCGATGACATAGCATTTTCATAGCTGGAATGGAAGTCTGACAATTGCACTAGTCTTCTGGGGTCTGCCTGACACCCATTCAAGTGCTAACGACTACTAAAACTTTAAAGATGTGTTACTACTGGAAAAGTTGATGTCGGTGTTCACCATGATACGTTCACATATAAAAAGGAAACTGCATAATTATTATCAGATTCGCCCATCAGATTATGAACTCTCCCTCGACAGGCAGGCACTTAGGCCCGAGGTTACTGCCTGACAGGTCACAGGTGGAGCAGCATCTAGCCCGCAGACAAATGTATGAACAGGAAATCTAGATCAATCCCACAGATAATCACAGCGACACCACAATTGACCCAAGAGATTGGACCCAATAAAACACATATGGCCGGAGGGGTGCGCAAATTCCCAAAATACCATAAAGTCAGATGATACATGAAGTTAGGAATACTTAGCCAATCAGAACACAGCATGCACAGTAACATGCCATGAACACACGCCCCTCAGGCCAGACATCTGGACACATTACTCACTGGCCCTCCTTGTGTCCACGCAAGGTCAAGGACTACATGCATATGTTAACAGGACCTTATTTATGACTCCAAGACAACTGTTCCGATTGCTTACCCAGCAAGAAATGTTGTAATTGTTTTATTCCACCCAAAGAAATGTATAAAACCCCGCTCAGATGGATTGTACACTGAGAGACAGTCCTCAGACCCCGTTTCTGTAACTGCTCTTCTGGCCATAATGTGTAATTAAACGAACCGTTCCTGTTTTGCCAAACACCTCTTGTCTTTTGTTTTTTAAGATAAATTCACATTTGAGCAACAACACTACAGTAGAAGGGGCATATACCGTGTGTGCTTTGCACCCTGCACCACTTATTTCTAATACTAAACAAGAGAATCTGCGCACATTACGCTGTGTTTTACTTACATTGTAGGGCGTGCTAACAGAAGAGGAAATCTCTGCACTGTACTACTTTGTAATACACTCCAAGGAGGCACTTACAGAAGAAATTGGATTTGTAATTACACCAGGGTCATGTGGGTGTGACCTGCTTCAAATAGGAAGCCCTGTTTTCATCTCTGAGAGACTCCCTTGTATATGAGCAACATATGGAAAAGAAAAAATTGTTGTTCTTGTGTTTTACAACTGTGGATCCTTAGAATGATTCTGGCATTACTCTCCACTCCTAAGAGAGTGGAAGAGGCAAGAGCATTTATTCCTATCAAGTAGACTATCTATCTTGGCATACTGAAGGCAGGGATGGGAAGGCTACAGCAGACTCAGAATATATTAGTAATGCAGATGCTAGTGCTGCAGAAATGTCATCATGTCATTTCACTGGTTCCCAGGAAAAAGACACTTTAAAATCCTCTGTCTTATTCATTAGGCCTTTTACAAAGTACAGAGGTACTCCAACCTCCTTGTCAGACAAGCTGGTGCCCCACACTCTTACATGGCTTCTGCGATCCAGCCAACAGGCCGTAACTCATATTCCTTTTTTCCAGAGGACTAGATGTAGGCGGAGGATCTTCAGTGATCTGAGTCGCCACCTTTGTAATGGGCTATCTTTTGCCCACTTGACTCATCCCTTCCCATTATGTCCTGTTGGTTTGTGCTTTGACTGTCTGTTTTAAGTCCATGAGTCTGTCCTTGGTCCACTAGTGCCAGGACACCTGTGGTCACAGTATGATCGACAGACAAAGCGTTTCTACAGCTCCAGGGCCCTGGATGAAAAAGTAGTGCAGTGCGCACAGATTTCTCAAAGTTTAATAAGACAGCGTGAACTGATTTTTCATAGCGCAATAGGAAGCAGTGTGCACAGATTTCTCACAGTAAAGTAAAATGTACTACACCATGCACAGATTCCTCATAGTGCAGTAAGATATAGTGTAGTGACACAGGCTCCTCATAGTGAATCATAATGCAGTGAAACATGCACAGATTCCTTATAGTGCTGAAAGATACAGTGCATAGATTTCTCACCGTGCAGTAAGATGCAGTGCACAGATTTCTCACAGTGCAGAACGATGAGTGCACAGTTTCCTCACAGTGCAGTAAAATGCAGTGCAGCGTGCACAGATTCCTCACAGTACAGTAAGTTGCAGTGCAGCGTGCACAGAATCCTCACAGCGCAGTAGGATGCAGTGGTGTGCCCAGATTTCTCACAATGCAGTAAGAGGCAGTGAACTGACACAGATTCCTCATAGTGCAGTAAGAGGCAGTACAGCACATATAGGGCCTCATTATGACCCTGGCGGGCGGCGGAGGCCGCCCGCCAGGATCCCGCCCTCCAAATTACCGCGCCGCGGTCAAAAGACCGCGGCGGGTATTACGAGTTTTCCCCTGGGCTGGCGGGCGGTTCCAGTAAAACCGCCCGCCAGCCCAGGGGAAAACGACCTTCCCACGAGGATGCCGGCTCGTAATCGAGCCGGCGGAGTGGGAAGGTGCGACGGGTGCAGTGGCACCCGTCGCGTATTTCAGTGTCTGCAAGGCAGACACTGAAATACTTTTCGGGGCCCTCTTACGGGGGCCCCTGCCGTGCCCATGCCATTGGCATGGGCACGGCAGGGGCCCCCAGGGGCCCCACGACCCCCCCTACCGCCATCCTGTTCATGGCGGCTTTCCCGCCATGAACTGGATGGCGGTAGGGGGGGTCAGAATCCTCATGGCTGCGGAGCGCGCTCCGCAGCCATGGAGGATTCCAAAGAGCAGCGGAAAGTCAGCGGGAGACCGCTGACTTTCCGCTTCTGACCGCGGCTGAACCGCCGCGGTCAGAATGCTCATTGGAGCACCGCCAGCCTGTCGGCGGTGCTCCCGTGGTCGGTGGCCCTGGCGGCCACCGGCCGCCAGGGTCAGAATGACCCTCATAGACTCCTCACAGTGTAGTGCAGTGCAAAGTTTCCTCACAGTGCAATAATGTGCAGTACAGTTGCACTGATTCATCATAGTGCAGTAAGATGCAGTGTGAACAAATTCCTCAAAGTGCAGTAAGATGCAGTGCTGCATGCACAGATTCCTCATAGTGCAGAAAGATGCAGTGTGGCATGCACAGATTCCTCAGAGTGGAGTAAGATGCAGTGCAGTGGCACATATTCTTCACAGTGCAGTAAAATGCAGTGCAGTGCACAGATTCCTCAGCGCAGTGGCACATATTCCTCATAGCGCAGTAAGATGTAGAGCAGAGCACTGATCCCAGTGCATCAAAATTCTCACAGTATAGTAAAAAGCAGTGCCATTTTCACAGTCATCCTCTTCAGTCAATGTCCCACAAAGTGTAGTAAAAAGGAGTGCAGTGTGTCCAGATTCCTCACAGTGCAGTAAGATGAAGTACATGCACAGATTCATCACAGTGCAGTGTACAGATCCCTCATAGTGCAGTAGGAGGCAGTACAGTGTAAACAGATCCCTCATAGAGCAATAAGATGCAGTGCAGTGCACAGATTCCTCACAGTGCAGTAAGATGAAGTGCAGTGCACATATTCCTCACAGTGCAGTGCACAGAATCCTCACAGTGAAGTGAGATGCAGTGCAGTGGCAGGGACCCCTCGTGGTGCAGTAGGATGCTGTAAGGAAATGCCTCCTTGGCATGGTTACCCCCTGACTTTTTGCCTTTGCTTATGCTATGTTTGAATTGAAAGTGTGCTGAGGCCTGCTAACCAGGCCCCAGCACCAGTGTTCTTTCCCTAACCGGTACTTTTGATTCCACAATTGGCACACCCTGGCACCCAGATAAGTCCCTTGTAACTGGTACCTCTGGTACCAAGGGCCCTGATGCCAGGGAAGGTCCCTAAGGGCTGCAGCATGTATTATGCCACCCTAGAGACCACTCACCCAGCACAGACACACTGCTTACCAGCTTGTGTGTGCTAGGGAGAACAAAATGAGTAAGTCGACATGGCACTCCCCTCAGGGTGCCATGCCAGCCTCTCACTGCCTATGCAGTATAGGTAAGACACCCCTCTAGCAGGCCTTACAGCCCTAAGGCAGGGTGCACTATACCATAGGTGAGGGTACCAGTGCATGAGCACTGTGCCCCTACAGTGTCTAAGCAAAACCTTAGACATTGTAAGTGCAGGGTAGCCATAAGAGTATATGTAACTAAATATGAAGATGGTGATGACATCTTCAAATGGTTCACAGCTTTTGAGAGGGCTTGTGAAACCAGAAAAGTGAACAAATCTCACTGGGGTGCTCTCCTTTGGGAAATGTTCACAGGAAAGTGTAGGGATAGACTCCTCACACTCTCTAAAAAAGATGCAGAATCTTATGACCTCATGAAGGGTACCCTGATTGAGGGCTTTGGATTCTCCACTGAGGAGTATAGGATTAGATTCAGGGGGGCTCAAAAATCCTCGAGCCAGACCTGGGTTGACTTTGTAGACTACTCAGTAAAAACACTAGATGGTTGGATTCAAGGAAATGGTGTAAATGATTATGATGGGCTGTACAATTTATTTGTGAAAGAACACCTATTAAGTAATTGTTTGAATGATAAACTGCATCAGCATCTGGTGGACCTAGGACCAATTTCTCCCCAAGAATTGGGAAAGAAGGCGGACCATTGGGTCAAGACTAGGGTGTCCAAAACTTCCACAGGGGGTGACCAAAAGAAAGGGGTCACAAAACCTCCCCAGGGGAAAGGTGGTGAGACAGCCAAAAATAAAAATAGTAAAGAGTCTTCTACAGGCCCCCAAAAACCTGCATAGGAGGGTGGGCCCAGAGCCTCTTCACAAAACAATCCTGGGTACAAGGGTAAAAACTTTGATCCCAAAAAGGCCTGGTGTCGAAACTGTAGTCAGTCTGGACACCAAACTGGAGACAAGGCCTGTCCCAAGAAAGATACCACTTCTAACTCCCATCCAGCTAAAACTGGAATGGCCAGTCTCCAAGTGGGATCAACAGTGTGCCCAGAGCAAATCAGGTGTCACACTGAAGCTACATTAGTCTCTGAGGGTGGGGTGGATTTAGCCACACTGGCTGCCTGGCCCCCTAACATGCAAAAATACAGGCAGCAGCTCTTAATTAATGGGACAAGTGTAGAAGGCCTGAGGGATACAGGTGCCAGTGTCACTATGGTGACAGAGAAACTGGTTTCCCCTGGCCAATACCTGACTGGACAAACTTATCCAGTCACCAACGCTGACAATCAGACTAAAGTACATCCCATGGCTATGGTAACTTTAGAGTGGGGAGGGGTCAATGGCCTGAAACAGGTGGTGGTCTCCTCAAATATCCCAGTAGACTGTTTGCTTGGAAATGACCTGGAGTCCTCAGCATGGGCTGAGGTAGAACTAAAAACCCATGCAGCCATGCTGGGTATCCCTGAACTGGTGTGTGTCAAGACTAGGGCACAGTGCAAGGCCCAGGGTGAAAAAGTAGAGCTGGAGTCTGGAAAAATGGCCCAGCCTACCAAGAGAAAAGGAAAGTCTGCTGGGAAACCAGCTGCAACACAACACCAAAAAGAGAACCTCTCTTCTCAGGAAGAAGTTCTGCCCTCTGAGGGAACTGAGCCTATGGAGCTGGAACCTTATCAGGTTGAGCTCTTGGGCCCAGGGGGACCCTCAAGGGAAGAGTTGTGTAAGGGACAAGAAACCTGTCCCTCTCTTGAAGGCCTTAGGCAGCAAGCTGCTGAAGAGTCCAAAGGCAAGAAAAATGGAACACATAGGGTCTATTGGGAAGATGGACTCCTGTACACTGAGGCAAGAGATCCCAAACCTGGTGCCACTAGGAGAGTGGTAGTGCCTCAGGGTTTCAGAGAGTTTATTCTGACCTTAGCCCATGATATTCCCCTTGCTGGGCATTTGGGACAAACCAAGACGTGGGAGAGGTTAGTCAACCACTTCTACTGGCCCAATATGTCCCAGAAGGTTAAGGAGTTTTGCCTCTCCTGCCCCACCTGTCAATCCAGTGGTAAGACAGGTGGGCATCCAAAGGCCCCCCTCATTCCACTTCCAGTGGTGGGGGTCCCCTTTGAAAGAGTGGGTGTGGACATAGTTGGTCCACTAGAACCTCCCACAGCCTCAGGAAATATGTACATCCTAGTAGTAGTGGATCATGCTACTAGGTATCCTGAAGCTATTCCCCTTAGGTCGACTACTGCCCCTGCAGTAGCCAAGGCCCTCATTGGTATCTTTACCAGAGTGGGTTTCCCTAAGGAGGTGGTGTCTGACAGAGGTACCAACTTCATGTCAGCATACCTAAAACACATGTGGAATGAGTGTGGAGTGACTTACAAATTCACTACACCATATCATCCCCAAACTAATGGCCTTGTTGAGAGATTCAACAAGACATTAAAGGGCATGATCATGGGGCTCCCAGAAAAACTCAAAAGGAGATGGGATGTCCTCCTGCCATGTCTGCTTTTCGCTTACAGAGAGGTGCCTCAGAAGGGAGTAGGATTCTCACCCTTTGAACTTCTGTTTGGCCACCCTGTAAGGGGACCACTTGCTCTTGTTAAAGAAGGCTGGGAGAGACCTCTTCATGAGCCTAAACAAGACATAGTGGACTATGTACTTGGCCTTCGCTCAAGGATGGCAGAGTACATGGAAAAGGCAAGTAAAAACCTTGAGGCCAGCCAACAACTCCAGAAGTTGTGGTATGACCAGAAGGCTGCACTGGTTGAATTTCAACCAGGGCAGAAAGTCTGGGTTTGGAGCCTGTGGCTCCCAGGGCACTTCAGGACAAATGGAGTGGCCCTTACCCAGTACTAGAGAGGAAGAGTCAGGTCACCTACCTGGTGGACCTGGGCACAAGCAGGAGCCCCAGGAGGGTGATCCATGTGAACCGCCTTAAGCTCTTCCATGACAGGGCTGATGTAAATCTGTTGATGGTAACAGATGAGGACCAGGAAGCTGAGAGTGAACCTCTCCCTGATCTCCTCTCATCAGACCCTAAAGATGGCTCAGTAGATCGAGTGATCTACTCAGACACCCTCTCTAGCCTACAGCAGTCTGACTGCAGGAAGGTCCTGCAGCAGTTTGCTGAACTCTTTTCCCTAACCCCTGGTCAGACACACCTGTGTACCCATGATGTGGACACAGGAGACAGCATGCCTGTCAAAAACAAAATATTTAGACAGTCTGACCAAGTTAAGGAAAGCATCAAGGTGGAAGTCCACAAGATGCTGGAATTGGGAGTAATTGAGTACTCTGACAGCCCCTGGGCTAGCCCAGTGGTCTTAGTCCCCAAACCTCACACCAAAGAAGGAAAGAGAGAGATGAGGTTTTGTGTGGACTACAGAGGTCTCAACTCTGTCACCAAGACAGATGCTCATCCCATTCCTAGAGCTGATGAGCTAATAGACAAATTAGGGGCTGCCAAATTCTTAAGTACCTTTGACTTAACAGCAGGGTACTGGCAAATCAAAATGGCCCCTGGAGCAAAAGAAAAGACAGCATTCTCCACACCTGATGGGCATTATCAGTTCACTGTTATGCCCTTTGGTTTAAAGAATGCCCCTGCCACCTTCCAAAGGTTGGTGAATCAAGTCCTTGCTGGGCTGGAATCCTTTAGTGCAGCTTATCTTGATGATATTGCTGTCTTCAGCTCCACCTGGCAGGATCACCTGGTCCACCTGAAGAAGGTTTTGAAGGCTCTGCAATCTGCAGGCCTCTCTATCAAGGCATCCAAATGCCAGATAGGGCAGGGAACTTTGGTTTACTTGGGACACCTTGTAGGTGGAGGCCAAGTTCAGCCACTCCAGCCTAAGATCCAGACTATTCTGGACTGGGCAGCTCCAAAAACCCAGACTCAAGTCAGGGCATTCCTTGGCTTGACTGGGTACTACAGGAGGTTTGTGAAGGGATATGGATCCATTGTGACAGCCCTCACTGAACTCACCTCCAAGAAAATGCCCAAGAAAGTAAACTGGACTGTAGAATGCCAACAGGCCTTTGACACCCTGAAACAAGCTATGTGCACAGCACCAGTTCTAAAAGCTCCAGATTACTCCAAGCAGTTCATTGTGCAAACAGATGCCTCTGAACATGGGATAGGGGCAGTTTTGTCCCAAACAAATGATGATGGCCTTGACCAGCCTGTTGCTTTCATTAGCAGGAGGTTACTCCCCAGGGAGCAGCGTTGGAGTGCCATTGAGAGGGAGGCCTTTGCTGTGGTTTGGTCCCTGAAGAAGCTGAGACCATACCTCTTTGGTACTCACTTCCTAGTTCAGACTGACCACAGACCTCTCAGATGGCTGATGCAAATGAAAGGTGAAAATCCAAAACTGTTGAGGTGGTCCATTTCCCTACAGGGAATGGACTTTGTAGTGGAACACAGACCTGGGACTGCCCATGCCAATGCAGATGGCCTTTCCAGGTTCTTCCACTTAGAAAATGAAGACTCTCTTGGGAAAGGTTAGTCTCATCCTCTTTCGTTTGGGGGGGGGGTTGTGTAAGGAAATGCCTCCTTGGCATGGTTACCCCCTGACTTTTTGCCTTTGCTGATGCTATGTTTGAATTGAAAGTGTGTTGAGGCCTGCTAACCAGGCCCCAGCACCAGTGTTCTTTCCCTAACCGGTACTTTTGATTCCACAATTGGCACACCCTGGCACCCAGATAAGTCCCTTGTAACTGGTACCTCTGGTACCAAGGGCCCTGATGCCAGGGAAGGTCCCTAAGGGCTGCAGCATGTATTATGCCACCCTAGAGACCCCTCACCCAGCACAGACACACTGCTTACCAGCTTGTGTGTGCTAGGGAGAACAAAATGAGTAAGTCGACATGGCACTCCCCTCAGGGTGCCATGCCAGCCTCTCACTGCCTATGCAGTATAGGTAAGACACCCCTCTAGCAGGCCTTACAGCCGTAAGGCAGGGTGCACTATACCATAGGTGAGGGTACCAGTGCATGAGCACTGTGCCCCTACAGTGTCTAAGCAAAACCTTAGACATTGTAAGTGCAGGGTAGCCATAAGAGTATATGGTCTGGGAGTCTGTTTTACACGAACTCCACAGCACCATAATGGCTACACTGAAAACTGGGAAGTTTGGTATCAAACTTCTCAGCACAATAAATGCACACTGATGCCAGTGTACATTTTATTGTAAAATACACCACAGAGGGCACCTTAGAGGTGCCCCCTGAAACTTAACCGACTATCTGTGTAGGCTGACTGGTTCCAGCAGCCTGCCACACTAGAGACATGTTGCTGGCCCCATGGGGAGAGTGCCTTTGTCACTCTGAGGCCAGTAACAAAGCCTGCACTGGGTGGAGATGCTAACACCTCCCCCAGGCAGGAGCTGTAACACCTGGCGGTGAGCCTCAAAGGCTCACCCCTTTGTCACAGCACCGCAGGACACTCCAGCTAGTGGAGTTGCCCGCCCCCTCCGGCCCCGACCCCCACTTTTGGCGGCAAGGCCGGAGAAAATAATGAGAATAACAAGGAGGAGTCACTGGCCAGTCAGGACAGCCCCTAAGGTATCCTGAGCTGAGGTGACTCTAACTTTTAGAAATCCTCCATCTTGCAGATGGAGGATTCCCCCAATAGGATTAGGGATGTGACCCCCTCCCCTTGGGAGGAGGCACAAAGAGGGTGTACCCACCCTCAGGGCTAGTAGCCATTGGCTACTAACCCCCCAGACCTAAACACGCCCTTAAATTTAGTATTTAAGGGCTCTCCCTGAACCCAGAAACTAGATTCCTGCAACAACAAGAAGAAGGACTGCCTAGCTGAAAACCCCTGCAGAGGAAGACCAGAAGACAACAACTGCCTTGGCTCCAGAAACTCACCGGCCTGTCTCCTGCCTTCCAAAGAACTCTGCTCCAGCGACGCCTTCCAAAGGGACCAGCGACCTCTGCATCCTCTGAGGACTGTCCTGCTTCGACGACGACAAGAAACTCCCGTGGACAGCGGACCGGCTCCAAGAAGACTGCAACTTTATCCAAAGGAGCAGCTTTAAAGAACCCTGCAAACTCCCCGCAAGAAGCGTGAGACTTGCAACACTGCACCCGGCGACCCCGACTCGGCTGGTGGAGAACCAACGCCTCAGGGAGGACCCCCGGACTACTCTACGACTGTGAGTACCAAAACCTGTCCCCCCTGAGCCCCCACAGCGCCGCCTGCAGAGGGAATCCCGAGGCTTCCCCTGACCGCGACTCTCTGAAACCTAAGTCCCGACGCCTGGAAAAGACCCTGCACCCGCAGCCCCCAGGACCTGAAGGACCGGACTTTCACTGCAGAAGTGACCCCCAGGAGTCCCTCTCCCTTGCCCAAGTGGAGGTTTCCCCGAGGAAGCCCCCCCTTGCCTGCCTGCAGCGCTGAAGAGATCCCTTGATCTCTCATTGACTTCCATTGCGAACCCGACGCTTGTTCTAACACTGCACCCGGCCGCCCCCGCGCCGCTGAGGGTAAAATTTCTGTGTGGGCTTGTGTCCCCCCCGGTGCCCTACAAAACCCCCCTGGTCTGCCCTCCGAAGACGCGGGTACTTACCTGCTGGCAGACTGGAACCGGGGCCCCCCCTTCTCTCCATTGAAGCCTATGCGTTTTGGGCACCACTTTGAACTCTGCACCTGACCGGCCCTGAGCTGCTGGTGTGGTAACTTTGGGGTTGCTCTGAACCCCCAACGCTGGGCTACCTTGGACCAAGAACTGAACCCTGTAAGTGTCGTACTTACCTGGTAAAACTAACAAAAACTTACCTCCCCCAGGAACTGTGAAAATTGCACTGTGTCCACTTTTAAAATAGCTATTTGTGAATAACTTGAAAAGTATACCTGCAATTGAAATGATTCAAAGTTCCTAATGTACTTACCTGCAATACCTTTCAAACAAGATATTACATGTTAAATTTGAACCTGTGGTTCTTAAAATAAACTAAGAAAATATATTTTTCTATACAAAACCTATTGGCTGGATTTGTCTCTGAGTGTGTGTACCTCATTTATTGTCTATGTGTATGTACAACAAATGCTTAACAATACTCCTTGGATAAGCCTACTGCTCGACCACACTACCACAAAATAGAGCATTAGTATTATCTCTTTTTACCACTATTTTACCTCTAAGGGGAACCCTTGGACTCTGTGCATGCTATTCCTTACTTTGAAATAGCACATACAGAGCCAACTTCCTACAGATGCAGTGCAGTGTGCACAGATTCCTCACAGTGCAGTAAGATTCAGTGCACAGATTCCTCACGTTGCAGTAAGATGCAGTGCTGCATCCACAGATTCCTCACAGTCCAGTAAGATGCAGTGCAGTGCACAGATTCCTCACAGCGCAATAAGATGCAGTGCAATAAGATGCAGTGCACAGATTCTGTACAGTGCGGTAAGATGCAGTGCAGTGACATAGATTCCTCAGAGTGCAGTAAGATGCAGTGCAGTGTGCTTAGATTCTTCACAGTGCAGTAAGATGCAGTGCAATGTGCACAGAATCCTCACAATGCAGTAAGATGCAGTGCAGTGACACAGATTCTTCACAGTGCAGTAAGATGCAGTGCAGTGTGCACAGATTCCTCACAGTGCAGTAAGACGCAGTGCAGTGTGCAGAGATTCCTCACAGTGTAGTAAGATGCAGTGCACAGATTCCTCATAGTGCAGGAAGATGCAGTACAGTGTGCACAGATTCCTCACAGTGCAGTAAGGTGCAGTGCACAAATTCTTCACAGTTCAGTAAGATACAGTATAGTGCACAGATCCATCACAGTGCAGTAAGATGCAGTGCACAGATTCCTCAGTGCAGTAAGATGAAGTGCACAGATTCCTTGCAGTGCAGTAAGATGCAGTGCACAGATACCTCACAGTGAGGTAAAATGCAGTGCATGCACAGATTCCTCACAGTGCAGTAAGATGCAGTGCACAGATTCCTCACAGCGCAGTAGGATGCAGTGCAGTGCACAGATTCCTCACAGTGCTGTAAGATGCAGTGCAGTGCTCAGATCCCCTCTTTAACACAAATGATGACCACAAACACCCCCTGGGCTGGAAGGAAAGCCTGCCCCCCCCCCCCCCACCCCCCGGATAGAAGAGCCCAGCTCAGCCCGGCTCCTGTCAGAGATTTCCTCCAGGATTATTCAGTCTATTTCTACAAACACAGCAGAAGGTGCTGACAATCTCCTACCTGAGCAGAAACCTGTGCAGACATTTCCAGGCTCTCTCCTCCTCCTGGGGCTGGGTAGGGGGGGTGCAGGTGCAGATTTGGAGTCTGAGGGGGCCTGTGAGGGTCTGAAGGTGAAGATACCTGCACAGACCTTCGGGGGCTCTTCCTCCTCTGCAGGAGGCTGGACACAGAGGGTGAAGGAGGCTGAGACCCGCTGCTTGTGTTGTGCTATCTCTGCCGCCGCTGACCTCGAGCCTATTACATTCTCTGTCCGGAGGAGATCGTTTCAGCTTCTGCTGCTTGTTCTGACTCTACCGCAGCTGACCCAGAAGTTATTCTACTCACATGCCTGGGAGGGGTTCACCAGGTTCTGCTCCTTCTCTGCCTCTGCTGGTGGTGACCGGACATTATTACACTTACAGGAACGTATCAGCTTCCGCTTCTGGTGCTGTCCCTGCCCTTCGTCACCCGGAAGTGAAACTGTTCACCAGTTCGTTACACAAGGACAGGTGAGGGTTTCGAGGTCACAAAGGAGGTGAGCCTTTGGGAGGCGGCAGGAGGGAGGAGGGAGAGGGAGGAGGCAGGAGGAAGGGCCAGGAGTGGAGGGAGGGCCAGGGGTATAGGACAGGGCCCGGTGGACTTTAAGGGGAGACTCAAGTCAAAGAGTCGAGAGTTTCTTTTTTATATTTCTTTTTAAATATAATATCCAGGTATTCTTGTTGTAAAATATCTAACACCGGGCGGTCTCGGTGGTCTGGTTGGCACAGAAACCGGACTGAGAGGCATGAAGCAGGCTGTTCCTCTGCAGGTATTCGGTGAAGTGCTGGTTGGTGTCCTTCTCCAGGACTTTGATAGGGAGGGGTAGCAGTGGGATGGGGTGGTAGTTCTGGAATATGCTGTGGTCGGCGGAGGGTTTCTGGAGCAGAGGTGCATGCATTTCTCTGCAGTGGTGTCCAGAGCATGTTGATGTTAAAAGGGGACACCTGATATGCTGCAAGGATCGGCTTATAGCCTTAGAGAAGGGTGCAGGAACCCAATGTTGGCACCCCACCTTACATCTTTGTAAGCAATCTCATCCATGCTACACATACACAGTGAATGTGGATGCCTAGTTATCACACTGATGTTATAGACAGCCCAACCCACTAAGGTTCGATTAAAAGACCATCTTATCCTGCTGTTGTAATCGCCTGTCACCGACTGTTATTAATGTCATAGCCTGGTCATCACCAGGACATTCATCTCCTACAGGGGCTCTTTTCTGTCAATTCCAGGATTGTGTTGAACAGCACTCTCATACACATGTGCATGTGTTTCTCTTCTTCTCCCACAAGACTCCTGGATCTTAATGTTATTTCTTCATGACGTCTTCTCCGAGGGGACCTGCTTATCGTGCAATATTATATTATGTATCTTGGGCTAAAGTATGTGGGATGCATAACTGCGGAATATATCAGAGGGACTACCCCCCACTAATACCATATTTCAGGTTATGCAATTCAGTCAGGTGTTAGTTGGGTGCGTTATGGCCCATCAGTATCTAAGCTGAGTCCTCCCACCACAGAGGCGAAGTACACTGTTCTCCTGACACCCGGTTCTGTCTCACCTGTTTCTAAAAACAAAAAGGACTCTTGCAGTCAGCAATATAGGTTTAGAGACTATTCTTCTTGGGTTTTTTTCCAAGTCTTTATTCCAAAACCCTCAACGTTGCCTATTCAGGGACTTCCACAAACATTTTTTGGCAGAAGCCCTGTTAATCCAGCAGCCACTCCCTGTGCAATAATGCCAAACTTTACACTGCAGAGGGGTGGCCAATTCCGCTCCCCCAATCTCATTCTTCTGCAACACTAAGAACATTTATTGAAGGCATCCTTCCAGCATCATCGTATTCTCTTACTCTACAGACATGCCTCAAAGCCTTGGCCTCCAGGGGGTCTATTTAGCATCCCCTCATACAAATTACAGATGTGCCACAGAGCCTTGGCTTCCAAGGGGTCCATCCAGCATCAACTCATACACTAACTTTACAGACATGCCGTGAAGCCTTGGCCTCCAAGAGGTTCATCCAGCATCATCCCATACAGTGACTCTACAGATGTGCTGCAAAGCTTGGCCTCCAAGCGGTCTATCCAGCATCATCTCATACATTGACTCTACAGATGTGCCTCAAAGCCTTGCACTCGCATACACTGTGTTAGAAATTGGGTCTTTAATTGGCAGAGGTATACACCCTTGTCCAAGTCTGACCACAATCCTAGTCAGGGTAAGTCACACACAATCCAAATTATCCTGTGCCCACCCTTCGGTAGCTTGGCACTGAGCAGTCAGGCTTAACTTAGAAGGCAATGTCTTAAGTATTTGTGGAATAAATCATGCAATAAAACAGTGAAAACGCCACAAAAACACACCATACAGGTTTAGCAAAATATAAGATATTTACCTAGTTAAATTAAGGTAAAAATGATAAAGATTCAAGAAGCACAAGTTGAAATATCACTTTTGGTAAGAATAAAAAGAGTCTCAGATCTTAAAAATCAACAGTTGTCTCTTGTTTGCACAAGATACCTGGTTTGCGTAAAAATTATCACGCACGAAGACCGCAGAGGAGGAGATGCGTGAAAAAATAAGGTGTGCGTTGGATTTTCCGACGCGGCACGGACGTTGCGTGTTTTTTTGCCACGCTGCAAGGGGCTTTGCGTCGATTTCCGATGCAGAGTCTTGGGTCCTCACTGCGGTGCAGGGTTCTTTGGACGCCCAGGAACGATGCGTGGAAAACCTAGGCATGCAGGACGAAGTCACCAGCATTGAGTTCATCTGGTATGGCGATGTGTTGAATTTTGTGGCGCACGGCAGGCGCTGCGTCGATTCTTCACTTAGGAAGTCAGGCTGCCTCACTCTTGCTCCGCTGTGCGTTGATCGGGTAGAGCTGTGCATAGAATTTTTGGTCGCAATGCAGGCACTGCGTTGATCTTGCATCGCTCCGGTTCGGCTGTGCAGTGATTTTCTTGTCGCAAGGCAAGCTGTGCGTCGTTTCCGGTAGACTGTGCATCCATTTTTCGGCACACAAAGAGATGTGATGAATTCCTTTTGGCCCTGAGACTTCAGAAACAGGAGGCAAGCTCAATCCAAGCCCTTGGAGAGCACTTCTCAGCAGAGCCAGAGACCAGCAAGGCAGCAGGGCAACAGCAAGGCAGCAGTCCTTTACAGCAAAGCAGTCCAGGTGAGTCATTTGGGTAGCCAGGCTGCTCCTCTTAGCAGCTTTCAGGATCTGGTTCAGGGAGTCTGTCCTAGGAAATGTCTGAGTTGGTATGGTCAGGAACCCAGTTTATATACTCAACAGTGCCTTTGGAGTGAGGGAGACTTCAAAGAGTGGTTTTGAAGTGCACAAGGTCTGCTTTCAGTACAACCCTGTCTGCCAGGGTCCCAGTAGGGGGTTTGGCAGTCCATTGTGTGACGACAGGCCACAGTCCTTTGAAATGTAAGTGTCAGGCCCTCCACCCTTCCAGCCCAGGAAGACCCATTCAGTATGCAGGTGTGAATGAGTATCCTGTGTTTGTGGTTGTCTTGGTAAAATGCACAAGGGAGCAGCCCGGCCCAGACGTGGATTGGAGACACACTATAAGGCACAGAAGGATTTAAGTTCAGAGAAAGGCTCACTTTCTAAAAGTGGCATTTCTAAAATAGACACATAAAATCCAACCACACCAATAAGCAGGATTTTCTATAACTATTCTGGCCATACTAAATATGACCTGTCTACCTCTTTCTGATCAGAATCTACTACTCAAACGGTATATCGGGGCAGACCTAATGCTAGCCTATGAAAGGAGCAGGCCTCACAGTAGTGGAAAATGAATTAAGAGTTTTCCACTTACAGGACATATAAAACACACAGGTATATGTCCTGCCTTTTACCTACACAGCACCCTGCCTTGTGGGTTACCTAGCGCCTACCTTAAGGGTGACTTGTATGTAGAAAAAGGGAAGTTTAAGGCTTGGCAAGTACTTTTTAAATGCCATGTCGAAGTGGCAGTGAAACTGCACCCACAGGCCTTGCAATGGCAGGCCTGAGACATGGTTAAGGGGCTACTTATGTGGGTGGCACAATCAGTGCTGCAGGCCCACTAGTAGTATTTTATTTACAGGCCCTGGGCACATGTAGTACACTTTACCAGGGACTTATAAGTAAATTAAATATGCCAATTGGGTATGAGCCAATGTTATCAGGTTTTAAGGGAGAGAGCATATGCACTTTAGCACCGGTTTGCAATGGTAAAGTACGCAGAGTCCTAAAACTAGCAAAAACAGTGTAAAAAAAGTGGAGGGAGGAAGGAAAAAGTTGGGGGTGACCACCCTAAGGCTGTCCAGTCTAACACATTGACTCTACAGATGTTCTGTGAAGCGTGACCTCTAATGGGTCCATCCAGCAGCAGCTCATACACTGACTTTACAGCCATGCCACAAAGCCTTGGCCTCCAAGGGGTCCATCCAGCATCATCTCATGACTACATGACCCCCTGGCCATCACCATCAGATCACACAAACTCAACATTATCTCTTACGCTGACAATACACAGCTCATCCGCTCACTGCCTGAAGATCCCTCCCCCACAAAAGCTAACTTCCACAAATGCATGATGAATGCAGCATACTCAATGAAGGACAACTGTCTCAAACTCAACAATGAAAAAAACGATGTCCTTATCTTTGGGAACAACACCTCGCCATGGACTGACACATGGTGGCCTGCAGAGCTCAGCACACCACCCACCCCAACAACACACCTGCAACCTCAGCTATATCCTGCATAGCAAGCTATTCATGAAGAAACAAGTCAACACAGTTTCATCCGCTTGCTTCCACACCCTTTGCATATTCTACAAGATCTGCAGGTGGCTCCCAGCAGACACCAGAAGGACGTTACATAAGCCCATATTACCAGCAGACTAGACTACAGAAACACGCTCTTCGTAGGAATCAAATCATACCTCCTGAAGAGACTCCAGACAATACAGAACTCAGCAGCAAGACTCGACCTCTGCAGAGGGATCCACATCACACCCCATCTCAAAAAACGACACTGGCTCCTGATTCAGAAGAGATGCCAGTTCAAGATGCTAACCCAGGCCTTCAAGGCTCTACACAATGAAGAACCAGCATACACCAACAAATGCATGACCTTCCACCAACCGACCAGACACCTCCAATCAGCTTCCCGCTTTCTCGCAGACACTCCAAGTATCCGTCGAGCCAACACTGGAGGATGCTCCTCGCAACTTGCAGCCACAGCATGGAACAACCTCTCCCTGCACCTCAGGACTGAACATCACTCCAGCTATTCAGAAGAGAACTAAAGATCTGGATGTTCGAATGATCATTCTTCCACACTGCAGCATACAGCACCAGCGCCTCAAGACCCTCACAGGTCATTTACCACACACTATAAATGTTTGATTGATTGATCTCATACACTGACTCTACAGCCATGCCATAAAGCTCTGGTCGCCAAGGGGTCCATCCAGCATCATCTCATACCCTTGTCCACAGACGTGCTGCAAAGCCTTGGCCTCAAAGGGGTCCATCCAGCATCATCTCATGCACTGATTTCCTCTCCTCAATCTCATTGTTCTGCAACACTAACAGAGTTGATTCCACTTTCGTGCAGAGTTCTGCTCATAGGGAGACAATAGGGTATATTTCCTGGTTTCGTAACATGTTCTTTCTAGTACAGAAACCGGGCAGTAAGGGGGGTTTCATGGAGTTCTGGGTGAGATTCTGAGGTTGAGGGCACGTTGGGCTCTCTCAATCACAAAACAATTGGACACTCTTTTTTGTGCCTAAATGTAGTTGTGCAACAAATATTCAATTAACTTTAAGATCTCTTCTTGTGGAATCTTGGTGTAAGGGGATCGATCTATGTGAAGGATTAGCATTCCTTGTCATTCTGGGTTGAATGCTAAGGCTCTGATTATGTTCAACATGTGTTTTGTGTCTTGTATGTAAGATGGCATTTGTTTAACTGGGGGGAGGGGAGGGGCTAAGGACCCAGTCAACTAAGATGGCTAGAGGCTTCAAGCCGATCCTATAATTGATACAGTAGGACTGCCCAGAGGAGGGTGACCCTGCATGCGTACTTTAGGTATTGTATAAAAGTAAGACCTCCTGCACTAGGTGTTATACCTTAATCATGTGCAGTTTAAGTAGTGACAGTTCTTGTAGTATTCCTCTCTGAAGGTGCATTTACTGTGGGGTCATCGGCCCTGAAGTATCTTGGTGGACAAAGGGACAGGAGCCCCATCCCTCTCCTGCTGCCACTCCCACGGTTGATTTAGAAGTGTCTCATCCGGATCCCTATGGGCTTGAGCAGTTATTCTGCCACCCATAGGAGGCCCATGCACAGGGTTCTGCAGGCCTGCAATTGCAGTCTTCGCGAACTGGGTGCATACACCCGTTTTCACTACAGGTCGCTGCACCAGTTCACTACAAGTCACCTCTATGGTAGGCCCTCTCAGCCCAGGGGGCAGAGTGCAGGTACCTGTGTGTGAGGGCACCCCTGCACTAGCATAAGGGTCCCCACAAACTCCAGAACCATTTTCCTGGACTTTGTGAGTGCGGGGATGCCATTTTATGCGTGTATAGGACATAGGTCACTACCTATGTCCAGCTACATAACGGTAGCTCCGATTGTAGGCATGTGTGGTATCAAACATGCTGGAATCATACCCCAATACTTTTGAAAGTATTGGTTGTATGATTCCATGCACTCTGAGGGCTCCTTAGAGGACCCCAGCATTGCTCCTACAGCCTTCTGAGGTTTTCCAGGCAGCCCCAGCTGCGCCACCTCACAGACAGGTTTCTGCCCTCCTGTTGCTTGAGCAGCTCAAGCCCAGGAAGGGAGAACAAAGGATTTCTTTTGGGAGAGGGGTGTAACACCCTCTCCCTTTGGAAATAGGTGTTACTGGGCTTGGGAGGGGTAGCCTCCCGAAGCCACTGGTATGCTTTGAAGGGCACATTTGGTGGCCTCCTTGCATGAACCAGTCTATACCGGTTCAGGGACCTCCAGTCCCTGCTCTGGCGTGAAACTGGACAATGGAAATGGTAGTGACCACTCCCTTGCCCATCACCACCCAAGGCGTGGTGCCCAGAGCTCTTCCAGAGGGTCCCTGGGTTTTGCAATCTTGAATCCAAGGTTAGCAGGGAACTCTGGGAGAATCTGAGCAGCCAGGACAGGAAGGTGACCTCAGAGCCCCCTTCTGATAGGTGGTAATCCAGCTAGGCGACCAATCCCCTTTTTATGGCTATTTAAGGTCTCTCTTTTGGGTGGTTCCTCGGATTACACTTGCAAGATTCCAGCAGGATTCCTCTGCAACCTCCACTTTGGCGTCTGACAAAAGTAACTGCATCTGGACTCTCCAGGACCCGACAATTAAAGACGAAGACTTTGCCTGCAACATTGTTTCCACGGCTCCTTCCAGCTTCTGCAACATTTCCCAGGTCGTGCATCCTCTTAGGACAGCCCGTCTTCAGTCTGCACAGGAAAGAAGAAGAAATCTTCCTTGAAGTGAAGGAAGCACCTCCCTGCATCTGAGGGCCCCTCTGGCTCCCCCTCCTTGTGTTGAGTCCTCCTGGGCCTTGCTGGTCCACGACAGCACCACTGTCCGTGAAACCGCAAGTTTTGCCTGTGCCAAGGCTTGTTGGTGGAATCCAAACACGCAAACCCGACTGCAATCTTCCTTCCGGCGTGGCACATCACCTGCATCCTCCAGGAACTCGGATCCGACTCCCCACTGAACTTTGCTGTGTCCTCTGGACTTGGTCCCCTCTTTCCACAGGTCTTCCTCTTCCATAATCCACTGTTGGTTTTATGCAGTCATCTCTGGGTTTTGCAATTCTCTTCTTTTCTTCTTAGTGGGTGTTTTGGGGAAATTCTAGTGATTTACTCCTACTATCCTGGTTGCTGGGGAGTGTTGTGGTACTTACCTTTGTGCTTTTCTGGAACCCCTGGGGTCCCCCTACCCACTCCACTTTCCTAGGTGGGGGTCCAACTCTCGCATTCCATTTTTTTTAGTATATGGTTTGTGCTCCCCCTAGGGTCACTATTCTCTATTGTGTTTTACACTGTTTTGTACTAACTGTTCATATGCCTATTTCTGACAAATAGTGTACATATCTTGTGTATTACTTACCTCCTAAGGAAGTATTGTCTCTATAGTATTTTGGTGTTACCATAATAAAGTACCTTTTTTTTTTTTTTTTAAAGACTGAAGAGGTCATTATGGCATCGATGCCATGGGCGCCAACATACTGCTATCTGTCAGCCAGATTATGGACACTGTCGGACTTCCGCCACACTTAGGGCAGAAATCCGTCAGTAGCCATGCTGGCGGACGGTGGTGTCCTGGCACTGCTACCACATGCACCGCCCCGCCAGTAGGAACCCGCAAGCCATATTGAGGCCCTCATTTTGACCCTGACAGTATTGTTCATCTCCGATCCGGCAGCCCACAGAGTACCGCCGGCGGTATTATGAGCCGGCCTACCGCCATATATTCCATGGTTTAGCAACACCACAAAAACCATGGCAGTAGGGCCTACTGGTGACAGGGGATTCCTTCCCTGTCACTGGTAGACGGCTCCCCCACCCTCCCAGCAACCACCTAACGCCCTCCCACCCACTCCCCCATCCAAAGTCACCCTCCTCCCAATGCAAACACATACCCCTCCTCCGATCCATTCACACCCCCCCACACCCACATTCACGCACACACTCATCCATACACGCATTCACTCATACATACTCACACGCATTCAGGCATACATACACACAGACATCCAAACACACATACGCACTGTCATGCAGACATGCACTCACTTCAACATTCATACATGCATTGACTCACACGCATACAACCACGCATACACCACACACTCACACACAACACCACCCACCCTCCTACCCCCCTTCCCTGTCGGACGATCGCCTTACCTGTTCAAGGGAGAAGGTTATAGGAAGGTAGCCTCTATCTAGCCTTGTTACCCCCACTTTTGGCCTGTTTGTGAGTAGATGTCAGGGTGTTTTTTACTGTCTCACTGGGATCCTGTTAGCCAGGGCCCAGTGCTCATAGTGGAAACCCTATGTTGTCAGTGTGTTTGACATATGTCACTGGAATCCTGCTAGCCAGTGGCCTATATGTGTTCCCTGTGTGGTTCCTAACTGTAGTGTTTATGCTCTCTCTGCTTTTAAAATTGTCACTGCAGGCTAGTGACTAATTTTACCAATTCTCATTGGCATACTGGAACACCCTTATAATTTCCTTGTATATGGTACCTAGGTACCCAGGGTATTGGGGTTCCAGGAGATCCCTATGGGGTGCAGCATTTCCTTTGCCACCCATAGGGAGCTCAGACAATTCTTACACAGGACTGCCACTGCAGCATGAGTGAAATAACGTCCACGTTATTTCACAGCCATTTTACACTGCACATAAGTAACCTATAAGTCACCTATATGTCTAACCCTCACTTGATATCCGCAATGGATAGGGAACTGAGTTGAAAGGATGATTTTGGAACTCTGTCTTGCAGATTTCCCTCAATGCCGCAATGGATAGGGCACTACTCTCACAGACCAGGGTGTGTAAGTTTAAGTCTATCTGAGGTGCACACCCTGAACTAATACATTTTTGCTGAAACCTAATCATATTGTTTAGTCTTCCTCGTAGCAGCTTGCCAGGGTGATAGTATATTGCAACAGAACCATTCCACTTCTTCACTGAAAAGAGTCATGCTGGTTACCCAAATGTGCAGCGTGTCATTTTATACAGCTTTCTTTATTGAAATTAAACTTGGACTCACTTGAAATATTCTCTTTCAAAATGATTGTTTTGAGCTGCTGTGAATTTTATTTCTAGAGGTGGTGACAGGCCTTCAGGTACGTGCTTAGGTCAAGGCCCTGTTCATGTCACTTCTGTAAGCTAATTCAGGGAGCAAATTAGCAAGTCAAGAAATGGGAAGTCTGAACTACTGTCAAAGCAGTTTCATATTTTTTTCAAATAATCCCAAAATACCATTGCAGCATAACACAGAGTATTCAATAAAAGAAGAAAGGAGGATTAACGGCAAAAAAGCACATCATAAGATATGAAACTTTGGAAATTATCAAGATATTGTTTGAAAAAACTCCTTTGATGGAAAGAAGATGAAGAACGGTATGGGATCCTGACCTGCGCAACTGTAATTGATATGTTCCACATCCATTCATACCACCTAACCCCAAACACCCAAGTTTAGTTCTGTCAGTGACCATGTGGCCTAATGGATAAGGCGTCTGACTTGAAATCAGAAGATTGAGGGTTCGAGTCCCTTCATGGTTGAGTCTTTTTCTCACAGCACCCAACTTATCTTTACATACAAACTGGAGGCACACTCTTACAATACTCCTTTCACTCTCACTCATTAAGAAAGCCCAATACAAACTGCACAATCAGTCACGTTATGCCTTCAGCATTGCTACTTTTCTGTCTTTCTGCCATACCAAAGTACCTCTTCATAAATGCCACGGATATGCAATACGTATGCAACAGTATGACACAGCACAATCATTCTGAACAGAACTGTGGGTAGATGCAGTGCAGGGAGTGTGTGTGCGTGCATAAGAAGCTCTATGATTTTCTCCAGGAATAATGCAAATTGGCCCTCAGAAAAAGTTTAGTACTGGAGAAGAATCATAAAGGATTGACACAATTGCTGCCTTTGCGGTTGCCCCAGTTGTGTAATCTGTCAAGGACTGGTCTCTTGCAGATTGAGGCACCTAGTTGCAATTGTGTGGTATAAATCACCCTTACAACCATTTTTGCTATTAACTTGAGATCTTTCTGAGATACTATCTCACAGACTTCTTATGAATGAGGAACTCTGAAATTGTCACATTCCAATTTGTACGTCCTTAAAACCATGCTGGTTATTCAAATGGGCAGATTGTTTTGTAAATTCCTTTCTGTCTCGAGTTGTAGTTATATTGATACAGAGGCATAATTGTTTGAATGATATATATTGGTTTGGTTGAAATATGTTCGTAGAGGTGGTGATAGGCTTTCTGTGTCTGTCTGAGAGCAAGGACCGGTTAACTCTTTTTCCAAGAGGACTTTGTAGTGAAAGGTATCAGGGAAAGGAGTATGTATTGTGATGTGGTGCTCTGACTGCTTCTGTCCACTTGCCAAAAGTTCCAAGGCCCTATGATAACATAAAAACTGTAACATTGAAGTGGTGGGTGGCGGAGGTTTAAAATGGTCAGTTTAGTTAAAAACAGAAAAGTGAAACGGATGACTGCAGAAATACTGTATGTGGCCATGAACTGAGTTGAAAGGATGATTTTGGAACTCAGTTTTGCAGATGACCCAAAATGCCCCAATGGATAGGGCACTACTCTGACAGATCAGGGTGTGTAATTGTTGGAGTGTGTAGTTTTAAAAGCAATATTACTACGAAGCTTGAAATATAATGTGTGATAAAGCTGTATAGAAATGTGTTAACATAGAGAAATAATGCACACGTCCAAAATGTACCCACGGGGAGTGGCTATCAATGTACACGAAGACGAATGAAAATAATTATTAATGATGAAATGTTATGCACTAATGTTTGAAATTTGTACTAATATATCATATTTTAGGTTATATTCTAAGAATTGCTTTATTAATTAAAATGGGTTTAAGTTAACAAGGGCTTGGGCCTAGCTGCCTGGCCTCATATTTGAAATTGCTTTTTCTAACGTATATTGTGCTGTTTTGCTCAAGGACACAAAGCTGTACTTTTCCAGAAGCTATGTGTGTGTGTAACCGTAGTAAATTCTTTCTCATGAGAACCGACTTGCTCAAGGCGATGTTCTTGCTGGACGCAACAGAGTAATTCATAAGAGTCACAAAGGTTAACTTCCCAGGAAGAAGACAATAAAGACACTGACTGCAGCTTGAAGTGTAACTTTTCCTACCTGACATTCCAACCGTTGAAGAAGTCAATAAACTGGACCAATGAGTGACATGAGAACCGCAAATTGAGGAAAATTCTAGTAGGGGACTTACCTTGCGATTGGACGGAGATACTAATGCACCAAAAATTACCCAAACGGAATTAGGGAACAGTTAGACAGTTTTGATTTAACGGCGTGACCCAAGGAGAAGAGACACTTCTTCACTCAACATTTTTGCCACTTGACATTTGCCCTTCGTCCTTTTCTAAAGAGAGTTTTGCAATTACCACGTATTCCTTTGCTAAAGACTTTTGCCAGTTATCATACTTAGTTTAGTTTGCCCTTTGCAAATCATCCTCTACCCATCTTTGCCCGATTTTATCTTCTCCTCCATATGGGGGAAGTAATCTGTTCTTAGCTATGCTGTCTTGAGACTTTGCCCCGTGCTGCTCTGCCTGATGCCGATGAACTGATGTCCTGAGGACGAAGACTGACGCTGCTTGCTGATCCGTTGGATTTGTCACTATCTGATGCAAATTGTAAATTTGTCTGTTTGCCTTTTCTTTCTAGGTACCAACTGCTCTTTTGATAGAGGCCTTAGTTTAGATGTTTTCAAAATTCGTGTTCACTAAATGTTTTGCATGAAGCCCAACATGCTAATGCTAATTCGAGGTTAGTTAAGGTGTTCACTAATATCTGACGCAAATAGACAAATGAATGGATTTTTGCTTTCTTGAATCATGTACTAAGGAGACTCTGCTATGTTGATTCATATTAATGATGGGTTTAAGTTCTAATGATCATAATCTATACATTGATTAAGCTGTTTTCTGATAGCCAAATAATAGTGGTTTTGATGTGCTTATTGCTATTGAGACTAATAAACATGGTATTAGGTTGTAACGAATAGGGAATACATCTCTTAACACTTAACTAAACTTGTGTGTTTATTCATGACTGAAAGGTCATGGTGTGTTCAGTTATTGATTCTTATTGATTGTTTATTGATTAGTGATGCTTTTATTGATTTGTTATATTGATCTGTCGAATGATTATGCATAGAAATTACTTCGTACTGGGAAGTCTCCAAACGTGGTCCAAAGGTTTATCGACCTAAACGCATGTCTCCTTGTAAGTTTACGTATCAAGGTTCTGACGCTCTAACTTAAGTTTGAGTCTATCTGAGGTGCCAACTCTGAACTAATACTTTTTTGCTGAAACCTAATCATATTGTTTACTTTTCCTCGTAGCAGCTTACCAGGGTGATAGTATATTGCAACAGAACCATTCTACTTCTTCACTGACCAGAGTCATGCTGGTTACCCAAATGTGCAGCGTGTCATTTTATACAGCTTTCTTTGTTCAAATTAAACTTGGACTCACTTGAAATACTCTCTTTCAAAATGATTGTTTTGAGCTGCTGTGAATTTTATTTCTAGAGGTGGTGACAGGCTTTCAGCTACGTGCTTAGGTCAAGGCCCTGTTCATGTCACTTGTATAAACTAATTCAGGGAGCAAATTAGCAAGTCAAGAAATGGGAAGACAGAACTACTGTCAAAGCAGTTTAATTCTCTTTTCAAATAATCAAAAAATATCATTGCAGCATAAAATAGAGTATTAAATAAAAGAAGAAAGGAGGATTAACGGAAAAAAAGCAAGTTATAACATATGAAATTTTGGAAATTATCAAGATATTGTTTGAAAAAAGTCCTTTGATGGAAAGAAGATGAACAACGGTATGGGATCCTGACATGCGCAACTGTAATTGATATGTTCCACATCCATTTATACCACCTAACCCTAAACACCCAAACATACTGCATTCAGTGACCATGTTGCCAAATGGATAAGGTGTCTGAATTCGGATCAGAAGATTGAGGGTTTGAGTCCCTTCATAGTTGGATATTTTTCTCAGACCACCCAACTTATCTTTACATACAAACTGGAGGCACACTCTTACAATACTCCTTTCACTCTCACTCATTAATAAAGCCCAATACAAACTGCACAATCAGTCACATTATGCCTTCAGCATTGCTACTTTCCAGTCTTTCTGCCATACCCAAGTACCTCCTCATAAATGCCACAAATATGCAATACGTATGCAACAATATGACATGGCACAATCATTCTGAACAGAACTGTGAGTAGATGCAGTGCAGGGAGTGTGTGTGTGTGCAGAAAGCAGAAACCATGCATGCATTGAAGCTCTATGATGTTCTGCAGGAGTAATGCAAATTGTCCCTCAGAAAAAGTATAATACTGGAGAAGAATCATAAAGGATTGACACAATTGCTGCCTTTGCTGTTGCCCCAATTGTGTAATTTGTCAAGGACTGGTCTCTTGCAGATTGAGGCACCTAGTTGCAATTGTGTGGCATAAATCACCCTTACAACCATTTTTGCTGAAAACCTGGGATGTTTCTGAGATACTTCTCACAGACTTGGTATGAACGAGGAACTCACAAATTGACACCATGCTGGTTATTCAAATGTGCAGATTGTTTTTTAAATTCCTTTCTGGCTCGAGTTGCAGTTATATTGAGATGGAGCCATAAACCAGGATGTGTAAGTTTGAGTCTATCTGAGGTGCAATCTCTGACCTAATACTTTTTTGCTGACACCTAATCATATTGTTTATTCTTCCTCATAGCAGCTTACCAGGGTTATTATTATATTTTGCAACAGAACCATTCCACTTCTTCACTGACCAGAGTCATGCTGGTTACCCAAATGGCAAACCTCATCAGAAGGCTGTAATAGCAGTACTGGGGGTCCTTGAAGGAGCCCCCAGAGTGCATGGGATCATACAACCAATGCTTGCAAAAGCATGGGGGCATGATTCCTACATGCTTGATACCAAAAATGGACATAGTTAGTGTCCTATGTCCAGTAATCGCGTAAAATGGCATCCCTGCACTCATGAAGTCAGGGAAAATGGTCCTGGAGGTCGTGGGGGCACCTCTGCTAGTGCAGGGATGCTGTCACACTCAGGTACTTTGCGCCCTGCCCTCAGGGCTGGAGGGCCTGCTATAGGGGTGACTGATTAGTTACCTGGTGCAGTGTAAATGGCAGTGAAAGGGTGCTTGCACCTCTTTACACAGGCTGCAATGGCAGTCTTGCAGAAGCCTTTGCATGGGCTCCCTATGGGTGGCAAAATATATGCTGCAGCCCATAGGGATCCCCTGGAGCCCCAATGCCCTGGTTACCTAGGTACCATATACAAGGGACTTATAAGGGGGCACCATACAAATACAAAACCACAGAAATTCAGCAGTTAGAGTTATTTCAAATAACTATAACTCATGCTTCCTCATGCATAGTTAATTGCTCCACATATTATATCATTGATGACACCTTCTATGGCATCTTTTATATTATCACTGCAACATTTGCAATAAAATTATTTATAAGAAAACTGTGCATGGCGAGGGTGCGTGTTATAGTTACCTTAGAGCATGACTTACAGTTACTTAAACTAACTCTAACTTTAACTGCTGAATTTCTATGGTTTCGTACAAGTAAATTCAGAACCTAACTATAATGTCCCTGTAACATTTGGTTTATTCAGTGACTATATATACAAACATATATATATATATATATATATATATATATATATATATATATGTATATAGATAGATAGATAGATAGATAGATAGATAGATAGATTAGAAATTCACTTAAAAAAACAAACAAAGGTTATAGGGACATAATCTTTGTTTTTTTCAATGAATTGATGAATTGATATATATATATAAGGTTACAAGGACACAAGGATGTTATAGTTAGGCTCACAATTTAAACGCACAAAACTATAGAAATTCATCTGTAATAATTAGAGTTATCTCAAGTAACTATAACTCCTGCCCTAAGGTAACTAGCACTCACGTCCCCGCCATGGGGGGAAACAGAGTTTCTGCCCACTGGCCCAGTGGGAAACAGGCCGCAACACTGACTGGCAATGTTGCAGCGCGTCGGGTGCGACAAGCACCTGTTGCGCTTTTCACTGTTTGCGGGAAAGTCCTCCTTTTTGCCCTGGTCACCCCCAAACATTTTGGACAGGTACTGATGGTTACTGACTCTTCGCTGTGCCCTGGGTACTGCTCACCAGTCCCAGGGCCAGTGCTCTTTGTAAAGTGGATAAGCAAATTAGGCTAATTATAATTGCCAATATTAACCTACCTCTAAGTCCCCGGTATATGGTAGGGCATGGAGGTTTAGGGACCCCAGCATAGGTAGTGCCCCCATAGGTGCACTGCTGAGGTGCCCAGTGTCATTTTAAAGGCAGGCGTGCCTTGCTGGCTGCCTTTAAACTAAAGTTACATGCAAATTCGACTTTGGAATTAAAAGTAGTTCCAAAGTCTTAAACTACCTTATTTTTACATAAAAGCTACTCACCCCTAAGGTGTGCCCTATGTGCCCCTAGGCCTGGGTGCCATGTAACTATAAGCAGGGACCTTATAAAAATAGTTTTATATGCCCTTTTGAGGTAAAACAGCCAAAGTTGTTTTTCCCTCATTGTAGTGAATGGCATCCGTAGGCTAGAATGGGGAGACTTTATTTTAATTTTAAAAATCCCCTTAAGTAATAGATACTACAAGTTTGGTGTCAAATTAATTGTTATAATAAACCCCACAACTTCCAGTTGTTGGTTTTAATATAACTTGTTCAGGTAAAGAGTTTTAAACTTTACCTGAAAAGTTGCCATCTTCAGCCCTGCAGTGTTTTTGCTGCTGTGCTCTGATTGGCCAGCCTCTGGCAGCCTGGCCAGGCTGCCATGGTGAGGTGTGAAGTGGCCTGGCTCAACACAAAGAGATGTGCCTGGGGGAGGATATCCCACCTCAGCAGGTAGGAAAGCAGGAAGGGAGGAGGGCTGCCAAACTGGTCTTCAAAGGCAGGGAAGGACATTTGAAGCAACCCAGTAACACCCTCACATCCTGCAAACCCAGACAATTAGATGCCCCCTTGATTAGAATAGGAGAGGGCAGGAGAGGGGGTGTTTAGGATTTGTAGCCACACCAGTGGGTGTGCTCAGCCAGATGTAACCTCCAAAAATCACTTTCAGCCATGATGGATTTTTGAGGAATGTTGCTCCCTGGGATTGATTTTTGCCACACTTCCCAGGAGGTAGTCATCTCAGGGGGAAGGACCCTGCCCCTGATTGGAGAACCAGGACCCCCCTGTTTTTCACCCAGGAGCAAGGATAAAACTGGCTGACCTGCACCGACACCTCAGATCCCTCTCAAATTCCAACAAGGAAGAACTACAGAAGAAGAAAGACTGCCCTGCTGGATCCTTGGCCTGCACCTGGACACTGCACTCTGGAGGACTGCACCAGCTGCACACTTGGGCTTCACCACAAGAAGGACTTTTCCTGGCTTCAACTGGTTCAAGGAGGGACTCCATGTTTGCTACAGGTGAAAACTTGCTAACCAGAGTCCCCTGCACCAACTCCTGAAGAAACCAACCCGCTGACCACTGTCCAGTGGCCAAAAAGGAGTTTGCGCCAGGTGCATTCTGGGAGTTGTAGTCCACACCCCCAAGGAGCGCCTCAGAGCTTCTGGAACCTTGGGGTGAACTGTGGACCTCAAAAGAACCTTTTAAGAACATCTGGAAGAAGATACAGAAGTTTGGAGAACTTTGGAGAACTTTTGGAAAAAAGGGACTGACCCGCCACGGCAGCGCTAGCCGGCTTGCCTCAACCACGAGCCGACCTGACTTGCAGGTTCGTCCCGGTGAAGAAAATCTTAAAAAAAGAGACTTAGTCTGAACGCAGTAAGTTGACCGGGGCCTCCCAGCTAGTGTAACCGAAGAGGGCTCCAAGGACGTCGGATCAAGATTCAGGTTTGCCCCAGTCGAAGGATTTTCACATAAAAAAAACGACTAAGTCCGAAGGTATAAATCTCCACCGAGGGCTCCCGTGACGCGTATCCAAGGAAGTGTTCCATGAGGTCAGACTGGACTGGCAGGTTCGTCCTGCTGTAGAAAATCTCCAGAAAAATGACTAAGTCCTAAGGTAAACTTTTTACCGAGGCCTCCCGCGGGCAGTAGCCAAGCCAGGCTTTATTGCGGTCAGCCTTAAACTTTAACTTTGCCCCGGTCAAGGTGCGACCAGATGAACAGATCAGCGCTTTTCATTTCTATGTGCTAGAAAGCAATAATTCTTTAAAAATTCATATCTCTGGTTCCACCTATCCGATTTTATTCGTTTTGGTGTCATTTTAAAGCTAAAAACATTTCCTATTTTTATAAATTGATTTTGGATTTTTAAACTGTTTCCTGTGTTTTATTTAATTACTGTTTTGTGATATTTGAATGTTTTATGCTTTGTCTCCTAAGTTAAGCCTTGTCGCTCGTTGGCAAGCTACCAAGGGTTGAGCTGGGTTTAATTTACTGAGACCTAACTGGACCTAGGTGGAGGTTAGTGGCCTATTGCTAAGTGTAGGTACTTACCTCCCCTTACCAATAACCCATTTTTCAACACTGTCTGAATTCAGACAGTGAAAAGCGCGACGGAGCTGCCCATGGGGCCCCTGGCACCCTGTCTCTGTCAGTCTTTACATGGCAGTGGAACCGCCATGCAAAAGCTGGCGGAGACAGGAGTCGTAATCCCAAGGACAACGCTGCTTGGAGCGCTGCCCGGGCAGATTAAGACCACAGGCACCGCCAGGGCATCGGCTGGAGAAAAAGTGGCAGTGCTGGCAGTCGGACTGTGGTACGTTCGCCACAGTCATAATGTGGAGGGCTGCGGCGGTCCTAGGACCTCCAGACTCATAATGAGGGCCTTAGTTCTTTATAGGTTTCTGAAGGTTTGATGATTAGGTAAAACTTCAATCATGAGCAGAAAAAATGTCTGCTCTTATGAGCTAGAATGTAGAATTAACAACTTCCTTCTTTACATTTCTGGAACTTTGGCACTGAAAAAAAAGAAATATGAATCAGAAAAAAGGAACTGAATGGTATAAACGGAAACCTCATTTTGTATAAATTCAGTTGGTGAATACATGGATTTTGACTATTTGAGTTTTTTTTTTGTCTGAACACCCCTGCAAAGAAGATATCCAGAAAGGTCTTGAAGTAAGTATTTTCAGCTTTTTTTCATAATATGGGAGACTGTTCTCTCAAACCCTGTGAAAGAACATAAAGTGCTTATATTCTACCAAGGGCAATCTATAGAGCAACAGTCCAGGCAAACTGAGTGTGACCTGCTTGAGTTGCTGTCATTTATATTTTGCAAACAAGAATTCTGTGGGCTCCTCTATGGGCCAGTAATTTTATATTCCTATGGCAGCTTAACTTTAAATGTATTTGCCACTATATTGGAAGTAAATGCCGTCCTATACTGGGCCAAGGTATGAGCAAGTAACTTGTACTGATGTATAGTTTTGTCACCTGATGAAACCTGCTGAGATTCCTGAAATAAAATTAACAGAATTTATTAGAGAATCTGTGTTGCCAATAACTAGTGGTACTAGGAACATCTCACAGTTCAGTCTGCTAAAATATGAGTATGAAATTATGTTAAAATATTCTCCTTTGATGTGCATATTTAACAAGCATTTTTAAAAGGTAGGGAACCACATTGCAAATAGAATCACTATAGCAAGGCTGAGTAATGTGATAGTTTTAGTCAAAACCAAAACATTTGACAAAAAAATTTGGATATAAAAATTAAAGTATTTGTTTTTGTGAATGAGTAAACCAAGGAACCCTAAAACCTTTTTATTTTTCTGCCTCTGATTCTCTTGAAAACAGCTGATATGTTTATAAACTGGTGTGAGATACAGATGCATCTCTTACTACACTACAGGGCATATTTATGAGAGGCTTGCGATGCTGTTGCGTCACTTTTAGTGATGCAGCTGCAGCGCCAACCTTTCAGCCATATGAATGAGGCCACGCAAAGCCACTTTGTGTCGCATTGAATAGCCTCGTAGATACTGAGTAAGGCAAGGAAGTGCAAATTGCTGCGTTGCCTTACTCTGCGTGAGGGAGGTGTTCCATTGGCATTGCAGTGGGTGTTCCCCAGCAACACCCATGGAGTTTGACGCATCCCCAGATTTTAAAGAGCCTGTACACCTGAAGATGCACCAAACCCTTACGCAAGGAGAAGAAATATCTATATTTCTTCTCCTCTTTTCCTCTTTCTATGTGGGCTGCATTCTGCATCACACATAGAAAGAGAAGAAAGCCTCTCTGGATTGGTTTTGTGCTGGAAGGTGTCCCTTACTGCACAAAAACAATCGTGCCCATAGTCCAGATCCCATGGTGCAAGGGTGCCTGTGTTTCCGCTACGCTGCCAAAACAACACCAGCGTAGTGGGAAATAACAGGAATGTGCCGTATTCTGCAGATGCAGCGCTTTCCTGCCCTTTCCTTTTTGATGCAGCCTGCGCCAAAAGCTCTTAAATCTGGGATGAGCCTGTGTTTGGTAGACTTGGGGGGTCATTATAACCCTAGCGGATGGTGTTAAAGCGGCGGTAAAACCGCAAACAGGCCGGCGGTAAAGATTTTGGAATTATGACCGTGGCGGAAACCGCCAACAAAGACAGCCACTTTAACACTCCAACCGCCACGGCGGTACACACAAACAGCTTGGCGGTCACCGCCAACAGACAGGCGGAGGACAATGTACCGCCCACAGTATCACAACCCACCAATCCGCCACCTTTTCCGGGGCGGATTCACCGTGGATAAAAACACGGCGGAAACAGGAATTCCGAAGGGAAAGCGCTCACCTCTACACACCCCACGAGGAACAACAACACCATGGAGCCGGAACTCCAAATTCTCCCTGCAATAGTCTTCCTGCTCCTATATGACCATCATCAATGCCGACGGCGAAGACAACGGTGAGTACTGCACCTACGACATAGGGGGGGGGGAGGCAAAAGTCAGGGACACACACACGCAACACCCCCACCCCCACCCTCACCCACTACATACAACACACACACCAATGCATATCCAAACAGTACAGTCACAACCCCCAACCCCCCCGGAAGAATGCAAACACAAAAGGAAATGAGTTCAACCATTGTAATATATCAAAATACAGTAACCAAATATATACAGATAGATATACACATTCAAAAAATATACATCACAATTAGTAGTGCAGGTAAGGCACCATTCATTGTCTGTGGACCACTGGGCCCAAAATGCATGGGCGAGGCCCACATCAGATACCTGATCAATACGGAGAGAACAATGCTGGGGCATCAGATAGAGTACAACAGGCACCTCAGGGGGAAGGTAAGGGGGGGCACCTCAGCCAGATGAGTGCACCACGCCAGATCCACAAGGGGGCTCCATGCCCATAGATGTATCCTGGGGAGTGCAAAGCCACAGTCTCTCAAGTCTGTACAGTGGGTGGGTTGCCCACTGTTACATCCTGGGGAGTGCAAAGCCACAGTCTCTCAAGTCTCTACAGTGGGTGGGTTGCCCACTGCCATATCCTTGGGAGTGCAAAGCCACAGTCTTTCAAGTCTCTACAGTGAGTGGCTTGCCCACTGTTACATCCTGGGTAGTGCAAAGCCACAGTCTCTCAAGTGGATAACAGTCTCCACTGGTTCTGGAGGGGGACTGGTGCCCAGAGTGTTTCATCCTGCCAAGGACTGAGGTAGTGGATGCATGTCTCCACTGGTTCTGGAGGGGGACTGGTGCCCAGAGTGCTTCATCCTGCCAAGGACTGAGGTAGTGGATGCATGTCTCCACTAGTTCTGGAGGGGGACTGGTGCCCAGAGTGCATCACTCTCCCCGTGACCGTCCCAGTTGCGTCACTGCCCCTGCCGCTCATGGGCTAGCGGTGCTTGAGTTGGCGGTCTCTGCCCTGTTCAGCGGTGCTTGCCCTGTTCAGCGGTGCTTGAGTTTGCAGTTTCTGACCTGTTCAGCGGTGCTTGCCATGGCGGTCTCTGCCCTGTTCAGTGGTGCTTGCCCTGTTCAGCGGTGCTTGAGTTTGCAGTTTCTGACCTGTTCAGCGGTGCTTGCATGGCGGTCTCTGCCCTGTTCAGCGGTGCTTGCCATGGCAGTGTCTGCCCTGTTCAGCAGTGCTTGCTCTGTTCAGCGGTGCTTGCCATGGCGGTCCTTCATTGCCCAGCTGGGCTGGGGCTGGCGGTCCTTTATTGGGCAGCTGGGCTGTGGCTGGCGGTGGCCTCCTGGGCACTGACTCTGGCGGTGGCCTCCTGGCCAGTGACGATGGGGCTGTCCTCCTGGGCACTGACTCTGGCGGTGGCCTCCTGGCCAGTGACGATGGGGCTGCCCTCCTGGGTACTGACTCTGGCGGTGGCCTCTTGGCCAGTGACGATGGGGCTGCCCTCCTGGGCACTGACTCTGGCGGTGGCCTCCTGGCCAGTGACGATCGGGCTGCCCTCCTGGGCACTGACTCTGGCGGTGGGCTCCTGGCCAGTGACGATCAGGCTGCCCTGCTGGGCACTGACTCTGGCAGTGGCCTCCTGGCCAGTGACGATCGGGCTGCCCTGCTGGGCACTGACTCTGGCAGTGGCCTCCTGGCCAGTGACGATGGGGCTGCCCTTCTGAGCACTGACTCTGGCGGTGGCCTCCTGGGCAGCGGGGATGATGGCGGTCTTCTCCGCCGTGCTGCTCTTCCCAGACTTTGGCGATTTCTTCTGCCCCTTCCCCACCTTGGGAGGAGTCACAGCTGAGTGGACACTCCCCCCGGGACCCATGTGAGCGGCTTTGCCCACTCCCGCCGGGCACTGTCCGAATTCTGGTGCTTCACAGGGGGGGGGGGACTGGCTGTGCTGTGGCTCCGTGTCACACTGGCTGCCCTGGTGCCTGGTGCACTCCACATACCTCTAACAACAGGCACCACTGGTTCCAGAGATTTTTTGGCTGAGGTGCTAGTACGGGACCTATAAATTTGAGGGGGTGGGGTTGGGAATGAGGTCAAGCTTGGTCAGGAAAAGTTTCTTAGGAACACTGGGACGGGTAGCTGGGGAGGGTCTGGGAGTGGAGGAAGAGGAGGTGGTTGTAGGAGGTGTAACTTTTGTGGCTTTGGGTGCAGGTGCATGCGCTGGAGGCTGTCGTGAGGTGGATGTATGTTGGGTGGGTGTGTGCCTGCGTTTGTGTACTTTGGGAGGGGACGTCACAGACACACTGGGAGAGGACACAGGGGACGTGTAAATGGTAGTGGGGGTGGTGAGTGCAGGTGAGCGGGGTGTGCTGGTGGGTGTGCTGGTGCGGGACCTAGTGGCTGTAGTGGTAGTGCATGCAGGTGAGAGTGTAGACGAGACTGGGAGGGAGGAGGGAGACGACGAGGAGGGGGACACAGTGGAGGCAGTGGATGTTGCTGTGTCTGTATGTGTGTGATGCTTGAGTGAGTGCCTGTGGGATGTGTGGTGCTTATGTTTGCCTGAGCTTCCCTTGGGTGTTGACGTGTGTTCATGCTGGTCTGATGGTGTGCTTGGGATAGGCTGGGGTACAGGGGATTGGGTCTGGGTGGAGGAAGTTGGAGGGGGGAGGCTAGAGACAGGGACAATGGCTGCCATCAGTGCTGAGGCCAGAGTCTGCAGGGTTCGATAAACGGCAGCCTGACCAGAATGAATGCCCTCCAGGAATGCATTTGTGTGTTGCAATTCCCTTTCTACACCCTGGATGGCATTCAAAATGGTAGACTGCCCTACAGTGAGTGACCTGAGGAGGCGAATGGCCTCCTCACTGAGGGCAGCAGAGGTGACAGGGGCGAAGGTGATGCCCACCCTCCTGGATGAGCGGGCACGGGGCGAAGGCTGAGGGGCTGCTGGGAGGGCGGTGCTGGTAGGGGGGGTGGCGGCTGTACCTGTAGAAGTGGGAGGCACAGATTTTGCCGCCACCACAAGGGAGCTCCCATCAGAGGACAAGTCTGTGTCGCTCGTTGCAGATCCTGTGACCGCTGTGAAGCTCCCCTCGCCCTCCGTCCCACTGGTGTATTCAGAGTCCGTGGTGTGGCCCTCCATGGCCATGTGGGATGCAGCTCCCTCGTGCTCCGGTGCCACTGTACCTCCGCCTGATGATGCTGATGCACACAAGAACAGGGAGAGCGCAAAAAGGGGGGGGACGACAGAAGACAGACAGGTTGAGTGCATGGCTTACCGCTTCTGTTGGGGGACAATACAGACACAGCAGCCCCCTGCACTATGCCGCGCTGTTGGCCTCTACAGATGCAGTGCCTGAGATATGGCCTACATGGTTGTGGTGGACATCTGCACACATAGATGACACAGGGGCATGTTTACCTGTACTTGGCACTCTACAGAGGTGGGGTGGAGTGCCACATGGCCTGCATTACAGATGGGCCTAGCCTACAGAACTCTCCCTGGCCTAGGGATGCCCTAAAACGCCCATCCAACTCAGGGTAGGCCACAGCCAGGATCCGGAACATCAGAGGGGTCATGGTTCGACGGGCACCCCTCCCACGTTGGGAGGCGATCCCCAGCTGAGCCTCCGCCGTCTTCTTGCTCCAGCGGCGAATGTCCTCCCATCTCTTCCGGCAGTGGGTGCTCCGTCTGTGGTGGACCCCCAGGGTCCGGACATCCTTGGCGATGGCACGCCAAATATCCTTCTTCTGGTGGGTGCTGACCTACATGAAATGTACAGGGGAAGAAGAGAAGTCATTAGCAACTGCACCGTCGAAGTGCGTGGCCCACATCCCTAGCCTTGCCATGTGGCACATGCATTCACAGTCCTTCATGCACGCAGTACTGTGGCCCCTTCTTTCTTACAACCAGCCCTCTACACTCAGGCATAGCCCATACAACGTGCTCCCTGTGTACTTACCTGTTGGTCTGGAGGACCATAGAGTAGCGTGTACTGGGGGAGGACCCCATCCACGAGCTTCTCCAGCTCCTGTGCAGTGAAGGCAGGGGCCCTTTCCCCAGACGCACGAGCCATTGTCTCTTCCAGACCGAGGTCACAGCAGCCCTTGCAGTGTAGGTCCTCTCCTGTCGAAGATCAGGTATTGAGTGATTGAACAGATAGAAAATGGCGGTCACGTCCACGGCGGTGACGTCCTCGGCGGTGTGTATCATCACCGCCGGCGCACTTCGTCATTGGCTCCTGAGACCCATAGGGTCCAATGTTAACGAATGCAGCATTGCGCCGCGGTCTTCGACCGCCTACCGCGACGGTGTACAACGCCAGCGCAGTTACCTCACATCCCATTGTCCCAGTTTAGAGGTCAGGCAGCCGCCATTTCAGGGGCCCACATGGCTTCAATTTCAACTGCGTAACACATACCTAGGCCTAGACTCAACACACATACAGGCAACTTTTTGGATTATGTTTCGTGTTCTGTGTAGACTGTGGGTACATACCTCTGAGTTGTTTGACTCTGTGGTCACTGTTGTCCTTCCTAGGCACCGTCCGCTGGGACATGTGAGGAGATGGCAGAATCCTCCGGTGTACCGACCGCTGGTGGACCTGTTGACAATGGAGGAGTGACATTTAATCATCACCTACAGGTTTGACCGTGCCACAATCCAGGAACTGTGTACCCAGTTGGAGCCTGACCTGATGTCAGCAATCCGCCATCCCACAGGGATCCCCCCTCAAGTGCAGGTGCTATCAGTGCTCCACTTCCTTGCCAGTGGGTCATTTCAAACAACAGTGGCCATAGCATCAGGGATGTCCCAGCCTATGTTTTCCAATGTGTTGTCCAGAGTGTTGTCTGCCCTTCTGAAACACATGCGGAGCTACATCGTTTTCCCTCAGGTGGAGGATTTGGCTACAGTTAAAGTTGACTTCTATGCCCTTGGACATATCCCTAACATCATAGGTGCCATTGATGGGACTCATGTAGCTCTGGCCCCCCCCCCCCACAGGAGTGAACAGGTGTACAGGAACCAGAAGAGTTATCATTCCATGAATGTACAGATGGTATGTTTGGCAGACCAGTACATCTCCCAGGTAAATGCTATGTTCCCTGGCTCTGTGCATGACGCCTACATCCTGCGGAATAGCAGCATCCCTTATGTGATGGGTCAACTCCAGAGGCACCGTGTGTGGTTATTAGGGGACTCTGGTTACCCCAACCTGTCATGGCTACTGACCCCAGTGAGGAATCCCAGGACCAGGGCAGAGGAACGCTACAATGAGGCCCATGGGCGGACTATGAGGGTGATCGAACGCACCTTCGGCCTCCTGAAGGCCAGGTTCAGGTGCCTCCATATGACAGGTGGTTCCCTATTCTACTCACCAAGGAAGGTGTGCCAGATCATCGTGGCCTGCTGTATGCTTCACAATCTGGCTTTACGACGACAGGTGCCTTTTCTGCAGGAGGATGGTCCAGATGACGGTGTTGTGGCAGCTGTGGAGCCTGTGGACAGTGATGAGGAGGAAGCAGAGGAAGAAGACATTGACAACAGGGACTCAGTCATCCAGCAATATTTCCAGTGACACACAGGTGAGTACACATTCCTGCCAACTACAAGTACTTTCACACTTCTACCTCTATCCTGTCTGTCGATTTCAACCAGTATATGGTAACTGAGTTGTACATTTCCATTACGGTTTCACAGGTGTGGTTACCAACGTGTGTCATCTGCTTAGATTCCTCATGGACTTGAGATGTGTGACATAGGTATGTTGACATTACATTTGAGAACAGAATTTTGTCACTGTCATTGCTAATACACATTTTCAAAATCACAGACTGACTCCAGATTGTTTTGTGCTTCAATGGTGTTTATTGAAGTGCTAAATATTGGAGGGCGGTGGTAAAACGGTGATGGGTGATGGTGGAGGACTGTCCATGGCAGAGTCCAGTCTATCAGTCTCACAGGTGCACTTCCCATATGGGCATAGGAAGTGGAGCTGGCGCAGTTCCAATATGGACAGGGTTACAAAGTGGGACAGTGGGATGACAATCAGGGTGGTCTCATTTCTTGGCGGGGGTCTTGGCATTGTGCTCTGTCCTGTTCCTGGATCTCAGGGACCGCTTGCGGGGTGGTTCTCCATCTGCAGGGGGTGGGGTGCTGGTATGGTGGTCCTGTGGCGGTGCCTCCTGTCCACTAGCGCCAGTGTAGGTGGTGGGCAGTTCTTCGTCCATGCTAGTGTCAGGGGCCCCTTGGAGTGCCACGGTGTCCCTCCTGGTGTTCAGTATCTCCTTCAGCTCCCCTACGATGGTGTCCAGGGCGGAGCTGATGGTTCTGAGTTCCTCCCTGAACCCCAAATACTGTTCCTCCTGCAGGCGCTGGGTCTCCTGAAAGTTGGCCAGTACCGTTGCCATCGTCTCCTGGAAGTGGTGGTAGGCTCCCATGATGGAGGAGAGGGCCTCGTGGAGAGTGGGTTCCCTTGGCCTGTCCGCCCCCTGTCGCACAGCAGCCCTCCCAGTTCCCCTGTGTTCCTGTGCCTCCGTCCCCTGGACCGTGTGCCCACTACCACTGCCCCCAGGTCCCTGTTGTTGTTGGGGTGGTGGGTTATCCTGGGTTCCCTGTAGTGGTGGACACACAGCTGATTGACGTGTCCTGGGTACGGAGGTATGGGCCCACTGGGTGGGTGCTGTGCTGGTGTTACCAGAGGGTGGAAGGTCTGTGGTGGCCTGTGACTGGGTGTGGGGAACCGACTGTCCCGAGGCCCACGATGGTCCGGGCTGGTCATCTGGGTCCAGTAGGTCAGAGCTGCTGTCATCACTGTAGGCCTCTTCTGTGGGAGGGGTAGAGATGTCTGGACCCTCCTGTCTGGTGACGTTGGGTAGTGGTCCCACAGGGGTATAAAAGCATGATTATTGCATCTGTGTGTGTCATGGTGTGCAATGGGTGGGTGAGCGTGTACCCCAGTGCTAGCACTCCTGTGTGGGGGCTTGTGTGATGATGGTTTAGGGGGGTGTTATGGGTATGTGCAGTGGGTATGGTTTAGTGATGGGTGTCCATGCTTTGTTGTGTCATGCAGGGCTTGGGGTTGGGATGTGTGGTTTGTGTTAGTAGTACATTAGTGAGGAGTTGGAGTGATAGGGGAGGGGGTGAAGGTGGGGGGTCTCTGATAGCATGCAGGTAGGGTGGGGGATATGATAGTTAAGATTTTACTTACCAGAGTCCATTCCTCCACCTACTCCTGCGAGGCCCTCAGGATGCATAATAGTCAAGAACTGCTCCTCCCATGTTGTTAGTTGTGGGGGAGGAGGTGGGGGTCCGCCGCTAGTCCGCTGTACCGCGATGTTATGCCTGGAGACCACGGAACGCACCTTCCCCCGTAGGTCGTTCCACCTCTTCCTGATGTCGTCCCGATTTCTTGGGTGCTGTCCCACTGCATTGACCCTGTCCACTATTCTTCGCCATAGCTCCATCTTCCTAGCTATGGAGGTGTGCTGCACCTGTGATCCAAATAGCTGTGGCTGTACCCGGACGATTTCCTCCACCATGACCCTGAGCTCCTCCTCCGAGAACCTGAGGTGTCTTTGCCGTGCCATGGTGTGGTGTAGGTGATGTGTGGGGTGGTGTATGTGGTGATGAGTGTGGTGATATGTATTGGTGTGTGGTGTTTTGTGCGTGGAAGTAGTGTGGGTGATGGTGTTGTGTGCCTCTGTATGGTGGGGTTGTCTATGCTGTGCTGTCTCTCTGGCCTTCATCTAAATTTTTGGTCGTAAGGGTTTGTGGGTGATGTGGGTGTGTGTTTTTTATTGTATTGGGTGTTTAGGAGTGGTGTGTGTATGTGTATCAGGTGTGTGTATTTCGAATTGTCCAATGTGGCAGTGTTTTGGAGATATGTGTGCATTTTGAGCGCAGCGGTGTGTACCGCCAATGGAATACCGCGGTTGAAAGACCGCTGCGTGGATTCGTGGGTAGTGATAGCATGGGCGTGTTTCTGTTGGCTTGACGGTGGAGGTTTTGTTTTCGCCAGTTTATCACTGACATTTGGTGTGGCAGACTTGTGTGGGTGTCTGCATTTTGGCGGATTCCGTGCTGTGGGTCATAATAGCTGTGGCGGAATTCCGCGGCCGCGGCGGTGTGTTGGCGGTCTTCTGCACGGCGGTAAGCGGCTTTTACCGCCGATGTTGTAATGACCCCCTCGGACAAGGTCACTCACAGAACTTGGAAATTACGTACTGTTAAATGCCAGAATGAGTACAGCACAGGAGTGAGAGGCCTGTTCATCGTGGCATGTTTGCTATTTGGAAACAATGACAGTCGAGAATCTCAGCACATATGACTTAAGAAAGACCACTGGCAACGTGGCTACCTGTCCCGCGTACACGGCTGGGGTCCACTGAGAACTGGCTTGTCCACCTAGGCTGGGTCACTGGGGATGTTTGACTAATGTAAGTGGTTGGTTGATTGATAAGACATCTGTTCCTAGCTTTCACTGAGATGTGCAAAGTAACAAGGTAGATTCAGTCGCTGTGATGCTGAGGCAACAGATAACAGAGCAGCAATTTGCCAACAATTATTTCTTGAGGTAAATTTGTTAATGTGTCGGTGCCCTTAAAATGAAAATAACAATGATTTTTTTTAAACTATAGTGTGAAAAGCTGATAATATAGAATAATAATTTTTCTTAATATCAGATGTTCCAGACATTCTGTACTAAATGGTCAAAGTTTGAAAACAATTTAATCAGAGAGGAATTATCCACGTTTGTGAGTTTTAGGTCAAAAAAGGACTTAATTAGCCGAACATTTCATGTCACACCTAGGTTGGAGGATGCACATATTTCTGAGGGTTTCATTTAACTATTGGTGTAATAAACTGTGAATTATTTTAGTTAGCGTGGGTATCCTTGAAAGTTCAATTAAATATATAATAATTTTTTGACATGAGATGTGTATTTTCATTTTGATGCAGCAGTTCCTTGTTTCTCTATCAGCATTTATGAATTGATCTTAAAATGCACTTTATTCTTCTGACTTTGATGTATCAATTTCATGGAATAGACACTCACTCTAAAATAAATCTTGATTGATTCATTCACTGTGTCGGCTACAACTTCTGTGATCTTCTACAACCTGCTTAAGAAGCCGGTGACTGCTGTGGTACCACAGAGTCAAATGCTGATGCTAGTCTACCTGACCCAGTTTGTGGAGCCATAGTAGGATCAGAGGCAAACATCAGCCGCCACAGCTAAGGCCTTGCAGCCCTGCTTGATGCCCCCTCTGAATGGGGTCTGATGATGAGTTGAGTTATCCACCGGTGCTCCTCCTTAGATTGTCCATTCCTTCTATTATTGTTTATGAAGGCAAGTCTGGGTTCAATCAAACAAAGAGGAAGGAGTGGGAAGACCTTTTGTTGCACATGGCTGAAACCGTCCCAGGTCAAGCAGTCTAGCCTGGAGGGAGCCTTCTCCTGTGCACTTACCCACAGCCAACACTTAATGCAGCGACATCACCCAGCACACCACTCTCTCGCACTCACACAGTCCTGAAGGCACCCACACAACACTCCACACTCGCATGCTCTGTAGGAAAGTACCATCTTGCCTGGCATGTTACCCCCATTTTTCACTGTATATATGTTGTTTTAGTTGTATGTGTCACTGGGACCCTGGTAACCCAGGGCCCCAGTGCTCATAAGTGTGCCTGAATGTGTTACCTGTGTAGTGACTAACTGTCTCACTGAGGCTCTGCTAACCAGAACCTCAGTGGTTATGCTCTCTCATTTCTTTCCAAATTGTCACTAACAGGCTAGTGACCATTTTTACCAATTTACATTGGCTTACTGGAACACCCTTATAATTCCCTAGTATATGGTACTGAGGTACCCAGGGTATTGGGGTTCCAGGAGATCCCTATGGGCTGCAGCATTTCTTTTGCCACCCATAGCGAGCTCTGACAATTCTTACACAGGCCTGCCACTGCAGCCTGAGTGAAATAACGTCCACGTTATTTCACAGCCATTTTACACTGCACTTAAGTAACTTATAAGTCACCTATATGTCTAACCTTTACCTGGTAAAGGTTGGGTGCAAAGTTGCTTAGTGTGAGGGCACCCTGGCACTAGCCAAGGTGCCCCCACATTGTTCAGAGCCAATTCCCTGAACTTTGTGAGCGCGGGGACACCATTACACGCGTGCACTACATATAGGTCACTACCTATATGTAGCTTCACAATGGTAACTCCGAATATGGCCATGTAACATGTCTATGATCATGGAATTACCCCCTCTATGCCATCCTGGCATAGTTGGCACAATCCCATGATCCCAGTGGTCTGTAGCACAGACCCTGGTACTGCCAAACTGCCCTTCCAGGGGTTTCACTGCAGCTGCTGCTGCTGCCAACCCCTCAGACAGGCATCTGCCCTCCTGGGGTCCAGCCAGGCCTGGCCCAGGATGGCAGAACAAAGAACTTCCTCTGAGAGAGGGTGTGACACCCTCTCCCTTTGGAAAATGGTGTGAAGGCAGGGGAGGAGTAGCCTCCCCCAGCCTCTGGAAATGCTTTCTTGGGCACAGATGTGCCCAATTCTGCATAAGCCAGTCTACACCGGTTCAGGGACCCCTTAGCCCCTGCTCTGGTGCGAAACTGGACAAAGGAAAGGGGAGTGACCACTCCCCTGACCTGCACCTCCCCTGGGAGGTGTCCAGAGCTCCTCCAGTGTGCTCCAGACCTCTGCCATCTTGGAAACAGAGGTGCTGCTGGCACACTGGACTGCTCTGAGTGGCCAGTGCCACCAGGTGACGTCAGAGACTCCTGCTGATAGGCTCCTTCAGGTGTTAGTAGCCTATCCTCTCTCGTAGGTAGCCAAACCCTCTTTTCTGGCTATTTAGGGTCTCTGTCTCTGGGGAAACTTTAGATAACGAATGCAAGAGCTCATCCGAGTTCCTCTGCATCTCCCTCTTCACCTTCTGATAAGGAAACGACCGCTGACCGCGCTGGAAGCCTGCAAACCTGCAACATAGTAGCAAAGACGACTACTGCAACTCTGTAACGCTGATCCTGCCGCCTTCTCGACTGTTTTCCTGCTTGTGCATGCTGTGGGGGTAGCCTGCCTCCTCTCTGCACCAGAAGCTCCGAAGAAATCTCCCGTGGGTCGACGGAATCTTCCCCCTGCAACCGCAGGCACCAAAAAGCTGCATTACCGGTCCCTTGGGTCTCCTCTCAGCACGACGAGCGAGGTCCCTCGAATCCAGCGACTCTGTCCAAGTGACCCCCACAGTCCAGTGACTCTTCAGCCCAAGTTTGGTGGAGGTAAGTCCTTGCCTCACCTCGCTGGGCTGCATTGCTGGGAACCGCGACTTTGCAGCTACTCCGGCCCCTGTGCACTTCCGGCGGAAATCCTTCGTGCACAGCCAAGCCTGGGTCCACAGCACTCTAACCTGCATTGCACGACTTTCTAAGTTGGTCTCCGGCGACGTGGGACTCCTTTGTGCAACTTCGGCGAGCACCGTTTCACGCATCCTCGTAGTGCCTGTTTCTGGCACTTCTCCGGGTGCTACCTGCTTCAGTGAGGGCTCTTTGTCTTGCTCGACGTCCCCTCTCTCTTCAGGTCCAATTTGCGACCTCCTGGTCCCTCCTGGGCCCCAGCAGCGTCCAAAAACGCCAAACGCACGATTTGCGCCTAGCAAGGCTTGTTGGCGTCCTTCCGGCGGGAAAACACTTCTGCACGACTCTCCAAGGCGAGAGGGATCCGTCCACCAAAGGGGAAGTCTCTAGCCCTTTTCGTTCCTGCAGAAACCTCAGCTTCTTCTGTCCAGTCGAAGCTTCTTTGCACCCGCAGCTGGCATTTCCTGGGCATCTGCCCATCTCCGACTTGCTTGTGACTTTTGGACTTGGTCCCCTTGTTCCACAGGTACCCTAGATTGGAAATCCACAGTTGTTGCATTGCTGGTTTGTGTCTTTCCTGCATTATTCCTCTAACACGACTACTTTGTCCTTAGGGGAACTTTAGTGCACTTTGCACTCACTTTTCAGGGTCTTGGGGAGGGTTATTTTTCTAACTCTCACTATTTTCTAATAGTCCCAGCGACCCTCTACAAGGTCACATAGGTTTGGGGTCCATTCGTGGTTCGCATTCCACTTTTGGAGTATATGGTTTGTGTTGCCCCTATCCCTATGTTTCCCCATTGCATCCTATTGTAACTATACATTGTTTGCACTGTTTTCTAAGACTATACTGCATATTTTTGCTATTGTGTATATATATCTTGTGTATATTTCCTATACTCTCACTGAGGGTACACTCTAAGATACTTTGGCATATTGTCATAAAAATAAAGTACCTTTATTTTTAGTATAACTGTGTATTGTGTTTTCTTATGATATTGTGCATATGACACTAAGTGGCACTGTAGTAGCTTCACACGTCTCCTAGTTCAGCCTAAGCTGCTCTGCTAAGCTACCATTATCTATCAGCCTAAGCTGCTAGACACCCTATACACTAATAAGGGATAACTGGGCCTGGTTCAAGGTGCAAGTACCCCTTGTTACTCACTACAAGCCAGTCCAGCCTCCTACATTGGTTGTGCAGTGGTGGGATAAGTGCTTGAGACTACTTACCACTCTTGTCATTGTACTTTTCATAAGAGAAAAATATACAAAACAAGGTCAGTGTATATACACATAGCCAAAAAGTTTTGCATTTCCTCTTTTCACTCTTTTCTAAGTGCTGAAAAGTACTTCTAAACTTTCAAAAAGTTCTTAAAAGTTTAAAAAGTTTTTTTCTGTCTTTCCAAAAAGTTCTGAAAACTTTTTTCTCTTTTTCTATCACTTTAACTCTCTCTAAAAATGTCTGGCACAGGCCAAAGTGTTGATCTGTCCAAACTTGCATATGACAACCTTAGCTGGAAAAGAGCAAGGAGTCTCTGTATAGAGAGAGGTTTGAGTGTAGGGAAGAATCCTTCCTTGGAACCGTTACTTAACATGCTTAGAGAACAGGATAAGGCCATAGGTGCCCCATCTGTTGAAAAAGTACCTAATAGTTCCCAATCTGATTCAGGGACTCCCCCAGGAAAAGATTCAGGAAAGAAACTTCCTAGCCTGCCCATTACTAGACAATCTAGCATAGATGGTAATGATGATGAGCCACACCAAATAAATAGTGTTGTCTCACATCATAGCAAAAGCATATATTCTCACCATACTGGTAGTAATGTTTCTGTAAACCAAGCTGTTAGGGTGCCTTCTGTAAGGGACAGGTCTCCTTCTGTCCATTCCCATCATAGCTCTGTTTCTAGAAATGTCCCTCCCACCAACCCTGATGACAGAATGTTAGAGAGGGAACTCAATAAGTTGAGGGTGGAACAAACCAGACTGAAGCTTAAAAAGCAACAGCTGGATTTGGATAGACAGTCTTTTGAATTAGAGAAGGAAAGACAGAAGTTGGGTTTAGAAACCCATGGTGGCAGCAGCAGTATTCCCCATAGTCATCCTGCAAAAGAGCATGATTCCAGGAATCTGCACAAGATAGTTCCCCCTTATAAGGAGGGGGATGACATTAACAAGTGGTTTGCTGCACTTGAGAGGGCCTGTGTTGTACAGGATGTCCCTCAAAGGCAGTGGGCTGCTATCCTATGGCTATCATTTAGTGGAAAAGGTAGGGATAGGCTCCTTACTGTGAAAGAAAATGATGCTAATAATTTCCAAGTTCTTAAGAATGCACTCCTGGATGGTTATGGCTTAACCACTGAACAGTACAGGATAAAGTTCAGAGAGACCAAAAAGGAGTCTTCACAAGACTGGGTTGATTTCATTGACCATTCAGTGAAGGCCTTGGAGGGGTGGTTACATGGCAGTAAAGTTACTGATTATGACAGCCTGTATAACTTGATCCTGAGAGAGCATATTCTTAATAATTGTGTGTCTGATTTGTTGCACCAGTACTTGGTGGACTCTGATCTGACCTCTCCCCAAGAATTGGGAAAGAAGGCAGACAAATGGGTCAGAACAAGAGTGAACAGAAAAGTTCATACAGGGGGTGACAAAGATGGCAACAAAAAGAAGGATGGTAAGTCTTCAGACAAGGGTGGGGACAAATCTAAAAATGAGTCTTCATCAGGCCCACAAAAACACTCTGGTGGGGGTGGTGGGTCCAAATCCTCCTTTAATCAGAACAAGGAAAAGAAACCATGGTGCTATTTATGTAAAATAAAAGGCCATTGGACAACAGATCCCAGTTGTCCAAAGAAAGGCACCACAGCTCCTACCACTACAACCCCTACTGCTACACCTAGTGTCCCTACTAATAGCAGTGGTGGTGGGAGCAAACCTACTAATAGCCAATCCAAGGGAGTAGCTGGGCTCACTTTTGGTAATTTAGTTGGGGTTGGTCTGATTAGGGAGACCACAGAGGCTACTTTAGTCTCTGAAGGGGCTATTGATTTAGCCACTTTGGTTGCTTGCCCCCATAACTTGGAGAAGTACAAGCAACTAACCCTAATAAATGGTGTTGAGGTCCAGGCCTACAGAGACACAGGTGCCAGTGTCACAATGGTGATTGAGAAACTGGTGCACCCTGAACAACACATACTTGGACACCAGTACCAAGTAACCGATGCTCACAACATAACACAAAGCCACCCCATGGCTGTTGTAAATCTCAACTGGGGGGGGGTAACTGGTCCAAAGAAAGTTGTGGTAGCTTCAGATTTACCTGTAGACTGTCTATTAGGGAATGATTTGGAGACATCAGCTTGGTCAGATGTGGAGTTGGAGGCCCATGCAGCAATGCTGGGCATCCCAGGGCATATTTTTGCTTTGACAAGGGCTCAGGCCAAAAAGCAAAAAGGACAGGGAAGCTTGGATCCTGGAACAATGGACCAAGTGCTCCCTAAAGCTAGGGCTAGTAGAAGCAAACCACTTCCTACTATCCCTCCCTCTACAGTGGATTCTACTTCTGAGGAAGAATAATTCCCTCCCTGTGCAGAACCTACACCAGAGGAGCTGGAAGCAGACACTGCTGAGCTTTTGGGTGAAGGGGGGCCTGCCAGAGAGGAGCTGAGTGTGGCACAGCAAACCTGTCCCACATTAGAGGGTCTCAGACAGCAAGCTGTCAAACAGGCTAATGGGGATGTCAGTGACTCTCACAGAGTTTACTGGGAGGACAACCTCTTGTACACTGAGCATAGGGATCCTAAACCTGGAGCTGCCAGGAGATTAGTGATTCCTCAGGAGTACAGAAAGTTCCTCCTAACACTGGCACATGACATTCCCCTAGCTGGGCACCTGGGTCAAATGAAAACTTGGGACAGATTGGTTCCATTGTTTCATTGGCCTAGGATGTCTGAGGACACAAAGGAATTTTGTAAGTCCTGTGAAACCTGTCAAGCCAGTGGCAAGACAGGTGGCACTCCAAAGGCACCCCTTATCCCACTGCCTGTGGTTGGGGTTCCCTTTGAAAGGGTAGGGGTTGAAATAGTTGGCCCCCTTGACCCTCCTACTGCTTCAGGCAATAGGTTTATCTTAGTGGTAGTGGACCATGCCACAAGATATCCTGAAGCTATTCCTTTAAGGACCACTACAGCACCTGCAGTGGCAAAGGCCCTCCTGGGAATATTTTCCAGGGTGGGCTTCCCAAAGGAAGTAGTATCAGACAGAGGAAGCAACTTCATGTCTGCATACTTAAAGGCCATGTGGAAGGAGTGTGGTGTAACGTACAAGTTCACAACACCCTATCATCCACAAACAAATGGACTGGTGGAGAGATTTAATAAAACTCTCAAAGGCATGATTATGGGTCTCCCTGAAAAACTCCGCAGGAGATGGGATATCCTTCTACCATGCCTCCTTTTTGCCTACAGGGAGGTACCCCAGAAAGGAGTGGGCTTCAGCCCCTTTGAACTTCTTTTTGGACACCCTGTTAGGGGTCCACTCACACTTGTAAAGGAGGGTTGGGAACAACCTTTAAAAGCTCCTAAGCAGGATATTGTGGATTATGTACTTGGCCTCAGATCAAGGATGGCTGAGTACATGAAAAAGGCCAGTAAAAACCTTCAGGCCAGCCAAGAGCTCCAGAAGCAATGGCATGATCAGAAGGCTGTTTTGGTTCAGTACCAACCAGGGCAGAAAGTGTGGGTCTTGGAGCCTGTGGCCCCAAGAGCACTCCAAGATAAATGGAGTGGTCCCCACACAATTGTTGAAAAGAAGGGTGAAGTCACCTATTTAGTTGACTTAGGCACTGCCAGGAGTCCCCTTAGGGTGCTCCATGTCAACCGCCTGAAACCCTACTATGACAGGGCTGATCTCACCCTGCTCATGGCAACTGATGAGGGACAGGAAGAAGACAGTGATCCTCTACCTGATCTCTTCTCTTCCACAGAACAAGATGCTCTTGCGGAAGGTGTAGTTTTGGCTGATTGTCTTACTGCTGAGCAGAAAGATAATTGCATAAATCTCCTAGGACAATTTTCAGAACTCTTCTCTACTGTGCCAGGAACCACTTCTTGGTGTGAGCACACTATAGATACTGGAGACAGTTTACCTGTCAAAAGTAAGATCTATAGGCAGCCTGACCATGTCAGGGACTGTATAAAGCAAGAAGTTCAGAAAATGTTGGAACTAGGAGTGGTTGAGCACTCTGACAGTCCATGGGCTTCTCCTGTGGTACTGGTACCAAAACCCAATTCTAAAGATGGAAAGAAGGAAATGCGGTTTTGTGTAGACTATAGAGGTCTCAACTTGGTAACCAAAACTGATGCTCACCCTATACCCAGGGCAGATGAGCTCATAGATACACTGGCATCTGCCAAGTATCTAAGCACTTTTGATTTGACTGCAGGGTATTGGCAGATCAAATTGTCAGAAGATGCTAAACCTAAGACTGCATTTTCTACCATTGGAGGGCATTACCAGTTTACTGTAATGCCTTTTGGTTTGAAAAATGCACCTGCCACTTTTCAGAGGTTGGTGAACACAGTCCTGCAAGGGCTGGAAGCTTTCAGTGCAGCATATTTGGACGATATAGCTGTCTTTAGCTCCAGCTGGGATGATCACCTGGTCCACCTATGGAAAGTTTTAGAGGCCCTGCAAAAGGCAGGCCTCACTATCAAGGCTTCAAAGTGCCAGATAGGGCAGGGTAAGGTGGTTTATCTGGGACACCTTGTTGATGGGGAACAGATTGCACCACTTCAGGGGAAAATCCAAACTATTATTGATTGGGTTCCCCCTACCACTCAGACTCAGGTGAGAGCCTTCCTAGGCCTCACTGGGTATTACAGGAGGTTCATTAAGAACTATGGCTCCATTGCAGCCCCTCTTAATGACCTCACATCCAAGAAAATGCCTAAAAAGGTATTATGGACAGCAAGCTGTCGGAAAGCTTTTGAGGAGCTGAAGCAGGCCATGTGCTCTGCACCTGTCCTGAAAAGCCCTTGTTACTCTAAAAAATTCTATGTCCAAGCTGATGCATCTGAATTAGGAGTAGGGGCAGTCCTATCACAATTTAATTCTGAGGGCCAGGATCAACCTTTTGCTTTTATTAGTAGAAGGTTAACCCCTAGAGAAAAGCGTTGGTCTGCCATTGAGAGGGAGGCCTTTGCTGTGGTCTGGGCTCTGAAGAAGTTGAGGCCATACCTGTTTGGCACTCACTTCATTGTTCAGACAGACCACAAACCTCTACTTTGGCTAAAACAAATGAAAGATGAAAATCCTAAATTGTTGAGGTGGTCCATATCCCTACAGGGAATGGACTATACAGTGGAACATAGACCTGGGAGTAGCCACTCCAATGCAGATCGACTCTCCAGATATTTCCACTTAGACAATGAAGACTCATCAGGTCATGGCTAGTCTTATTGTCCTTCGTTTGGGGGGGGGTTGTGTAGGAAAGTACATCTTGCCTGGCATGTTACCCCCATTTTCCACTGTATATATGTTGTTTTAGTTGTATGTGTCACTGGGACCTTGGTAACCCAGGGCCCCAGTGCTCATAAGTGTGCCTGAATGTGTTACCTGTGTAGTGACTAACTGTCTCACTGAGGCTCTGCTAACCAGAACCTCAGTGGTTATGCTCTCTCATTTCTTTCCAAATTGTCACTAACAGGCTAGTGACCATTTTTACCAATTTACATTGGCTTACTGGAACACCCTTATAATTCCCTAGTATATGGTACTGAGGTACCCAGGGTATTGGGGTTCCAGGAGATCCCTATGGGCTGCAGCATTTCTTTTGCCACCCATAGGGAGCTCTGACAATTCTTACACAGGCCTGCCACTGCAGCCTGTGTGAAATAACGTCCACGTTATTTCACAGCCATTTTACACTGCACTTAAGTAACTTATAAGTCACCTATATGTCTAACCTTTACCTGGTAAAGGTTGGGTGCAAAGTTGCTTAGTGTGAGGGCACCCTGGCACTAGCCAAGGTGCCCCCACATTGTTCAGAGCCAATTCCCTGAACTTTGTGAGTGCGGGGACACCATTACACGCGTGCACTACATATAGGTCACTACCTATATGTAGCTTCACAATGGTAACTCCGAATATGGCCATGTAACATGTCTATGATCATGGAATTACCCCCTCTATGCCATCCTGGCATAGTTGGCACAATCCCATGATCCCAGTGGTCTGTAGCACAGACCCTGGTACTGCCAAACTGCCCTTCCTGGGGTTTCACTGCAGCTGCTGCTGCTGCCAACCCCTCAGACAGGCATCTGCCCTCCTGGGGTCCAGCCAGGCCTGGCCCAGGATGGCAGAACAAAGAACTTCCTCTGAGAGAGGGTGTGACACCCTCTCCCTTTGGAAAATGGTGTGAAGACAGGGGAGGAGTAGCCTCCCCCAGCCTCTGGAAATGCTTTCTTGGGCACAGATGTGCCCAATTCTGCATAAGCCAGTCTACACCGGTTCAGGGACCCCTTAGCCCCTGCTCTGGCGCGAAACTGGACAAAGGAAAGGGGAGTGACCACTCCCCTGACCTGCACCTCCCCTGGGAGGTGTCCAGAGCTCCTCCAGTGTGCTCCAGACCTCTGCCATCTTGGAAACAGAGGTGCTGCTGGCACACTGGACTGCTCTGAGTGGCCAGTGCCACCAGGTGACGTCAGAGACTCCTGCTGATAGGCTCCTTCAGGTGTTAGTAGCCTATCCTCTCTCGTAGGTAGCCAAACCCTCTTTTCTGGCTATTTAGGGTCTCTGTCTCTGGGGAAACTTTAGATAACGAATGCAAGAGCTCATCCGAGTTCCTCTGCATCTCCCTCTTCACCTTCTGATAAGGAAACGACCGCTGACCGCCCTGGAAGCCTGCAAACCTGCAACATAGTAGCAAAGACGACTCTTGCAACTATGTAACGCTGATCTTGCCGCCTTCTCGACTGTTTTCCTGCTTGTGCATGCTGTGGGGGTAGCCTGCCTCCTCTCTGCACCAGAAGCTCCGAAGAAATCTCCCGTGGGTCGACGGAATCTTCCCCCTGCAACCGCAGGCACCAAAAAGCTGCATTACCGGTCCCTTGGGTCTCCTCTCAGCACGACGAGCGAGGTCCCTCGAATCCAGCGACTCTGTCCAAGTGACCCCCACAGTCCAGTGACTCTTCAGCCCAAGTTTGGTGGAGGTAAGTCCTTGCCTCACCTCGCTGGGCTGCATTGCTGGGAACCGTGACTTTGCAGCTCCTCCGGCCCCTGTGCACTTCCGGCAGAAATCCTTCGTGCACAGCCAAGCCTGGGTCCACGGCACTCTAACCTGCATTGCACGACTTTTTAAGTTGGTCTCCGGCGACGTGGGACTCCTTTGTGCAACTTCGGCGAGCACCGTTTCACGCATCCTCGTAGTGCCTGTTTCTGGCACTTCTCCGGGTGCTACCTGCTTCAGTGAGGGCTCTTTGTCTTGCTCGACGTCCCCTCTCTCTTCAGGTCCAATTTGCGACCTCCTGGTCCCTCCTGGGCCCCAGCAGCGTCCAAAAACGCCAAACGCACGATTTGCGCCTAGCAAGGCTTGTTGGCGTCCTTCCGGCGGGAAAACACTTCTGCACGACTCTCCAAGGCGAGAGGGATCCGTCCACCAAAGGGGAAGTCTCTAGCCCTTTTCGTTCCTGCAGAAACCTCAGCTTCTTCTGTCCAGTCGAAGCTTCTTTGCACCCGCAGCTGGCATTTCCTGGGCATCTGCCCATCTCCGACTTGCTTGTGACTTTTGGACTTGGTCCCCTTGTTCCACAGGTACCCTAGATTGGAAATCCACAGTTGTTGCATTGCTGGTTTGTGTCTTTCCTGCATTATTCCTCTAACACGACTACTTTGTCCTTAGGGGAACTTTAGTGCACTTTGCACTCACTTTTCAGGGTCTTGGGGAGGGTTATTTTTCTAACTCTCACTATTTTCTAATAGTCCCAGCGACCCTCTACAAGGTCACATAGGTTTGGGGTCCATTCGTGGTTCGCATTCCACTTTTGGAGTATATGGTTTGTGTTGCCCCTATCCCTATGTTTCCCCATTGCATCCTATTGTAACTATACATTGTTTGCACTGTTTTCTAAGACTATACTGCATATTTTTGCTATTGTGTATATATATCTTGGGTATATTTCCTATCCTCTCACTGAGGGTACACTCTAAGATACTTTGGCATATTGTCATAAAAATAAAGTACCTTTATTTTTAGTATAACTGTGTATTGTGTTTTCTTATGATATTGTGCATATGACACTAAGTGGTACTGTAGTAGCTTCACACGTCTCCTAGTTCAGCCTAAGCTGCTCTGCTAAGCTACCATTATCTATCAGCCTAAGCTGCTAGACACCCTATACACTAATAAGGGATAACTGGGCCTGGTGCAAGGTGCAAGTACCCCTTGGTACTCACTACAAGCCAGTCCAGCCTCCTACATGCTCCTCAACACCCTCTCACTCACCAAACATGCCACAGAGATCTGGGACCTGCTGCACAACATACCCCTGACCTACCTTGTCTCACAGAAACCTGACTGGACCCCACACCTCTGCTTGATATCACTACAGTCATCCCCACTGGCTACAAGATTGCCAGGCAAGACAGATTTCACAAGCCCAAAGGTGGAATCATCATCATCCACAAGAACACCATCAGCAGCACCACATCCACAGACACCAACATGGAACACCTGTCATTCAAGCACACATTCCTGAAAGCGATTTGGGGTTGCTTTCAGCCCATAGAAAGGTTGTGATGACTGACCGTAATGACTGAAATGAGGACAGCAACACACTGAATGGTAAATGATGAGGTGCATAAAGCAGGCGAGGGAGAGAAATCCTTTAGAACTGGGCTCCTCTGCCAGCAATATTACGGGAAAGAAAAAAACGTGTCCATATTCTGCTTCACTCAGGAAGATAAAGGCACTATATTCATGTCCGGGGCCCTCTATCTGCTAAGTACTACCTGCATCCGATTGCCGCTGCAAGGTTAGAATGATCACTTGAACTGGTCCTCATGTCCAATTAACAGTCATGCCAGAGGTGTCGCCATAGATGTACAACATCTGGATCAATCTAGCTATAGAGGCTCAGGATCACATATATAAGTTCATATATCATCTGCATAAACAATATTTTGTCCTCCTGTGTTATTGCCCGTAGGCATCTGCTAAATAATGCATCGCAGAGTCACTCTGCCAGTGGTTTGATAGTCAGTGCAAAGAGGAGGGGCGAGATGGAACGGCCTTGCCTCATTTGTTACTGTTATTAAATGGGGAGGAAAGGCCTCCATTTGCCCTGACCCTTATCGAGGGCTTCTCATATAAAACCTGCATGCATCTACAAAGGTGAGGACCAAAATACATTTGTTCAAATAAAGGGAACATGAAAGGCCACAACAACAAATTAAAATCTTTTTTGAAAATATACTAGAACCATTCCAGATGTGTCTTCTGATCACAGTAGGGCATTGTGTAGTCACCTGGGACACCTGGCATGAAGCCGTCCTGATCCTGCAAGCTTTGTATCACTTGAACCAGTCTGTTAGCCAGGACCTTGGCTAAGGTATTTGGCTCTAGGTTAGTTAAAATTATCAGCCAATATGAGTCAAAATAAATCAGGGACTTCTTTGGCTTCAGAATCACGGATATGATTGTGCCCGCAGGTCATATGGCCTCTTCGTACATAGCCAGTAGTGGGGATGTTAGCTGTGTTCATACTTTGGTGAAGATCTCAATAAGCCAGTAGGGAAGTTGCTGTTTGTACATAGCCAGTAGCGGGGATGTTAGCTGTATTGATACTTTGTGAAGATCTCATATGATAAGCCGGTAGGGCAGGTGCCCTTTGTGCTTAGCCAGTAGCGGGGATGTTAGCTGTATTCATAATTTGTGAAGATCTCATATAATAGGCCGGTAGGGCAGGTGCTCTTTGTGCTTAGCCAGTAGCAGGGATGTTAGCTGTAATCATACTCTGTGAAGATCTCATATGATAAGCGGTAAGGCAGGTGCTCTTTGTACATAGTCAGTAGTGGGGATGTTAGCTGTATTCATACTTTGTGAAGATCTCAATGATAAGCCAGTAGGGCAGGTGCTCTTCGTACATAGCCAGTAGCGGGGATGTTTGCTGTGTTCATACTTTGTGAAGATCTCAAATGGTAAGCCATTAGGGCAGGTGCTTTTCCCTGGGAGAAGAGGATTAAGTGCTTCTAGTATTTCTTCTTTGTTTATAGAGTCATCTAGTATTTGTCAGTCTCACTTGGAAACCACCAAATTATAAACAATGCAATTATACAGCTTGGCCGGAGCAGAAGCCTTGGCTTCTATATATATGGATTGATAATACCAGACAAACTTTTACTCAGTTTAATCAGGGTTGTTTAAAACATGCCCGGGACAAGTGGTGAGATTAGGCACAAATCAGAACAACATGTCTCTATTGGCAGGCCAATACAATAGCTTTCCTGCCTTGTCCCCTCATTTGTATATTTTATTAAGCTTTACTGCATTTGCTTGTGTGGTGGAATCAAACAATTTCAGTCTAAGTGAGATCCTCAGCAGTTCATGTAGACAGTTGCCACAATGGGAGGGTCTACTTGCTCCTTCTCTAACTCACAGATATTATGCTCTAGGTCATGGAGTTCCTTGTCCTTCTTCCTGTTAGCCCCGGATTGGTAGGCTATGACTTGTCCCCTCCCCTCAGAACTGCCTTAAGTGCCTCCCAGGGTATGGACGCTGATGTCACTGTTCCAGCAGATGTCGCTGCAGATCAGCCTCACGGAGCCCTGAAGCACTCAATCTTAAAATCCCCCTCAACTGCACCAAGGCCATGTATTGTAGGTCTGCACTGGAGTGTGGTCTGTAAGGCATGTGGGATGTTATGAGCCTTGGCCAGACATCCTACATCTACATCTGTGGTGGGGATAGAGAGGTAATCAGTCCTGGAAGATGACTTGTGTGGAAGTGAGTGGTATGCAAATTCCTTGCTATCTGGAGGAATAGTGTGCAGGTGTCTGAGAAGGACAGCGACTTGGACCACATGTTTAGAGTGATGAATCTGTGCGGAACCCTGGTATTCTGTTCGCATCCATAAGATTCGGCGCATTCCTATCCTTGTCCCCTGCGCTGGCACACAATTTGCTGCCTAGTGCCAACGCAGGCATCCTTGCACCATGGGGCACGGGTGCCTGCTTTGCACAGATGATTGTTTATGTGCAGGAAGGGACACTTTTCCTGCACATAAATAATCATTAATGGCACATTCCTCTTTCTATGTGTGCTGCGGAATGCAGCACACATAGAAAGAGGAAAAATGGGGAGAAATAATGTTATTTCTCCCGGATACACCACTTTAACGCCACCCCTGATGTGGCGTAGGAATCTGACACATTTTCAAACTTTTAAATCTGGGAATGTATCAGATTCCATCAGATTTCATGGGTGTGGCATGGTAACACCTACAGCAAAACCCACGGAACGCTCCTTTCACACAGTGTTGTGCATGAAATGGGTCCATCTTTACAAGATCATGAAAAGCCATGCAAGGAGGCTTAGCATGGCCTTGTAAATCTGGGCCAGCACATTGTGCCACTGCAGTGGCAAAAAAATGACACTCAGGTGGTGCAGTGTGCTGCAAGTCACTCGTAAATGAGACCCTCAGACTCCAGGAGCCACTGTTCTAGAGACATGGGCCTCATATGGGAGGCAAACTCCTCAGGGGGGAGTAGGTTGAGCGAGAGCCCTGCTGGGAACACTAGGTGACTCTATAAGAACATCGAGAAGTACGGGCTAATGGACAAGTCCATGACATGATAAATACACAACTACTGTCATGAGATACTGGGGCATTACACATCCTCCAGCATGATTGGAAGACACCAACCTCTGCTTCTGACACACCAGGACTCCCAGTTAATCAACTACAACCACACCACACACATTTGGTGGGTGGTGGAGAGCCCCACATACGGGAGACTGAATAGTTTTTCACAAAAGACCCTCAGAGGTAAATGTAAATGAGCCTCCATCCAGTACTGCTGTCACAGTATACAAGAGGATGATACCATCCACACAGCCCTTGGGCTCCCAGTCAGTCATGCAGAATTATAACCACAGCAGACATTAAAGACCTTCTGTGGTAAATGTAAATAAGCCTCCATCCTGTACTGCTGCCTCTGTGCACTAAGGGGATGACACCATCCACACAACCCTTGGGGTCCCAGTCAGTTGTGCAGAATCATATCCACAGCACACTCTAAAGGCCTTCTGTGGTAAATGTAAATAAGCCTCCATCCTGTACTGCTGTCGCTGTGCACTAGAGGATGACAACATCCACACATCCTTTGGGCTCCCAGTCAGTCCTGCAGTATCACAACCACAGCACACTCTAAAGGCATTCAGTGGTAAATGTAAATACGCCTCCAACCTGCACTACTGTCAACGCACAGTAGAGGAACGGCACCGTCCACACAGCCCTTGGACTCCCAGTCATTCGTGCAGATTCACAACCACAGCACACTGTAAAGACCCTCAGAGGTAAATATAAATAGGTCTCCATCCTTTACTGTAAATAAGCCTCCATCCGATAATGCTATCACTGAGTAGTAGAGGATGAAACCATCCACACAGCCCTTCGGCTCCCAATCATCAATGCAGAATTAACCACAGCACACTCTAAAGACCCTCTCTGGTAAATGTAAATAAGCCTCCATCCTGTACTGTAAATAAGCCTCCATCCTGTACTGCTGTCACTGTGCACTATAGGATGACACCGTACACACAGCCCTTGGGCTCCCAGTCAGTTGTGCAGAATCATAACCACAGCACACTCTAAAGACCTTCTGTGGTAAATGTAAATAAGCCTCCATCCTGTACTGCTGTCACTGTGCACTAGAGGATGACACCGTCCACACAGCCCTTGTGCTCCAAGTCAGTAGTGCAAAATCACAACCACAGCACACTCTAAAGACCTTCTGTGGTAAATGTAAATAAGCCTCCATCCTGTACTGCTGTCACTGTGTACTACAGGAAGACACTGTCCACACAGCGCTCGGGCTCCCAGTCAGTCATGCAGAATCATAATGACAGCACACTCTAGGACCTTTTGTGGTAAATGTAAATAAGCATCGATACTGTACTGCTGCCTCTGTGCACTATAGGATGACACCATACACACTGACCTTGGGCTCCCAGTCAGTCATACAGAATCACAACCACAGCACACGTTAAAGACCTTCTGTGGTAAATGCAAATAAGCCTCCATCCTGTACTGCTGTCACTGTACTAGAGGATGGCATAGTCCACACAGCCCTTGGGCTCCCAGCCAGTTGTGCAGAATCATATTCACAGCACACTCTAGAGACCTTCTGTGGTAAATGTGAATAAGCCTTCATCCTGTACTGCTGTCACTGTGTAGAAGAGGATGACACCATCCACACAGCCCTTGGGCTCCCCATCAGTGATGCAGAATCATAACCACAGCACACTCTAACAAAGACCTTTTGTGGTAAATGTAAATAAGCCTCCATCCTGTACTGCTGTCACTGTGCACTAGAGGATGACACCATCCACACAGCCCTTGGGCTCCCAGTCAGTCGTGCAGAATCACAACCACAGCACACTCTAAAGATCTTTTGTGGTAAATGTAACTAAGCCTCCATCCTGTACTGCTGTCATTGAGTACTAGAGGATGACACCGTCCACACAGCTCTTGGACTCCAAGTTAGTCGTGAGACATTAACCACAGCACACTCTAAAGATATTCTGTGGTATATGTAAATAAGCCTCCATCATGTACTGCTGTCATTGTGTACTAGAGGATGACACCGTCCACACAGCCCTTGGGCTCCCAGTCAGTCATGCAGGATCACAACCACAGGACACTCTAAATACCTTCTGTGGTAAATGTAAATACGCCTCCATCCTGCACTGCTGTCTCTGTGCACTAGAGGAACGACATCATCCAACAAGCCCTCGGACTTCCAGTCAGTCCTGCAGAATCACAACCACAACACACTCTAAAGATATTCTGTGGTATATGTAAATAAGCCTCCATCCTCTACTGCTGTCATTGTGTACTAGAGGATGACACCATCCACACAGCCCTTGGGCTCCCAGTCAGTCGTGCAGAATTAACCACTGAACCCGCTGAAAAGGGCAAACACCACTGAACAGGGCAGAGACCGCCATGGCAAGCACTGCTGAACAGGTCAGAAACTGCAAACTCAAGCACCGCTGAACAGGGCAGAGACCGCCAACTCAAGCACCGCTAGCCCATGAGCGGCAGGGGCAGTGACGCAACTGGGACGGTCACGGGGAGAGTGATGCACTCTGGGCACCAGTCCCCCTCCAGAACCAGTGGAGACATGCATCCACTACCTCAGTCCTTGGCAGGATGAAGCACTCTGGGCACCAGTCCCCCTCCAGAACCAGTGGAGACATGCATCCACTACCTCAGTCCTTGGCAGGATGAAACACTCTGGGCACCAGTCCCCCTCCAGAACCAGTGGAGACTGTTATCCACTTGAGAGACTGTGGCTTTGCACTCCCCAGGATGTAACAGTGGGCAAGCCACCCAATGTAGTGACTTGAGAGACTGTGGCTTTGCACTCCCCAGGATTGAACAGTGGGCAAGCCACCCACTGTAGAGACTTGAGAGACTGTGGCTTTGCACTCCCCAGGATGTAACAGTGGGCAACCCACCCACTGTAGAGACTTGAGAGACTGTGGCTTTGCACTCCCCAGGATACATCTATGGGCATGGAGCCCCCTTGTGGATCTGGCGTGGTGCACTCATCCGGCTGAGGTGCCTCCCCTTACCTTCCCCCTGAGGTGCCTGTTGTACTCTATCGGATGCCCCAGCAGTGTTCTCTCCGTATTGATCAGGTATCGGATGTGGGCCTCGCCCATGCATTTTGGGCCCAGTGGTCCACGGACAATGAATGGTGCATTACCTGCACTACTAATTGTGATGTATATTTGGTTGAATGTGTATATCTATCTGTATATATTTGGTTACTGTATTTTGATATATTACAATGGTTGAACTCATTTCCTTTTGTGTTTGCATTCTTCCGGGGGGGTTGGGGGTTGTGACTGTACTGTTTGGATATGCATTGGTGTGTGTGTTGTATGTAGTGGGTGAGGGTGGGGGTGGGGGTGTTGCGTGTGTGTGTCCCTGACTTTTGCCTCCCCCTCCCCTATGTCGTAGGTGCAGTACTCACCGTTGTCTTCGCCGTCGGCGTTGATGATGGTCGTATAGGAGCAGGAAGTCTATCGCAGGGAGAATTTGGAGTTCCGGCTCCATCGTGTCGTTGTTCCTCGTGGGGTGTGTAGAGGTGAGCGCTTTCCCTTCGGAATTCCTATTTCCGCCGTGTTTTTATCCACGGTGAATCCGCCCCAGAAAAGGTGGCGGATTGGTGGGTTGTAATACTGTGGGCGGTACATTGTACTCCGCCTGTCTGTTGGCGGTGACCGCCAAGCTGTTTGTGTGTACCGCCGTGGCGGTCGGAGTGTTAAAGTGGCTGTCTTTGTTGGCGGTTTCCGCCACGGTCATAATTCCAAAAATTTTTACCGCCGGCCTGTTGGCGGTTTTACCGCCGCTTTAACACCGTCCGCCAGGGTTATAATGACCCCCCAAGTCTACCAAACACAGGCTCATCCCAGATTTAAGAGCTTTTGGCGCAGGCTGCATCAAAAAGGAAAGGGCAGGAAAGCGCTGCATCTGCAGAATACGGCACATTCCTGTTATTTCCCACTACGCTGGTGTTGTTTTGGCAGCGTAGCGGCAACACAGGCACCCTTGCACCATGGGATCTGGACTATGGGCACGATTGTTTTTGTGCAGTAAGGGACACCTTCCAGCACAAAACCAATCCAGAGAGGCTTTCTTCTCTTTCTATGTGTGATGCAGAATGCAGCCCACATAGAAAGAGGAAAAGAGGAGAAGAAATATAGATATTTCTTCTCCTTGCGTAAGGGTTTGGTGCATCTTCAGGTGTACAGGCTCTTTCAAATCTGGGGATGCGTCAAACTCCATGGGTGTTGCTGGGGAACACCCACTGCAATGCCAATGGAACACCTCCCTCACGCAGAGTAAGGCAACGCAGCAATTTGCACTTCCTTGCCTTACTCAGTATCTATGAGGCTATTCAATGCGACACAAAGTGGCTTTGCGTGGCCTCATTCATTTGGCTGAAAGGTTGGCACTGCAGCTGCATCACTAAAAGTGACGCAACAGCATCGCAAGCCTCTCATAAATATGCCCTGTAGTGTAGTAAGAGATGCATCTGTATCTCACACCAGCTTTATAAACATATTAGCTGCTTTCAAGAGAATCAGAGGCAGAAAAATAAAAAGGTTTTAGGGTTCCTTGGTTTACTCATTCACAAAAACAAATACTTTAATTTTTATATCCACATTTTTTTGTCAAATGTTTTGGTTTTGACTAAAACTATCACATTACTCAGCCTTGCTATAGTGATTCTATTTGCAATGTGGTTCCCTACCTTTTAAAAATGCTTGTTAAATATGCACATCAAAGGAGAATATTTTAACATAATTTCATACTCATATTTTAGCAGACTAAACTGTGAGATGTTCCCAGTACCACTAGTTATTGGCAACACAGATTCTCTAATAAATTCTGTTAATTTTATTTCAGGAATCTCAGCAGGTTTTATCAGGTGACAAAACTATACATCAGTACAAGTTACTTGCTCATACCTTGGCCCAGTATAGGACGGCATTTACTTCCAATATAGTGGCAAATACATTTAAAGTTAAGCTGCCATAGGAATATAAAATTACTGGCCCACAGAGGAGCCCACAGAATTCTTGTTTGCAAGTTATATATGACAGCAACTCAAGCAGGTCATACTCAGTTTGCCTGGAGTGTTGCTCTATAGATTGCCCTTGGTAGAATATAAGCACTTTATGTTCTTTCACAGAGTTTGAGAGAACAGTCTCCCATATTATGAAAAAAAGCTGAAAATACTTACTTCAAGACCTTTCTGGATATCTTCTTTGCAGGGGTGTTCAGACAAAAAAAAACCTCAAATAGTCAAAATCCATGTATTCACCAACTGAATTTATACAAAATGAGGTTTCCGTTTTTACCATTCAGTTCCTTTTTTTCTGATTCCATATTTCTTTTTTTCAGTGCCAAGGTTCCAGAAATGTAAAGAAGGAAGTTGTTAATTCTACATTCTAGCTCATAAGAGCAGACATTTTTTCTGCTCATGATTGAAGTTTTACCTAATCATTAAACCTTCAGAAACCTATTAAGAACTAAGGCCCTCATTATGAGTCTGGAGGTCCTAGGACCGCCGCGGCCTCCACATTATGACTGTGGCGAACGTACCACAGTCCGACTGCCAGCACTGCCACTTTTTCGCCAGCCGATGCCCTGGCGGTGCCTGTGGTCTTAATCTGCCCGGGCAGCGCTCCAAGCAGCGTTGTCCTTGGGATTACGACTCCTGTCTCCGCCAGCTTTTGCATGGCGGTTCCACTGCCATGTAAAGACTGACAAAGACAGGGTGCCAGGGGCCCCATGGGCAGCTCCGTCGCGCTTTTCACTGTCTGAATTCAGACAGTGTTGAAAAATGGGTTATTGGTAAGGGGAGGTAAGTACCTACACTTAGCAATAGGCCACTAACCTCCACTTAGGTCCAGTTAGGTCTCAGTAAATTAAACCCAGCTCAACCCTTGGTAGCTTGGCAACGTGCGACAAGGCTTAACTTAGGAGACAAAGCATAAAACATTCAAATATCACAAAACAGTAATTAAATAAAACACAGGAAACAGTTTAAAAATCTTTTTAGCTTTAAAATGACACCAAAACGAATAAAATCGGATAGGGGGAACCAGAGATATGAATTTTTTAAGAATTATTGCTTTCTAGCACATAGAAATGAAAAGCGCCGACCTGTTCATCTGGTCGCACCTTGACCGGGGCAAAGTTAATGTTTAAGGCTGACCGCAATAAAGCCTGGCTTGGCTACTGCCCGCGGGAGGCCTCGGTAAAAAGTTTACCTTAGGACTTAGACATTTTTCTGGAGATTTTCTACAGCAGGACGAACCTGCCAGTCCAGTCTGACCTCCTGGAACACTTCCTTGGATACGCGTCGCAGGAGCCCTTGGTGGGGATTTATACCTTCGGACTTAGTCGTTTTTTTGATGTGAAAATCCTTCGACCGGGGCAAACCTGAATCTTGATCCGACGTCCTTGGAGCCCTCTTCGGTTACGCTAGCTGGGAGGTCCCGGTCAACTTCCTGCGTTCAGACTAAGGGGGTCATTCTGACTCCCGCCAGCGGCGGTTAGCGCACGCCCGGCGGGAGCCGCCGAATGACGCACCGCGGTCAAATGACCGCTGCGGCAATTCTGGCTTTCCCGCTGGGCTGGCGGGCGACCGCCAGAAGGCCGCCCGCCAGCCCAGCGGGAAAGCGCCTTCAACGAGGAAGCCGGCTCCGAATCGAGCCAGCGGAGTTGAAGGCGTGCGACGGGTGCAGTGGCACCCGTCGCGATTTTCAGTGTCTGCTTGGCAGACACTGAAAATCAATGTGGGGCCCTGTTAGGGGGCCCCTGCAGTGCCCATGCCATGGGCACTGCAGGGGCCCCACGACACCCGTTACCGCCATCCTGTTCCTGGCGGTGAAAACCGCCAGGAACAGGATGGCGGTAAGGGGGTCAGAATCCCCATGGCGGCGCTGCAAGCAGCGCTGCCGTGGAGGATTCCCTGGGGCAGCGGGAAACCGGCGGGACACCGCCGGTTTCCCGTTTCTGACCGCGGCGGTACATGCCCATGGAAGCACCGCCAGCCTGTTGGCGGTGCTTCCGCGGTCGTTGAGTCAGAATGACCCCCTAAGTCTCTTTTTTGAAGATTTTCTTCACCGGGACGAACCTGCAAGTCAGGTCGGCTCGCGGTTGAGGCAAGCCGGCTAGAATTGCCGTGGCGGGTCAGTCCCTCAATGGAGCTTTTTTCCAAAAGTTCTCCAAAGTTCTCCAAACTTCTGTATCTTTAAAGGTTCTTTTGAGGTCCACAGTTCACCCCAAGGTTCCAGAAGCTCTGAGGCGCTCCTTGGGGGTGTGGACTACAACTCCCAGAATGCACCTGGCGCAAACTCCTTTTTGGCCACTGGACAGTGGTCAGCGGGTTGGTTTCTTCAGGAGTTGGTGCAGGGGACTCTGGTTAGCAAGTTTTCACCTGTAGCAAACATGGAGTCCCTCCTTGAACCAGTGGAAGCCAGGAAAAGTCCTTCTTGTGGTGAAGCCCAAGTGTGCAGCTGGTGCAGTCCTCCAGAGTGCAGTGTCCAGGTGCAGGCCAAGGATCCAGCAGGGCAGTCTTTCTTCTTCTGTAGTTCTTCCTTGTTGGAATTTGAGAGGGATCTGAGGTGTCGGTGCAGGTCAGCCAGTTTTATCCTTGCTCCTGGGTGAAAAACAGGGGGGTCCTGGTTCTCCAATCAGGGGCAGGGTCCTTCCCCCTGTGATGACTACCTCCTGGGAAGTGTGGCAAAAATCAATCCCAGGGAGCAACATTCCTCAAAAATCCATCATGGCTGAAAGTGATTTTTGGAGGTTACATCTGGCTGAGCACACCCACTGGTGTGGCTACAAATCCTAAACACCCCCTCTCCTGCCCTCTCCTATTCTAATCAAGGGGGCAACTAATTGTCTGGGTTTGCAGGTTGTGAGGGTGTTACTGGGTTGCTCCAAATGTCCTTCCCTGCCTTTGAAGGCCAGTTTGGCAGCCCTCCTCCCTTCCTGCTTTCCTACCTGCTGAGGGGGGATATCCTCCCCCAGGCACATCTCTTTGTGTTGAGCCAGGCCACTTCACACCTCACCATGGCAGCCTGGCCAGGCTGCCAGAGGCTGGCCAATCAGAGCACAGCAGCAAAAACACTGCAGGGCTGAAGATGGCAACTTTTCAGGTAAAGTTTAAAACTCTTTACCTGAACAAGTTATATTAAAACCAACAACTGGAAGTTGTGGGGTTTATTATAACAATTAATTTGATACCAAACTTGTAGTATCTATTACTTAAGGGGAGTTTTAAAATTAAAATATAGTCTCCCCATTCTAGCCTACGGATGCCATTCACTACAATGAGGGAAAAACAAATTTGGCTGTTTTACCTCAAAAGGGCTTATAAAACTATTTTTATAAGGTCCCTGCTTATAGTTACATGGCACCCAGGCCTAGGGGCACATAGGGCACACCTTAGGGGTGAGTAGCTTTTATGTAAAAATAAGGTAATTTAAGACTTTGGAACTACTTTTAATTCCAAAGTCGAATTTGCATGTAACTTTAGTTTAAAGGCAGCCAGCAAGGCACACCTGCCTTTAAAATGACACTGGGCACCTCAGCAGTGCACCTATGGGGGCACTACCTATGCTGGGGTCCCTAAACCTCCATGCCCTACCATATACTGGGGACTTATAGGTAGGTTAATATTGAGAATTATAATTAGCCTAATTTGCTTATCCACTTTACACAGAGCACTGGCCCTGGGACTGGTGAGCAGTACCCAGGGCACAGCGAAGAGTCAGTAACCATCAGTACCTGTCCAAAATGTTTGGGGGTGACCAGGGCAAAAAGGAGGACTTTCCCACAAACAGTGAAAAGCGCAACAGGTGCTTGTCGCACCCGACGCACTGCAACATTGCCAGTCAGTGTTGGGGCCTGTTTCCCACTGGGCCATTGGGCAGAAACTCTGTTTCCCCCCATGGCGGGGACGTGAGTGCTAGTTACCTTAGGGCAGGAGTTATAGTTACTTGAGATAACTCTAATTATTACAGATGAATTTCTATAGTTTTGTGCGTTTAAATTGTGAGCCTAACTATAACATCCTTGTGTCCTTGTAACCTTATATATATATATCAATTCATCAATTCATTGAAAAAAAACAAAGATTACGTCCCTATAACCTTTGTTTTTTTTTTTAAGTGAATTTCTAATCTATCTATCTATCTGTCTATCTATCTATATACATATATATATATATGTATATGTATATATATATATATATATATATATATATATATATATGTTTGTATGTATAGTCACTGAATAAACCAAATGTTACAGGGACATTATAGTTAGGTTCTGAATTTACTTGTACAAAACCATAGAAATTCAGCAGTTAAAGTTAGAGTTAGTTTAATTAACTGTAAGTCATGCTCTAAGGTAACTATAACACGCACACTCGCCATGCACAGTTTTCTTATAAATAATTTTATTGCAAATGTTGCAGTGATAATATAAAAGATGCCATAGAAGGTGTCATCAATGATATAATATGTGGAGCAATTAACTATGCATGAGGAAGCATGAGTTATAGTTATTTGAAATAACTCTAACTGCTGAATTTCTGTGGTTTTGTATTTGTATGGTGCCCCCTTATAAGTCCCTTGTATATGGTACCTAGGTAACCAGGGCATTGGGGCTCCAGGGGATCCCTATGGGCTGCAGCATATATGTTGCCACCCATAGGGAGCCCATGCAAAGGCTTCTGCAAGACTGCCATTGCAGCCTGTGTAAAGAGGTGCAAGCACCCTTTCACTGCCATTTACACTGCACCAGGTAACTAATCAGTCACCCCTTTAGCAGGCCCTCCAGCCCTGAGGGCAGGGCGCAAAGTACCTGAGTGTGACAGCATCCCTGCACTAGCAGAGGTGCCCCCACGAACTCCAGGACCATTTTCCCTGACTTCATGAGTGCAGGGATGCCATTTTACGCGATTACTGGACATAGGACACTAACTATGTCCATTTTTGGTATCAAGCATGTAGGAATCATGCCCCCATGCTTTTGCAAGCATTGGTTGTATGATCCCATGCTCTCTGGGGGCTCCTTCAAGGACCCCTAGTACTGCTATTACATCCTTCTGATGAGGTTTGCCATTTGGGTAACCAGCATGACTCTGGTCAGTGAAGAAGTGGAATGGTTCTGTTGCAAAATATAATAATAACCCTGGTAAGCTGCTATGAGGAAGAATAAACAACATGATTAGGTGTCAGCAAAAAAGTATTAGGTCAGAGATTGCACTTCAGATAGACTCAAACTTACACATCCTGGTTTATGGCTCCATCTCAATATAACTGCAACTCGAGCCAGAAAGGAATTTAAAAAACAATCTGCACATTTGAATAACCAGCATGGTTTTAAGGACGTACAAATTTGAACGTGTCAATTTGTGAGTTCCTCGTTCATACCAAGTCTGTGAGAAGTATCTCAGAAACATCCCAGGTTTTCAGCAAAAATGGTTGTAAGGGTGATTTATGCCACACAATTGCAACTAGGTGCCTCAATCTGCAAGAGACCAGTCCTTGACAGATTACACAATTGGGGCAACAGCAAAGGCAGCAATTGTGTCAATCCTTTATGATTGTTCTCCAGTACTATACTTTTTCTGAGGGACAATTTGCATTATTCATGCAGAAAATCATAGAGCTTCAATGCATGCATAGTTTCTGCTTTCTGCACACACACACACTCCCTGCACTGCATCTACTCACAGTTCTGTTCAGAATGATTGTGCCATGTCATATTGTTGCATACGTATTGCATATCCGTGGCATTTATGAAGAGGTACTTTGGTATGGCAGAAAGACAGAAAAGTAGCAATGCTGAAGGCATAACGTGACTGATTGTGCAGTTTGCATTGGGCTTTATTAATGAGTGAGAGTGAAAGGAGTATTGTAAGAGTGTGCCTCCAGTTTGTATGTAAAGATAAGTTGGGTGGTCTGAGAAAAATATTTAACTATGAAGGGACTCAAACCCTCAATCTTCTGATCCGAATTCAGACACCTTATCCATTTGGCAACATGGTCACTGACTGCAGTATGTTTGGGTGTTTGGGGTTAGGTGGTATAAATGGATGTGGAACATATCAATTACAGTTGCGCATGTCAGGATCCCATACCGTTGTTCATCTTCTTTCCATCAAAGGACTTTTTTCAAACAATATCTTGATAATTTCCAAAATTTCATATGTTATAACTTGCTTTTTTGCCGTTAATCCTCCTTTCTTCTTTTATTTAATACTCTGTTTTATGCTGCAATAGTATTTTTGGATTATTTGAAAAGAGAATTAAACTGCCTTGACAGTAGTTCTGTCTTCCCATTTCTTGACTTGCTAATTTGCTCCCTGAATTAGTTTATACAAGTGACATGAACAGGGCCTTGACACAGAATGGTTCTGTTGCAATATACTATCACCCTGGTAAGCTGCTATGAGGAAGAGTAAACAATATGATTAGGTTTCAGCAAAAAAGTATTAGTTCAGAGTTTGCACCTCAGATAGACTCAAACTTAAGTTAGAGCGTCAGAACCTTGATACGTAAACTTACAAGGAGACATGCGTTTAGGTCGATAAACCTTTGGACCACGTTTGGAGACTTCCCAGTACGAAGTAATTTCTATGCATAATCATTCAACAGATCAATATAACAAATCAATAAACGCATCACTAATCAATAAACAATCAATAAGAATCAATAACTGAACACACCATGACCTTTCAGTCATGAATAACCACACAAGTTCAGTTAAGTGTTAAGAGATGTATTCCCTATTCGTTACAACATAAAACCATGTTTATTAGTCTCAATAGCAATAAGCACATCAAAACCACTATTATTTGGCTATCAGAAAACAGCTTAATCAATGTATAGATTATGATCATTAGAACTTAAACCCATCATTAATATGAGTCAACATAGCAGAGTCTCCTTAGTACATGATTCAAGAAAGCAAAAATCCATTCATTTGTCTATTTGCGTCAGATATTAGTGAACACCTTAACTAACCTCGAATTAGCATTAGCATGTTGGGCTTCATGCAAAACATTTAGTGAACACGAATTTTGAAAACATCTAAACTAAGGCCTCAAAAGAGCAGTTGGTACCTAGAAAGAAAAGGCAAACAGACAAATTTACAATTTGCATCAGATAGTGACAAATCCAACGGATCAGCAAGCAGCGTCACTCTTCGTCCTCAGGACATCAGTTCATCGGCATCAGGCAGAGCAGCACGGGGCAAAGTCTCAAGACAGCATAGCTAAGAACAGATTACTTCCCCCATATGGAGGAGAAGATAAAATCGGGCAAAGATGGGTAGAGGATGATTTGCAAAGGGCAAACTAAACTAAGTATGATAACTGGCAAAAGTCTTTAGCAAAGGAATACGTGGTAATTGCAAAAGTCTCTTTAGAAAAGGACGAAGGGCAAATGTCAAGTGGCAAAAATGTTGAGTGAAGAAGTGTCTCCTCTCCCAGGGTCACGCCGTTAAATCAAAACTGTCTAACTGTTCCCTAATTCCTCATTGGGTAATTTTTGGTGCATTAGTATCTCCGTCCAATCGCAAGGTAAGTCCCCTACTAGAATTTTCCTCAATTTGCGGTTCTCATGTCACTCATTGGTCCAGTTTATTGACTTCTTCAACGGTTGGAATGTCAGGTAGGAAAAGTTACACTTCACGCTGCAGTCAGTGTCTTTATTGTCTTCTTCCTGGGAAGTTAACCTTTGTGTCTCTTATGAATTACTCTGTTGCGTCCAGCAAGAACATCGCCTTGAGCAAGTCGGTTCTCATGAGAAAGAATTTACTACGGTTACACACACACATAGCTTCTGGAAAAGTACAGCTTCGTGTCCTTGAGCAAAACAGCACAATATACGTTAGAAAAAGCAATTTCAAATATGAGGCCAGGCAGCTAGGCCCAAGCCCTTGTTAACTTAAACCCATTTTAATTAATAAAGCAATTCTTAGCATAGAACCTAAAATATGATATATTAGTACAAATTTCAAACATTAGTGCATAACATTTCATCATTAATAATTATTTTCATTCGTCTTCGTGTACATTGATAGCCACTCCCCGTGGGTACATTTTGGACGTGTGCATTATTTCTCTATGTTAACACATTTCTATGCAGCTTTATCACACATTATATTTCAAGCATCGTAGTAATATTGCTTTTAAAACTACACACTCCACCAATTACACACCCTGATCTGTCAGAGTAGTGCTCTATCCATTGGGGCATTTTGGGTAATCTGCAAGACTGAGTTCCAAAATCATCCTTTCAACTCAGTTCATGGCCACATACAGTATATACAGTATATCTGCAGTCATCCGTTTCACTTAACTAAACTGACCATTTTAAACCTCCGCCACCCACCACTTCAATGTTACCGTTTTTATGTTATCATAGGGCCTTGGAACTTTTGGCAAGTGGACTGAAGCAGTCAGACCACCACATACGAGGAAGAGTAAACAATATGATTATGTTTCAGCAAAAATTTATTAGTTCAGGGTGTGCACCTCAGAGAGACTTAAACTTACACACCCTGGTCTGTGAGAGTAGTGCCCTATCCATTGCGGCATTGAGGGTAATCTGCAAGACTGAGTTCCAAAATCATCCTTTCATCTCAGTTCATGGCCACATAGAGTATTTCTGCTGTCATTCGTTTCACTTTTCTGTCTTTAACTAAACTGACCATTTTAAACCTCCGCCACCCACCATTTCAATCTTACCGTTTTTGTGCTATCATAGGGCCTTGAAACTTTTGGCAAGTGGACAGAAGCAGTCAGAGAACCACATCACAATACATACTCCTTTGCCTGATACCTTTCACAACAAACTGCTCTTGGAAAAAGACGTTAACCGGTCCTTGCTCTCAGACAGACACAGAAAGCCTATCACCACCTCTACGAACATATTTCAATCAAACCAATATATATGATTCAACAATTATGCCTCTGTATCAATATAACTACAACTCGAGACAGAAATTAATTTACAGAACAATCTGCCCATTTGAATAACCAGCTTAGTTTTAAGGACTTACAAATTGGAATGTGACAATTTCAGAGTTCCTCATTCATAAGAAGTCTATGAGATAGTATCTCAGAAAGATCTCAAGTTTATAGCAAAAATGGTTGTAAGGGTGATTTTTACCACACAATTGCAACTAGGTGCCTCAATCTGCAAGAGACCAGTCCTTGACAGATTACACAACTGGGGCAACAGCAAAGGCAGCAATTGTGTCAATCCTTTATGATTCTTCTCTAGTATTATACTTTTTCTGAGGGACAATTTGCATTATTCCTGGAGAAAATCATAGAGCTTCTACGCATCCATAGTTTCTGCTTTCTGCACGCACACACACTCCCTGCACTGAATCTACCCACAGTTCTGTTCAGAATGATTGTGCCATGTCATATTGTTGTATACATATTGCATATCCGTGGCATTTATGAAGAGTCACTTTGGTATGGCAGGAAGACAGAAAAGTAGCAATGCTGAAGGCATAATGTGACTGATTGTGCAGTTTGCATTGGGCTTTCTTAATGGGTGAGAGTGAAAGGAGTATTGTAAGAGTGTGCCTCCAGTTTGTATGTAAAGATAAGTTGGGTGCTGTGAGAAAAAGACTCAACCATGAAGGGAATCGAACCCTCAATCTTATGATCCGAAGTCAGACGCCTTATCCATTAGGCCACATGGTCACTGACTACAATATGTTTCGGTGTTTAGGGTTAGGTGGTATGAATGGATGTGGAACATATCAATTACAGTTGCGCAGGACAGGATCACATACTGTTCTTCATCTTCTTTCCATCATAGGAGTTTTTTCAAACAATGTCTTGATAATTTCGAAAGTTTCATATCTTATGATGTGCTTTTTTGTCGTTAATCCTCCTTTCTTCTTTTATTGAATACTCTGTTTTATGCTGTAATGGTATGTTCGATGGCATATGTTGCTGCAGATACACATGTTTAGCACAGTCCGCTGCCTGGTGTTGGGCTCGGAGTATTACAAGTTGTTTTTCTTCGAAGAAGTCTTTTTTGGTCACGGGACCGAAGGACTCCTCCTTCTTCGGCTCCATTGCGCATGGGCGTCGACTCCATCTTAGATTGTTTTTTTCCGCTGTCGGGTTTGGACGTATTCCTTTTCGCTCCGTGTTTCGGTTCGGAAAGTTAGTCAGAATCTCGGAAGAAAGCGTTGGTATTGTTCCGTTCGGTATCGGGATAGTTAGGTACATCGACACCGATCATCGGAAGACTTTGGGGTAGTTTCGATCCCCCATCGGGGCCTGGTCGGCCCGACCGCGTGCGACATCGAAGCCGATGGAACGGACCCCGTTTCGTTTCTGCCCAAAATGTCACAGTAAGTATCCTTATACAGATCAGCACTTGGTCTGTAACTTGTGCTTGTCCCCCGAGCACAAGGAGGATACCTGTGAGGCCTGTCGAGCCTTCCGGTCCAGAAAAACACTCCGGGACCGAAGAGCCAGGCATCTTCAAATGGCTTCTACGCCGACAAAACAACGTTTCGACGAGGAAGAGGAAACATTCTCGGTTCCGGAATCAGAATCCGGAGACTCCGACGTCGAAGAACAGCTACAAACAGTGAGTAAGACGTCGAAAAGTAAAACCATTGAGAAGACAAAAGCCCAGGGGACGCCACTGCCAACAGGCCATGGCTCGACCCATAAAACCGGCGAGCCGTCGAAGGCGCCGAAAAAGGGCACGCCCATAGCGAAGACACCCGACTCCGGTCGAGGGACCGCCATGGAGCAACCTCGGAGCCGAGATAGCTGCGCCGAGAGGCAAAAGCAAGATGCCGGCACCGAAAAACATCGGCATCGAGACACACTGCTGAAAGCCACAAAAATCCTGTCGGCGCCGAAGCCAAAAAAAGATCTCTCGGCGCCGAAAAGTTCCACACCTTCACCCTACACAGAGGAACAAGGAATAAGTGGCCAGATGCACAAATTTGGACAAGAGCTCCAAAGTGTAGAATCGGACTACACACAAAAGAGACTGTACATCCATCAAGACACAGGGAAGATATCAACCCTTCCCCCAATAATGAGGAAAAGAAGGATCGGACTTCCAAAGGATGACGCACAACCACAAGCCAAAGTGGTTAAAAAAGTCACGCCTCCGCCCTCTCCACCACAGGCATCGCCGGCACAAACACCGCCACAAATGCACTCACCAGCGCAAACTACCATAAGTCATGACGATCGGGATCAAGACGCTTGGGACCTGTATGACACCCCAGTGCCGGACAATGATCCCGATTCATACCCCACAAAGCCGTCACCGCCAGAGGACAGTACCTCATACTCGCAACTGGTGGCTAGGGCAGCAGAATTCCACAATGTCCAACTGCATTCCGATCCTATAGAGGATGATTTTTTATTTAACACCCTCTCGGCTACACACAGCCAATATCAATGTCTCCCAATGCTACCAGGGATGTTACGGCACACAAAACAAATTTTTGAAGAGCCCGTAAAATCAAGAGCCATCACCCCAAGGGTGGATAAGAAATACAAACCACCACCCACAGACCCAGTGTTTATTACTTCGCAGTTACCACCTGACTCCGTGGTAGTAGGGGCAGCTCGCAAGAGAGCAAATTCCCATACATCTGGCGACGCCCCACCTCCGGACAAAGAAAGCCGAAAATTTGATGCGGCAGGAAAAAGAGTAGCATCACAGGCAGCCAACCAGTGGCGCATCGCAAATTCACAAGCGCTGCTGGCCAGATATGACCGCGCACACTGGGACGAGATGCAACTTCTCGTAGACCATCTTCCCCAGGAATACCAAAAAAGGGCGCAGCAAATAGTTGAAGAGGGACAAACGATCTCAAACAATCAAATCCGCTCTTCACTGGACGCAGCCGATACTGCAGCAAGAACAGTCAACACTGCTGTCACCATAAGGAGACACGCTTGGCTAAACACTTCAGGCTTCAAACCTGAAATCCAGCAGGCTGTCCTTAATATGCCCTTCAACGAGAAACAACTTTTTGGCCCTGAAGTGGACACAGCCATTGAAAAACTTAAAAAGGACACAGACACGGCCAAAGCCATGGGCGCACTCTACTCCCCGCAGAGCAGAGGCTCTTTTAGAAAAACACCATTTAGAGGGGGGTTTCGTGGCCAACCCACAGACACCACCAGCCAACAAACAAGAACCACACCATATCAGGGTTCATTCCAAAGGGGAGGTTTCAGGGGATATAGAGGGGGTCAATTCCCAAGGAGTAGGGGAAGATTCCAAACTCCAAAAACACCTCCACCTAAACAGTGACTTTCAAGTCACACAACCCCTTCACTCAACACCAGTGGGGGGAAGACTAAGCCAATTCTACCAATCTTGGCAACAGATTACAACAGACAATTGGGTATTAGCAATAATCCAACATGGATATTGCATAAAATTCCACACATTCCCACCAAACATCCCTCCAAAAACACGCAAAATGTCACCACAACATTTAGAACTTTTAGGACTAGAAGTTCAAGCACTACTGCAAAAGAATGCAATAGAGCTAGTACCAGTACAACAAAAAAACACAGGAGTTTACTCCCTGTACTTTCTAATTCCAAAAAAAGACAAAACATTAAGACCAATATTAGATCTCAGGACACTAAATACCTACATCATATCAGACCACTTCCACATGGTCACACTACAAGACATCATTCCACTGCTCAAACAGCAGGATTACATGACCACATTAGACCTAAAAGATGCGTACTTTCATATACCGATACACCCTTCTCACAGAAAGTACCTAAGGTTCGTATTCAAAGGAATACATTACCAATTCAAAGTCTTACCATTCGGAATAACAACTGCACCAAGAGTGTTCACAAAATGTCTAGCAGTAGTAGCAGCACATATCAGAAGACAACAGATACACGTGTTTCCCTACCTGGACGATTGGCTAATCAAGACCAATACAGTAAAGAAGTGCACAAACGACACCACATATGTCATACAAACCCTTCACAAACTGGGTTTCTCCATCAACTATACAAAATCACACCTCGAACCGTGTCAGACACAACAATATCTAGGAGCAACCATCAACACATCAAAAGGAATTGCCACTCCAAGTCCACAAAGAGTGCAAGCATTCCACAAAGTAATAAGTGCTATGTTTCCAAACCAAAAAATACAAGCAAAATTGGTGCTAAAACTTCTAGGCATGATGTCATCATGCATAGCCATTGTCCCAAACGCAAGACTACACATGCGACCCTTACAACAGTGCCTAGCATCACAATGGTCACAGGCACAGGGTCAACTTCAAGATCTGGTGTTGGTAGACCGCCAAACATACCTCTCGCTTCTATGGTGGAACAGCAACAATTTCAACAAAGGGCGGACATTTCAGGACCCAGTGCCTCAATACGTTATAACAACAGATGCTTCCATGACAGGGTGGGGAGCACACCTCAATCACCACAGCATTCAAGGACAATGGGATGTACACCAAACAAAATTTCATATCAATTACCTAGAACTGTTAGCAGTATTTCTAGCGTTAAAAGCCTTTCAACCCATAATAACACACAAATACATTCTTGTCAAAACAGAGAACATGACAACAATGTATTATTTAAACAAACAAGGAGGAACACACTCAACACAATTGTGCCTCCTAACACAAAAAATATGGCAGTGGGCGATTCACAACAACATTCGCCTAATAGCACAATTTATTCCAGGGATCCAAAACCAACTAGCAGACAACCTTTCGCGAGACCACCAACAAGTCCACGAATGGGAAATTCACCCCCAAATTCTGAACAAATACTTTCAAATTTGGGGAACACCCCAGATAGATTTGTTCGCAACAAAAGAAAACGCAAAATGCCAAAACTTCGCATCCAGGTACCCACACCGCGAATCACAAGGCAATGCTCTAAGGATGAGTTGGTCAGGGATATTTGCATACGCTTTTCCCCCTCTCCCTCTTCTTCCATATCTAGTAAACAAGTTGAGTCAAAACCAACTCAAACTCATACTAATAGCACCCACATGGGCAAGACAACCTTGGTACACAACTCTACTAGACTTTTCACTAGTACCGCATGTCAAACTACCCAACAGACCAGATCTGTTAACACAACACAAACAACAGATCAGGCATCCAAACCCAGCATCATTGAATCTAGCAATTTGGCTCCTGAAATCCTAGAATTCGGACACTTAGACCTCACACAAGAATGTATGGAGGTCATAAAACAAGCTAGAAAAGCTTCCACTAGTCACTGCTATGCATCTAAGTGGAAAAGATTTGTTTGCTACTGCCATACCAATCAAATCCAACCATTGCATGCCTCTACAAAGGACATAGTGGGATACTTACTACATTTGCAAAAAGCAAACCTCGCTTTTTCATCTATAAAAATACACCTCGCAGCAATATCTGCTTACCTACAAACTACTCATTCATCGTCTCTATTTAGAATACCAGTTATTAAAGCATTCATGGAAGGACTAAAAAGAATTATACCACCAAGAACACCACCAGTTCCTTCATGGAACCTTAACATCGTCTTAACAAGACTCATGGGTCCACCTTTCGAACCCATGCATTCCTGTGAAATGCAATATCTAACGTGGAAAGTCGCATTTCTCATTGCAATCACATCCCTCAGAAGAGTAAGTGAAATACAGGCATTTACCCTACAAGAACCATTTATTCAAATACACAAAAATAAAATAGTTCTAAGAACAAATCCAAAATTTCTACCAAAAGTCATCTCACCATTCCATTTAAATCAAACAGTAGAATTACCAGTGTTCTTCCCACAGCCAGATTCCGTGGCTGAAAGGGCACTACATACATTAGACATCAAAAGAGCACTAATGTACTACATTGACAGAACAAAGCTAATCAGGAAAACAAAACAACTGTTCATAGCTTTTCAAAAACCACACATAGGAAATCCAATCTCTAAACAAGGCATTGCTAGATGGATAGTCAGATGTATTCAAACATGCTATCTTAAAGCCAAGAGAGAATTGCCTATTACACCAAAGGCACACTCAACCAGAAAGAAAGGTGCTACAATGGCCTTTCTAGGAAACATTCCTATGAGCGAAATATGTAAGGCTGCAACCTGGTCTACGCCTCATACATTTACTAAACACTACTGTGTACACGTACTAAATGCACAACAAGCTACAGTGGGCCAAGCTGTACTAAGAACATTATTCCAAACTACTTCAACTCCTACAGGCTAAACCACCGCTTTTAGGGGAGGTAACTGCTTTATAGTCTATGCTAAACATGTGTATCTGCAGCAACATATGCCATCGAACTGAAAATGTCACTTACCCAGTGTACATCTGTTCGTGGCATTAGTCGCTGCAGATTCACATGTGCCCTCCCGCCTCCCCGGGAAGCCTGTAGCCGTTTAGAAGTAAATCTTAAATCTTAAACATTTGTACATTTGTAAATAATTATTATAAACCTTTTATGTACATACGTATTCACTCCATTGCATGGGCACTATTTATAGCAAACAACTCCATCCTCACCCTCTGCGGGGAAAACAATCTAAGATGGAGTCGACGCCCATGCGCAATGGAGCCGAAGAAGGAGGAGTCCTTCGGTCCCGTGACCAAAAAAGACTTCTTCGAAGAAAAACAACTTGTAATACTCCGAGCCCAACACCAGGCAGCGGACTGTGCTAAACATGTGAATCTGCAGCGACTAATGCCACGAACAGATGTACACTGGGTAAGTGACATTTTCATTTTGGATTATTTGAAAAAAGAATGAAACTGCTTTGACAGTAGTTCAGACTTCCCATTTCTTGACTTGTTAATTTGCTCCCTGAATTAGCTTATTCAAGTGACATGAACAGGGCCTTGACCTAAGCACGTACCTGAAAGCCTGTCACCACCTCTAGAAATAAAATTCACAGCAGCTCAAAACCATCATTCTGAAAGAGAGTATTTTAAGTGAGTCCAAGTTTAATTTCAATAAAGAAAGCTGTATAAAATGACACACTGCCCATTTGGGTAACCAGCATGACTCTTTTCAGTGAAGAAGTGGAATGGTTCTGTTGCAATATACTATCACCCTGGCAAGCTGCTATGAAGAAGAGTAAACAATATGATAAGGTTTCAGCAAAAAAGTATTAGTTCAGGGTGTGCACCTCAGATAGACTTAAACTTACACACCCTGGTCTGTGAGAGTAGTGCCATATCCATTGCGGCATTGAGGGTAATCTGCAAGACTCAGTTCCAAAATCATCCTTTCATCTCAGTTCATGGCCACATACAGTATTTCTGCAGTCATCCATTTCACTTTTCTGTCTTTAACTAAACTGACCATTTTAAACCTCCGCCACCCACCACTTCAATCTTACCGTTTTTGTGCTATCATAGGGCCTTGGAACTTTTGGCAAGTGGACAGAAGCAGTCAGAGACCCACATCACAATACATACTCCTTTGCCTGATACCTTTCACAACAAACTGCTCTTGGAAAAAGACGTTAACCGGTCCTTGCTCTCAGACAGACACAGAAAGCCTATTACCACCTCTACGAACATATTTCAATCAATCCAATATATATCATTCAACAATTATGCCTCTATATCAATATGACTACATCACGAGACAGAAAGGAATTAAAAAAACAATCTGCCCATTTGAATAACCAGCATAGTTTTAAGGGCGTACAAATTGGAATGTGACAATTTCACTGTTCCTCATTCATAAGAAGTCTGTGAGATAGTATCTCAGAAAGATCTCAAGTTTATAGCAAAAATGGTTGTAAGGGTGATTTTTACCACACAATTGCAACTAGGTGCCTCAATCTGCAAGAGACCAGTCATTGACAGATTACACAACTGGGGCAACAGCAAAGGCAGCAATTGTGTCAATCCTTTATGATTCTTCTCTAGTACTATACTTTTTCTGAGGGACAATTTGCATTATTCCTGGATAAAATCATAGAGCTTCTACGCATCCATAGTTTCTGCTTTCTGCACGCACACACACTCCCTGCACTGAATCTACCCACAGTTCTGTTCAGAATGATTGTGCCATGTCATATTGTTGTATACGTATTGCATATCCGTGGCATTTATGAAGAGGTACTTTGGTATGGCAGAAAGACAGAAAAGTAGCAATGCTGAAGGCATAATGTGACTGATTGTGCAGTTTGCATTGGGCTTTCTTAATGAGTGAGAGTGAAAGGAGTATTGTAAGAGTGTGCCTCCAGTTTGTATGTAAAGATAAGTTGGGTGCTGTGAGAAAAAGACTCAACCATGAAGGGACTCGAATCCTCAATCTTCTGAACAGAAGTCAGACGCCTTATCCATTAGGCCACATGGTCACTGACTGCAATATGTTTGGGTGTTTAGGGTTAGGTGGTATGAATGGATGTGGAACATATCAATTACAGGTGCGCAGGACAGGATCCCATACCGTTCTTCATCTTCTTTCCATCAAAGGAGTTTTTTCAAACAATATCTTGATAATTTCCAAAGTTTCATATCTTATGATGTGCTTTTTTGCAGTTAAACCTCCTTTCTTCTTTTATTGAATACTCTGTTTTATGCTGCAATGGTATTTTTGGATTATTTGAAAAGAGAATGAAACTGCTTTGACAGTAGTTCAGACTTCCCATTTCTTGATTTGCTAATTTGCTCCCTGAATTAGCTTATACAAGTGACTTGAACAGGGCCTTGACCTAAGCACGTACCTGAAAGCCTGTCACCACCTCTAGAAATAAAATTCACAGCAGCTCAAAACAATCATTTTGAAAGAGAATATTTCAAGTGAGTCCAAGTTTAATTTCAATAAAGAAAGCTGTATAAAATGACACGCTGCACATTTGGGTAACCAGCATGACTCTTTTCAGTGAAGAAGTGGAATGGTTCTGTTGCAATATACTATCACCCTGGTAAGCTGCTACGAGGAAGAGTAAACAATATGATTAGGTTACAGCAAAAAAGTATTAGTTCAGGGTGTGCACCTCAGATAGACTTAAACTTACACACCCCGGTCTGTGGGAGTAGTGCCCTATCCATTGCGGCATTGAGAGTAATCTGCAAGACAGAGTTCCAAAATCATCCTTTCATCTCAGTTCATGGCCACATAGAGTATTTCCGTAGTCATTCGTTTCACTTTTCTGTCTTTGATTAAACTGACCATCTTAAACCTCCACCACCCACCACTTCAAAGTTACCGTTTTTATGTTATAATAGGGCCTTGGAACGTTTGGGAAGTGGACAGAAGCAATCAGAGAACCACATGACAACACATACTCCTTTGCCTGATACCTTTCACAACAAACTGCTCTTGGAAAAAGACGTTAACCGGTCCTTGCTCTCAGACAGACACAGAAAGCCTATCACCACCTCTACTAACATACTTCAACCAAACCAATATATATCATTCAAACAATTATGCCTCTGTATCAATATAGCTACAACTCGAGACAGAAAGGAATTTACAAAACAATCTGCCCATTTGAATCACCAGCATGGCTTTAAGGACGTACAAATTGGAATGTGACAATTTCAGAGTTCCTCATTCATAAGAAGTCTGTGAGATAGTATCTCAGAAAGATCTCAAGTTTGTAGAAAAAATGGTTGTAAGGGTAATTTTTACCACACAATTGCAACTAGGTGCCTCAATCTGCAAGAGACCAGTCCTTGACAGATTACACAACTGGGGCAACAGCAAAGGCAGCAATTGTGTCAATCCTTTATGATTCTTCTCTAGTACTATACTTTTTCTGAGGGACAATTTGCATTATTCCTGGAGAAAATCATAGAGCTTCTACGCATGCATAGTTTCTGCTTTCTGCACGCACACACACACTCCCTGCACTGAATCTACCCACAGTTCTGTTCAGAATGATTGTGCCATGTCATATTGTTGCATACGTATTGCATATCCGTAGCGTTTACGAAGAGGTACTTTGGTATGGCAGAAAGACAGAAAAGTAGCAATGCTGAAGGCATAATGTGACTGATTGTGCAGTTTGCATTGGGCTTTCTTAATGAGTGAGAGTGAAAGGAGTATTGTAAGAGTGTGCCTCCAGTTTGTATGTAAAGATAAGTTGGGTGCTGTGAGAAAAAGACTCAAACATGAAGGGACTCGAACCCTCAATCTTCTGAACAGAAGTCAGACGCCTTATCCATTAGGCCACATGGTCACTGACTGCAGTATGTTTGGGTGTTTAGGGTTAGGTGGTATGAATGGATGTGGAACATATCAATTACAGGTGCGCAGGACAGGATCCCATACCGTTCTTCATCTTCTTTCCATCAAAGGAGTTTTTTCAAACAATATCTTGATAATTTCCAAAGTTTCATATCTTATGATGTGCTTTTTTGCCGTTAAACCTCCTTTCTTCTTTTATTGAATACTCTGTTTTATGCTGCAATGGTATTTTTGGATTATTTGAAAAGAGAATGAAACTGCTTTGACAGTAGTTCAGACTTCCCATTTCTTGACTTGCTAATTTGCTCCCTGAATTAGCTTATACAAGTGACATGAACAGGGCCTTGACCTAAACACGTACCTGAAAGCCTGTCACCACCTCTAGAAATAAAATTCACAGCAGCTCAAAACGATCATTTTGAAAGAGAATATTTCAAGTGAGTCCAAGTTTAATTTCAATAAAGAAAGCTGTATAAAATGACACGCTGCACATTTGGGTAACCAGCATGACTCTTTTCAGTGAAGAAGTGGAATGGTTCTTTTGCAATATACTATCACCCTGGTAAGCTGCTACGAGGAAGAGTAAACAATATGATTAGGTTTCAGCAAAAAAGTATTAGTTCAGGGTGTGCACCTCAGATAGACTTAAACTTACACACCCTGGTCTGTGAGAGTAGTGCCCTATACATTGCGGCATTGAGGGTAATCTGCAAGACAGAGTTCCAAAATCATCCTTTCATCTCAGTTCATGGCCACATACAGTATTTCTGCAATCATTCGGTTCACTTTTCTGTCTTTAATTAAACTGACCATTTTGAACCTCCGGCACCCACCACTTCAATCTTACCGTTTTTGTGCTATCATAGGGCCTTGAAACTTTTGGCAAGTGGACAGAAGCAGTCAGAGAACCACATCACAATACATACTCCTTTGCCTGGTACCTTTCACAACAAACTGCTCTTGGAAAAAGACGTTAACCGGTCCTTGCTCTCAAACAGACACAGAAAGCCTATCACCACCTCTACTAACATACTTCAACCAAACCAATATATATCATTCAAACAATTATGCCTCTGTATCAATATAGCTACAACTCGAGACAGAAAGGAATTTACAAAACAATCTGCCCATTTGAATAACCAGCATGGTTTTAAGGACGTACAAATTGGAATGTGACAATTTCAGAGTTCCTCATTCTTAAGAAGTCTGTGAGATAGTATCTCAGAAAGATCTCAAGTTTATAGAAAAAATGGTTGTAAGGGTAATTTATACCACACAATTGCAACTAGGTGCCTCAATCTGCAAGAGACCAGTCCTTGACAGATTACACAAGTGGGGCAACAGCAAAGGCAGCAATTGTGTCAATCCTTTATGATTCTTCTCTAGTACTATACTTTTTCTGAGGGACAATTTGCATTATTCCTGGAGAAAATCATAGAGCTTCTACGCATGCATAGTTTCTGCTTTCTGCACGCACACACGCTCCCTGCACTGAATCTACCCACAGTTCTGTTCAGAATGATTGTGCCATTTCATATTGTTGCATACGTATTGCATATCCGTAGCGTTTATGAAGAGGTACTTTGGTATGGCAGAAAGACAGAAAAGTAGCAATGCTGAAGGCATAATGTGACTGATTGTGCAGTTTGCATTGGGCTTTCCTAATGAGTGAGAGTGAAAGGAGTATTGTAAGAGTGTGCCTCCAGTTTGTATGTAAAGATAAGTTGGGTGCTGTGAGAAAAAGACTCAACCATGAAGGGACTCGAACCCTCAATCTTCTGATCAGAAGTCAGATGCCTTATCCATTAGGCCACATGGTCACCAACTGCAATATGTTTGAGTGTTTAGGGTTAGGTGGAATGAATGGATGTTTAACATATCAATTACAGGTGCGCAGGACAGGATCCCATACCGTTCTTCATCTTCTTTCCATCAAAGGAGTTTTTTCAAACAATATCTTGATAATTTCCAAAGTTTCATATCTTATGATGTGCTTTTTTGCCGTTAAACCTCCTTTCTTCTTTTATTGAATACTCTGTTTTATGCTGCAATGGTATTTTTGGATTATTTGAAAAGAGAATTAAACTGCTTTGACAGTAGTTCAGACTTCCCATTTCTTGACTTGCTAATTTGCTCCCTGAATTAGCTTATACAAGTGACATGAACAGGGCCTTGACCTAAGCACGTACCTGAAAGCCTGTCACCACCTCTAGAAATAAAATTCACAGCAGCTCAAAACGATCATTTTGAAAGAGAATATTTCAAGTGAGTCCAAGTTTAATTTCAATAAAGAAAGCTGTATAAAATGACACGCTGCACATTTGGGTAACCAGCATGACTCTTTACAGTGAAGAAGTGGAATGGTTCTTTTGCAATATACTATCACCCTGGTAAGCTGCTACGAGGAAGAGTAAACAATATGATTAGGTTTCAGCAAAAAAGTATTAGTTCAGGGTGTGCACCTCAGATAGACTTAAACTTACACACCCCGGTCTGTGGGAGTAGTGCCCTATCCATTGCGACATTGAGGGTAATCTGCAAGACAGAGTTCCAAAATCATCCTTTCATCTCAGTTCATGGCCACATAGAGTATTTCCGTAGTCATTCGTTTCACTTTTTTGTCTTTAATTAAACTGACCATCTTAAACCTCCACCACCCACCACTTCAAAGTTACAGTTTTTATGTTATAATAGGGCCTTGGAACTTTTGGCAAGTGGACAGAAGCAATCAGAGAACCACATGACAATACATACTCCTTTGCCTGATACCTTTCACAACAAACGGCTCTTGGAAAAAGACGTTAACCGGTCCTTGCTCTCAGACAGACACAGAAAGCCTATCACCACCTCTACTAACATACTTCAACCAAACCAATATATATAATTCAAACAATTATGCCTCTGTATCAATATAGCTACAACTCGAGACAGAAAGGAATTTACAAAACAATCTGCCCATTTGAATAACCAGCATGGTTTTAAGGACGTACAAATTGGAATGTGACAATTTCAGAGTTCCTCATTCATAAGAAGTCTGTGAGATAGTATCTCAGAAAGATCTCAAGTTTATAGAAAAAATGGTTGTAAGGGTAATTTTTACCACACAATTGCAACTAGGTGCCTCAATCTGCAAGAGACCAGTCCTTGACAAACTACACAACTGGGGCAACAGCAAAGGCAGCAATTGTGTCAATCCTTTATGATTCTTCTCTAGTACTATACTTTTTCTGAGGGACAATTTGCATTATTCCTGGAGAAAATCATAGAGCTTCTACGAATGCATAGTTTCTGCTTTCTGCACGCACACACACTCCCTGCACTGAATCTACCCTCAGTTCTGTTCAGAATGATTGTGCCATGTCATATTGTTGCATACGTATTGCATATCCGTAGCGTTTATGAAGAGGTACTTTGGTATGGCAGAAAGACAGAAAAGTAGCAATGCTGAAGGCATAATGTGACTGATTGTGCAGTTTGGATTGGGCTTTCTTAATGAGTGAGAGTGAAAGGACTATTGTAAGAGTGTGCCTCCAGTTTGTATGTAAAGATAAGTTGGGTGCTGTGAGAAAAAGACTCAACCATGAAGGGACTCGAACCCTCAATCTTCTGAACAGAAGTCAGACGCCTTATCCATTAGGCCACATGGTCACTGACTGCAATATGTTTGGGTGTTTAGGGTTAGGTGGTATGAATGGATGTGGAACATATCAATTACAGGTGCGCAGGACAGGATCCCATACCGTTCTTCATCTTCTTTCCATCAAAGGAGTTTTTTCAAACAATATCTTGATAATTTCCAAAGTTTCATATCTTATAATGTGCTTTTTTGCCGTTAAACCTCCTTTATTCTTTTATTGAATACTCTGTTTTATGCTGCAATGGTATTTTTGGATTATTTGAAAAGAGAATGAAACTGCTTTGACAGTAGTTCAGACTTCCCATTTCTTGACTTGCTAATTTGCTCCCTGAATTAGCTTATACAAGTGACATGAACAGGGCCTTGACCTAAGCACGTACCTGAAAGCCTGTCACCACCTCTAGAAATAAAAATCACAGCAGCTCAAAACAATAATTTTGAAAGAGAATATTTCAAGTGAGTCCAAGTTTAATTTCAATAAAGAAAGCTGTATAAAATGACACGCTGCACATTTGGGTAACCAGCATGACTCTTTTCAGTGAAGAAGTGGAATGGTTCTGTTGCAATATACTATCACCCTGGCAAGCTGCTACGAGGAAGAGTAAACAATATGATTATGTTACAGCAAAAAAGTATTAGTTCAGGGTGTGCACCTCAGATAGACTTAAACTTACACACCCCGGTCTGTGGGAGTAGTGCCCTATCCATTGCGGCATTGAGAGTAATCTGCAAGACAGAGTTCCAAAATCATCCTTTCATCGCAGTTCATGGCCACATAGAGTATTTCCGTAGTCATTCGTTTCACTTTTCTGTCTTTAATTAAACTGACCATCTTAAACCTCCACCACCCACCACTTCAAAGTTACAGTTTTTATGTTATAATAGGGCCTTGGAACTTTTGGCAAGTGGACAGAAGCAATCAGAGAACCACATGACAATACATACTCCTTTTCCTGATACCTTTCACAACAAACTGCTCTTGGAAAAAGACGTTAACCGGTCCTTGCTCTCAGACAGACACAGAAAGCCTATCACCACCTCTACTAACATACTTCAACCAAACCAATATATATCATTCAAACAATTATGCCTCTGTATCAATATAGCTACAACTCGAGACAGAAAGGAATTTACAAAACAATCTGCCCATTTGAATAACCAGCATGGTTTTAAGGACGTACAAATTGGAATGTGACAATTTCAGAGTTCCTCATTCATAAGAAGTCTGTGAGATAGTATCTCAGAAAGATCTCAAGTTTATAGAAAAAATGGTTGTAAGGTTAATTTTTACCACACAATTGCAACTAGGTGCCTCAATCTGCAAGAGACCAGTCCTTCACAAATTACACAACTGGGGCAACAGCAAAGGCAGCAATTGTGTCAATCCTTTATGATTCTTCTCTAGTACGATACTTTTTCTGAGGGACAATTTGCATTATTACTGGAGAAAATCATAGAGCTTCTACCCATGCATAGTTTCTGCTTTCTGCACGCACACACACTCCCTGCACTGAATCTACCCTCAGTTCTGTTCAGAATGATTGTGCCATGTCATATTGTTGCATACGTATTGCATATCCGTAGCGTTTATGAAGAGGTACTTTGGTATGGCAGAAAGACAGAAAAGTAGCAATGCTGAAGGCATAATGTGACTGATTGTGCAGGTTGGATTGGGCTTTCTTAATGAGTGAGAGTGAAAGGAGTATTGTAAGAGTGTGCCTCCAGTTTGTATGTAAAGATAAGTTGGGTGCTGTGAGAAAAAGACTCAACCATGAAGGGACTCGAACCATCAATCTTCTGATCAGAAGTCAGACGCCTTATCCATTAGGCCACATGGTCACTGACTGCAATATGTTTGGGTGTTTAGGGTTAGGTGGTATGAATGGATGTGGAACATATCAATTACAGGTGCACAGGACAGGATCCCATACCGTTCTTCATCTTCTTTCCATCAAAGGATTTTTTTCAAACAATATCTTGATAATTTCCAAAGTTTCATATCTTATGATGTGCTTTTTTGCCGTTAATCCTCCTTTCTTCTTTTATTGAATACTCTGTTTTATGCTGCAATTGTATTTTTGGATTATTTGAAAAGAGAATGAAACTGCTTTGACAGTAGTTCAGACTTCCCATTTCTTGACTTGCTAATTTGCTCCCTGAATTAGCTTATACAAGTGACTTGAACAGGGCCTTGACCTAAGCACGTAACTGAAAGCCTGTCACCACCTCTAGAAATAAAATTCACAGCAGCTCAAAACAATCATTTTGAAAGAGAATATTTCAAGTGAGTCCAAGTTTAATTTCAATAAAGAAAGCTGTATAAAATGACACGCTGCACATTTGGGTAACCAGCATGACTCTTTTCAGTGAAGAAGTGGAATGGTTCTGTTGCAATATACTATCACCCTGGTAAGCTGCTACGAGGAAGAGTAAACAATATGATTAGGTTACAGCAAAAAAGTATTAGTTCAGGGTGTGCACCTCAGATAGACTTAAACTTACACACCCCGGTCTGCGGGAGTAGTGCCCTATCCATTGCGGCATTGAGAGTAATCTGCAAGACAGAGTTCCAAAATCATCCTTTCATCTCAGTTCATGGCCACATAGAGTATTTCCATAGTCATTCGTTTCACTTTTCTGTCTTTAATTAAACTGACCATCTTAAACCTCCACCACCCACCACTTCAAAGTTACAGTTTTTATGTTATAATAGGGCCTTGGAACTATTGGCAAGTGAACAGAAGCAATCAGAGAACCACATGACAATACATACTCCTTTGCCTGATACCTTTCACAACAAACTGCTCTTGGAAAAAGACGTTAACCGGTCCTTGCTCTCAGACAGACACAGAAAGCCTATCACCACCTCTACTAACATACTTCAACCAAACCAATATATATCATTCAAACAATTATGCCTCTGTATCAATATAGCTACAACTCGAGACAGAAAGGAATTTACAAAACAATCTGCCCATTTGAATAACCAGCATGGTTTTAAGGACGTACAAATTGGAATGTGACAATTTCAGAGTTCCTCGTTCATAAGAAGTCTATGAGATAGTATCTATCCCCTATCTTCACAACCCTACTCCTATCTCTCTCCCTAATCTCCAATCCTCCTAACACTCACCCTCCTCCACCCTAAACCCCCTCCCCCAGCTCCTCTCACTCTACCTGTCCCCCCCCTCCCTCGCGCTTTCCCGCCGCGACCTCCTGCACGCCCCCGCCCCCCAGCTCCCATTCGCCCCCAGCTGACCCCTCCCCCCCCCCTCCTACCTCTTATGGCGCCCGTCCGCGCCTGGCCCGCGCCCAGCGCCACGACCCCTGGTCCCCAGCTCCCCCAAGCCCCGCTGATCCGCTACGACCCCACCACCCTCCACGCCCTCAACCCAGGGCGCTCCAAAACCTGCTTCCTAGCTCACCCCAAACGCACCCATGGACCCTTCGCCTGCAACTCCTGCAAACGCATCTTCCACCACGCAACTACCACGACCACAAGCCCACGCGCCATCAACCACCTCAAGTGCATCCTGGTCAACGCCCGCTCCGTCCACAAGCACGCCGTTGAACTTTGGGACCTCCTGGACTCCACAGCCCCGGACGTCGCCTTCATCACGGAGACATGGATGAACGCCTCCTCTGCTCCAGACATCGCTACCGCCATCCCCGAAGGCTACAAGATCTCCAGAAAAGACCGCACCAACCAAGTAGGAGGAGGTGTCGCCATCATCTTCAAAGACTCCATCAGCGTCACCACCTCCACCGAAGACCCCCCCCTCGCCGCTGAACACCTGCATTTTCAGATTCGCACCGACCCAAGGACCACCCTCAGAGGATCCCTCGTCTACCGTCCTCCCGGACCTCGCGCCTCTTTCAGCGACGCCGTCGCCGACTTCATCTCCCCGCACGCCCTCGCCTCACCGGACTACATCCTCCTAGGCGACCTCAACTTCCATCTGGAACAAAACAACGACCCCAACACCACCACCCTGCTCGACAACCTCGCCAACCTCGGCCTCAAACAACTGGTGAACACCGCCACCCACATCGCCGGACACACGCTCGACCCTATCTTCTCCGCCAGCAAACACGTCTTCTTCAGCCACACCTCTGCCCTACACTGGACCGACCACAGCTGCGTCCACTTCACATTCCGACGCGAGACCTCCCACCTCCGCACTCAACCCATCCCTCGTCGACAGTGGAACAAGATCCCTGAAGAGCAACTCTTCTCCGCTCTCGCCGCCAACCAACCCACCCTCACCACCGACCCCAACGACGCAGCTCTCAACCTCACAAACTGGATCTCCAACTGCGCTGACAACCTTGCTCCCCTCAAACGCACGCATCGACAGACCAACACCAAAAAACCTCTCTGGTTCTCTGACACCCTCAAAGAATCAAAGAAAACTTGTCGTGCCCTTGAGAAGGCCTGGCGCAAGGACCACACCGCTGACAACATGACCGCCCTCAAGAACGCTACACGCGAACACCACCACCTGATCCGCACTGCCAAAAGGAACTTTTTCACCGACAGACTAGACAAAAACAGCCACAACAGCAGAGAACTCTTCAGCATCGTCAAAGAGTTCTCCAACCCCAGCGCCAGCGCCAACGCCGTCACGCCCTCACAGGATTTGTGCGAATCCCTCGCCACTTTCTTCCATCGCAAGATCAGCGACCTCCACGACAGCTTCGGACACCAGACCCAACCATACACCACTGAACCCGCTTCCCCGGACATCACCCTCAACAACTGGACCCACATCAACACGGAAGAAACCAAATCCATCATGAACTCTATCCACTCCGGCGCCCCTTCGGACCCCTGCCCGCACTTCATCTTTAACAAAGCCGACGACATCATCGCCCCGCACCTCCAGACCGTCATCAACTCTTCTTTTTCTTCTGCTACCTTCCCAGAATGCTGGAAGCACGCTGAAGTCAACGCCCTACTAAAGAAACCTACGGCTGACCCAAGCGACCTGAAAAACTTCCGCCCCATCTCTCTTCTACCTTTCCCAGCCAAGGTAATAGAAAAGACCGTCAACAAACAGCTGACCACCTTCCTGGAAGACAACAACCTGCTCGACCCTTCACAAACCGGATTCCGAACCAACCACAGCACGGAAACCGCCCTCATCTCAGTCACAGACGACATCAGAACCCTGATGGACAACGGTGAAACAGTCGCCCTCATTCTCCTCGACCTCTCGGCTGCCTTTGACACCGTCTGTCACCGCACCCTAATCACCCGCCTACGCTCCACCGGGATCCAAGGCCAGGCCCTGGACTGGATCGCCTCCTTCCTCGCTAACCGCTCCCAAAGAGTTTACCTCCCTCCGTTTCGCTCAGAACCCACCAAGATCATCTGCGGCGTACCTCAAGGCTCATCGCTCAGCCCGACACTCTTCAATGTCTACATGAGCCCCCTCGCCGACATCGTACGCAAGCACGACATCATCATCACCTCCTACGCCGACGACATCCAACTTGTACTCTCCCTCACCAAGGACCCCGCCAGCGCCAAGACCAACCTACAAGAGGGTATGAAGGACGTCGCAGATTGGATGAGGCTCAGCCGCCTAAAGCTGAACTCTGAAAAAACGGAAGTCCTCATCCTCGGCAACACCCCGTCCGCCTGGGACGACTCCTGGTGGCCCACGGCCCTCGGCACCGCACCGACCCCCGCAGACCACGCCCGCAACCTCGGCTTCATCTTGGACCCTCTTCTCACCATGACCAAGCAAGTCAACGCCGTGTCCTCCGCCTGCTTCCTCACTCTCCGCATGCTCCGCAAGATCTTCCGCTGGATCCCCGCCGACACCAGAAAAACCGTGACCCACGCCCTTGTCACGAGTCGCCTGGACTACGGCAACACCCTCTACGCCGGGACCACCGCCAAACTCCAAAACCGCCTGCAACGCATCCAAAACGCCTCGGCCCGCCTCATCCTCGACGTACCCCGCAACAGCCACATCTCCGCACACCTGAGACACCTGCATTGGCTCCCAGTCAGCAAAAGGATCACCTTCCGTCTTCTCACCCACGCACACAAAGCCCTCCACAACAAGGGACCGGAATACCTCAACAGACGCCTCAGCTTCTACGTCCCCACCCGCCCCCTCCGCTCCGCTGGCCTCGCACTTGCTGCCGTCCCTCGCACCCGCCGCTCCACGGCGGGTGGGAGATCTTTCTCCTTCCTGGCGGCCAAGACCTGGAACTCCCTCCCCACCAGCCTCAGGACCACCCAGGACCACTCCGCTTTCCGGAGACTCCTAAAGACTTGGCTGTTCGAGCAGCGATAACCCCCCCTTTCCCCCCTAGCGCCTTGAGACCCGCACGGGTGAGTAGCGCGCTTTATAAATGTTAATGATTTGATTTGATTTCAGAAAGATCTCAAGTTTGTAGAATAAATGGTTGTAAGGGTAATTTTTACCACACAATTGCAACTAGGTGCCTCAATCTGCAAGAGACCAGTCCTTGACAGATTACACAACTGGGGCAACAGCAAAGGCAGCAATTGTGTCAATCCTTTATGATTCTTCTCTAGTACTATACTTTTTCTGAGGGACAATTTGCATTATTCCTGGAGAAAATCATAGAGCTTCTACGCATGCATAGTTTCTGCTTTCTGCACGCACACACACTCCCTGCACTGAATCTACCCACAGTTCTGTGCAGAATGATTGTGCCATGTCATATTGTTGCATACGTATTGCATATCCGTAGCTTTTATGAAGAGGTACTTTGGTATGGCAGAAAGACAGAAAAGTAGCAATGCTGAAGGCATAATGTGACTGATTGTGCATTTTGCATTGGGCTTTCCTAATGAGTGAGAGTGAAAGGAGTATTGTAAGAGTGTGCCTCCAGTTTGTATGTAAAGATAAGTTGGGTGCTGTGAGAAAAAGTCTCAACCATGAAGGGACTCGAACCCTCAATCTTCTGATCCGAAGTCAGATGCCTTATCCATTAGGCCACATGGTCACTGACTGCAATATGTTTGGGTGTTTAGGGTTAGGTGGAATGAATGGATGTTTAACATATCAATTACAGGTGCGCAGGACAGGATCCCATACCGTTCTTCATCTTCTTTCCATCAAAGGAGTTTTTTCAAACAATATCTTGATAATTTTCAAAGTTTCATATCTTATGATGTGCTTTTTTGCCGTTAAACCTCCTTTCTTCTTTTATTGAATACTCTGTTTTATGCTGCAATGGTATTTTTGGATTATTTGAAAAGAGAATGAAACTGCTTTGACAGTAGTTCAGACTTCCCATTTCTTGACTTGCTAATTTGCTCCCTGAATTAGCTTATACAAGTGACATGAACAGGGCCTTGACCTAAGCACGTACCTGAAAGCCTGTCACCACCTCTAGAAATAAAATTCACAGCAGCTCAAAACATTCATTTTGAAAGAGAATATTTCAAGTGATCCAAGTTTAATTTCAATAAAGAAAGCTGTATAAAATGACACGCTGCACATTTGGGTAACCAGCATGACTCTTTTCAGTGAAGAAGTGGAATGGTTCTGTTGCAATATACTATCACCCTGGCAAGCTGCTACGAGGAAGAGTAAACAATATGATTAGGTTTCAGCAAAAATGTATTAGTTCAGGGTGTGCACCTCAGATAGACTTAAACTTACACACCCTGGTCTGTGAGAGTAGTGCCCTATCCATTGCGGCATTGAGGGTAATCTGCAAGACAGAGTTCCAAAATCATCCTTTCATCTCAGTTCATGGCCATATACAGTATTTCTGCAGTCATTTGTTTCACTTTTCTGTCTTTAATTAAACTGACAATTTTAAACCTCCGGCACCCACCACTTCAATCTTACCGTTTTTGTGCTACCATAGGGCCTTGGAACTTTTGGCAAGTGGACAGAAGCAGTCAGAGAACCACATCACAATACATACTCCTTTGCCTGATACCTTTCACAACAAACTGCTCTTGGAAAAAGACGTTAACCGGTCCTTGCTCTCAGACAGACACAGAAAGCCTATCACCACCTCTACGAACATATTTCAATCAAACCAATGTATATCATTCAACAATTATGCCTCTGTATCATTATAACTACAACTAGAGACAGAAAGGAATTTAAAAAACAATCTGCCCATTTGAATAACCAGCATAGTTTTAAGGACGTACAAATTGGAATGTGACAATTTCAGAGTTCCTCATTCATAAGAAGTCTGTGAGATAGTATCTCAGAAAGATCTCAAATTTATAGCAAAAATGGTTGTAAGGGTGATTTATACCACACAATTGCAACTAGGTGCCTCAATCTGCAAGAGACCAGTCCTTGACAGATTACACAATTGGGGCAACAGCAAAGGCAACAATTGTGTCAATCCTTTATGATTCTTCTCCAGTACTATATTTTTTCTGAGGGACAATTTGCATTATTCCTGGAGAAAATCATAGAGCTTCTACGCATGCATAGTTTCTGCTTTCTGCACGCACACACTCCCTGCACTGCATCTACCCACAGTTCTGTTAAGAATGATTGTGCTGTGTCATATTGTTGTATACGTATTGCATATCCGTGGCATTTATGAAGAGGTACTTTGGTATGGCAGAAAGACAGAAAAGTAGCAATGCTGAAGGTATAACGTGACTGATTGTATTGGGCTTTCTTAATGAGTGAGAGTGAAAGGAGTATTGTAAGAGTGTGCCTCCAGTTTGAATGTAAAGATAAGTTGGGTGCTGTGAGAAAACGACTCAGCCACGAAGGGACTCGAACCCTCAAACTTCTGATCCGAAGTCAGACGCCTTATCCTTTAGGCCACATGGTCACTGACTGCAATATGTTTGGGTTTTTAGGGTTAGGTGTATGATTGGATGTGGAACATATCAATTACAGGTGCGCAGGACAGGATCCCATACCGTTCTTCATCTTCTTTTCATCAAAGGAGTTTTTTCAAACAATATCTAGATAATTTCCAAAGTTTCATATCTTATGAGGTGCTTTTTTGCAGTTGATCCTCCTTTCTTCTTTTATTGAATACTCTGTTTTATGCTGCAATGGTATTTTTCGATTATTTGAAAAGATAATGAAACTGCTTTGACAGTAGTTCAGACTTCCCATTTCTTGACTTGCTAATTTGCTCCCTGAATTAGCTTATACAAGTGACATGAACAGGGCCTTGACCTAAGCACGTACCTGAAAGCCTGTCACCACCTCTAGAAATCAAATTCACAGCAGCTCAAAACATTCATTTTGAAAGAGAATATTTCAAGTGATCCAAGTTTAATTTCAATAAAGAAAGCTGTATAAAATGACACGCTGCACATTTGGGTAACCAGCATGACTCTTTTCAGTGAAGAAGTGGAATGGTTCTGTTGCAATATACTATCACCCTGGCAAGCTGCTACGAGGAAGAGTAAACAATATGATTAGGTTTCAGCAAAAATGTATTAGTTCAGGGTGTGCACCTCAGATAGACTTAAACTTACACACCCTGGTCTGTGAGAGTAGTGCCCTATCCATTGCGGCATTGAGGGTAATCTGCAAGACAGAGTTCCAAAATCATCCTTTCATCTCAGTTCATGGCCATATACAGTATTTCTGCAGTCATTTGTTTCACTTTTCTGTCTTTAATTAAACTGACCATTTTAAACCTCCGGCACCCACCACTTCAATCTTACCGTTTTCGTGCTATCATAGGGCCTTGGAACTTTTGGCAAGTGGACAGAAGCAGTCAGAGAACCACATCACAATACATACTCCTTTGCCTGATACCTTTCACAACAAACTGCTCTTGGAAAAAGACGTTAACCGGTCCTTGCTCTCAGACAGACACAGAAAGCCTATCACCACCTCTACGAACATATTTCAATCAAACCAATGTATATCATTCAACAATTATGCCTCTGTATCATTATAACTACAACTAGAGACAGAAAGGAATTAAAAAAACAATCTGCCCATTTGAATAACCAGCAGAGTTTTAAGGACGTACAAATTGGAATGTGACAATTTCAGAGTTCCTCATTCATAAGAAGTCTGTGAGATAGTATCTCAGAAAGATCTCAAATTTATAGCAAAAATGGTTGTAAGGGTGATTTATACCACACAATTGCAACTAGGTGCCTCAATCTGCAAGAGACCAGTCCTTGACAGATTACACAATTGGGGCAACAGCAAAGGCAACAATTGTGTCAATCCTTTATGATTCTTCTCCAGTACTATATTTTTTCTGAGGGACAATTTGCATTATTCCTGGAGAAAATCATAGAGCTTCTACGCATGCATAGTTTCTGCTTTCTGCACGCACACACTCCCTGCACTGCATCTACCCACAGTTCTGTTAAGAATGATTGTGCTGTGTCATATTGTTGTATACGTATTGCATATCCGTGGCATTTATGAAGAGGTACTTTGGTATGGCAGAAAGACAGAAAAGTAGCAATGCTGAAGGTATAACGTGACTGATTGTGCAGTTTGCATTGGGCTTTCTTAATGAGTGAGAGTGAAAGGAGTATTGTAAGAGTGTGTTTCCAGTTTGTATGTAAAGATAAGTTGGGTGCTGTGAGAAAAAGACTCAACCATGAAGGGACTCAAACACTCAATCTTTTGATCAGAAGTCAGACGCCTTATCCATTAGGCCACATGGTCACTGACTGCAATATGTTTGGGTGTTTAGGGTTAGGTGGTATGAATGGATGTGGAATTATCAATTACAGGTGCGCAGGACAGGATCCCATACCGTTCTTCATCTTCTTTCCATCAAAGGAGTTTTTTCAAACAATATCTAGATAATTTCCAAAGTTTCATATCTTATGCTGCGCTTTTTTGCCGTTAATCCTCCTTTCTTCTTTTATTGAATACTCTGTTTTATGCTGCAATCGTATTTTTGGATTATTTGAAAAGAGAATGAAACTGCTTTGACATTAGTTCAGACTTCCCATTTCTTGACTTGCTAATTTGCTCCCTGAATTAGCTTATACAAGTGACATGAACAGGGCCTTGACCTAAGCACGTACCTGAAAGCCTGTCACTACCTCTAGAAATAAAATTCACAGCAGCTCAAAACATTCATTTTGAAAGAGAATATTTCAAGTGAGTCCAAGTTTAATTTCAATAAAGAAAGCTGTATAAAATGACACGCTGCACATTTGGGTAACCAGCATGACTCTTTTCAGTGAAGAAGTGGAATGGTTCTGTTGGAATATACTATCACCCTGGCAAGCTGCTACGAGGAAGAGTAAACAATATGATTAGGTTTCAGCAAAAATGTATTAGTTCAGGGTGTGCACCTCAGATAGACTTAAACTTACACACCCTGGTCTGTGAGAGTAGTGCCCTATCCATTGCGGCATTGAGGGTAATCTGCAAGACAGAGTTCCAAAATCATCCTTTCATCTCAGTTCATTGCCACATACAGTATTTCTGCACTCAGTCGTTTCACTTTTCTGTCTTTAATTAAACTGACCATTTTAAACCTCCGGCACCCACCACTTCAATCTTACCGTTTTTGTGCTATCATAGGGCCTTGGAACTTTTGGCAAGTGGACAGAAGCAGTCAGAGAACCACATCACAATACATACTCCTTTGCCTGATGCCTTTCACAACAAACTGTTCTTAGAAAAAGACGTTAACCGGTCCTTGCTCTCAGACAGACACAGAAAGCCTATCACCACCTCTACGAACATATTTCACTCAAACCAATATATATCATTCAACAATTATGCCTCTGTATCAATATAACTACAACTCGAGACAGAAAGGAATTTAAAAAACAATCTGCCCATTTGAATAACCAGCAGAGTTTTATGGACGTACAAATTGAAATGTGACAATTTCAGAGTTCCTCATTCATAAGAAGTCTGTGAGATAGAATCTCAGAAAGATCTCAAGTTTATAGCAAAAATGGTTGTAAGGGTGATTTATACCACACAATTGCAACTAGGTGCCTCAATCTGCAAGAGACCAGTCCTTGACAGATTACACAATTGGGGCAACAGCAAAGGCAGCAATTGTGTCAATCCTTTATGATTCTTCTCCAGTACTATATTTTTTCTGAGGGACAATTTCCATTATTCCTGGAGAAAATCATAGAGTTTCTACGCATGCATAGTTTCTGCTTTCTGCACGCACACACTCCCTGCACTGCATCTAACCACAGTTCTGTTAAGAATGATTGTGCTGTGTCATATTGTTGCATACGTATTGCATATCCGTGGCATTTATGAAGAGGTACTTTGGTATGGCAGAAAGACAGAAAAGTAGCAATGCTGAAGGCATAACGTGACTGACTGTGCAGTTTGTATTGGGCTTTCTTAATGAGTGAGAGTGAAAGGAGTATTGTAAGAGTGTGTTTCCAGTTTGTATGTAAAGATAAGTTGGGTGCTGTGAGAAAAAGAGTAAACCATGAAGGGACACAAACCCTCAATATTCTGATCCAAAGTCAGACGCCTTATCCATTAGGCCACATGGTCACTGACTAATTGGGTGTTTAGGATTAGGTGGTATGAATGGATGTGGAACATATCAATTACAGGTGCGCAGGACAGGATCCCATACCGTTCTTCATCTTCTTTCCATCAAAGGAGTTTTTTCAAACAATATCTTGATAATTTCCAAAATTTCATATCTTATGATGTGCTTTTATGCCGTTAATCCTCCTTTCTTTCTTTATTGAATACCCTGTTTTATGCTGCAATGGTATTTTTGGATTATTTGAAAGAGAATGAAACTGCTTTGACAGTAGTTCAGACTTCCCACTTCTTGACTTGCTAATTTGCTCCCTGACTTAGCTTATACAAGTGACATGAACAGGGGCTTGACCTAAGCACGTACCTGAAAGCCTGTCACCACCTCTAGAAATAAAATTCAGAACAGCTCAAAACAATCATTTTGAAAGAGAATATTTCAAAGGAGTCCAAGTTTAATTTCAATAAAGAAAGCTGTATAAAATGACACGCTGCACATTTGGGTAACCAGCATGACTCTTTTCAGTGAAGAAGTGGAATGGTTCTGTTGCAATATACTATCACCCTGGCAAGCTGCTACGAGGAAGAGTAAACAATATGATTAGGTTTCAGCAAAAATGTATTAGTTCAGGGTGTGCACCTCAGATAGACTTAAACTTACACACCCTGGTCTGTGAGAGTAGTGCCCTATCCATTGCGGCATTGAGGGTAATCTGCAAGACAGAGTTCCAAAATCTTCCTTTCATCTCAGCTCATGGCCACATACAGTATTTCTGCAGTCATTCGTTTCACTTTTCTGTCTTTAATTAAACTGACCATTTTAATCCTCCGGCACCCACCACTTCAATCTTACCGTTTTTGTGCTATCATAGGGCCTTGGAACTTTTGGCAAGTGGACAGAAGCAGTCAGAGAACCACCTCACAATACATACTCCTTTGCCTGATACCTTTCACAACAAACTGCTCTTGGAAAAAGACGTTAACCGGTCCTTGCTCTCAGACAGACACAGAAAGCCTATCACCACCTCTACGAACATATTTCAATCAAACCAATATATATCATTCAACAATTATGCCTCTGTATCAATATAACTACAACTCGAGACAGAAAGGAATTTAAAAAACAATCTGCCCATTTGAATAACCAGCAGAGTTTTAAGGACGTACAAATTGGAATGTGACAATTTCAGAGTTCCTCATTCATAAGAAGTCTGTGAGATAGTATCTCAGAAAGATCTCAAGTTTATAGCAAAAATGGTTGTAAGGGTGATTTTTACCACACAATTGCAACTAGGTGACTCAATCTGCAAGAGACCAGTCCTTGACAGATTACACAAGTGGGGCAACAGCAAAGGCAGCAATTGTGTCAATCCTTTATGATTCTTCTCTAGTACTATACTTTTTCTGAGGGACAATTTGCATTATTCCTGGAGAAAATCATAGAGCTTCTACCCATGCATAGTTTCTGCTTTCTGCACGCACACACTCCCTGCACTGAATCTACCCACAGTTCTGTTCAGAATGATTGTGCCATGTCATATTGTTGTATACGTATTGCATATCCGATGCATTTATGAAGAGGTACTTTGGTATGGCAGAAAGACAGAAAAGTAGCAATGCTGAAGGCATA